>NC_058027.1:25773979-26373979 GCF_019176455.1 Solea senegalensis | reverse complement strand
TCACTTAGAATGGAAGGAAAAGCTCTTACATGAGAAAAAAACATACCACTAGTGCAGGACAAAATACTGACGTGAAGAAGAAGAAAAGACACTTTTCAGGAAGCGAGAATGTGTCGACACAAACCTGCGAGCAGTAGCCGAGAATCACCAGTCCAGTAATGATGAAGATCAGCATAAACTGGAAGACAAATAGTTAAAAAAAAAGAAGGAAGTATCACTATAGTTCCACATTATATAGTCTGTGAGCAGAGAGCAGACAAATCTGAACAGACTAATGATTCTTTCTCTTTTCATAACCAGTAATGCATTAGGTCTATAAAAGTCAAACATGTGGATGATTTCTTTGTTTTCTGGAACAAAGAAACTGAAAATGTTCACATTTGAGAAGCTGAAACCATCAGAAATCTTGTTTTAATCATGAAAAAAAGCTTCAAACCGATTCATTGATTATCAAAATAGTTGAGGATTAATTTAGTAATCGATTAATCAAGTCATTTTTTCAGCTAAAACAACTGGGACAAAATTACGGACTTCGGTTTAAATCACAACGTCGTCCTCACCATTTGAAGCATCACTCCCGCAGTAACTCCGCCCGCCATGTTGAAGGCTGCGGGGAAATTCAGCAGACCGGCTCCCAGCGCCGCATTCACGACAATAAAGACCGCCCCCCAGGACGACACGCCGCCGTCACCGCTGCTCTGCCTCCTCTCCGCGTCCAGGTGATCCACGGAATCCACGCTGGGGCTCTGCAACAGCCACGCCCTTTCGCCGGGGTCACTGCTCCCGACTCCGCCCCAGTCCTCCGCGTCTGCGTTAATCGCCATGATTCCACGAGCTGCTGAGTGAAGAGACGCAAAAAGGTGGAGCTGAGCTCATACGTCCAGTGATTTAAGGAGCTTTTGACCAGAGTGAGAGTGAAGGTGGAGCCATTCGGTGCTTAATCTGAAAAGAAATGTTTACATTTTTAAAAAAAGATTGCGCATTCGACAGAAACTGAAGATAAAATAATTATACTTTTCTTTTTCGCCATGTTCTTTTTACAACAGCCCATAATGGACTACTGTACACATCTTTAGAGTTTTGATGCTAAATACAGGCCGCATAGTTTCTCCAACACACTTCTATGGGATGCACGAGGTGAGGAATACTCCGCTGCAACATGATACTTCACCAATGAGTGTTGCTACATCTTACACACTGTACCTTTAAAGCTGGGGCAGGCGACACACTGTTTGGTGTTATTGATCACACTGAGGTTATCAGACAGACAGTACGTTTTACATGGGTAACAATATTCCTATTTAAATCAGATTAAAACAAGGGACAGTTTAGGTTTTGCAAATTGTGACAAGGAAATACAGACATTTAACACCGAATAAAATATATGCCTGCTTGAGTATAAGATAGCTGAATAATGTTTACCTCTAAATCTCACTGTAGGATGGCCATTTCTTGACTGGTTTGTAAACTGCTCACTCTCCTGCACCAAAGTCCATAGAGAAAATCAGCATTTTTAAGCTCATGGGGACACAGGAGCTGCTGCTCTTCCGCTGCCTCGTTTTGTCAGTTTGTGTCACGAGTTACATCCATATGCAGGTTTTCATTCCCCCGAAGTGACAAAATATCTTATTTGACCTTTCTCACGGCTGCAGCAGTGGATCAACAACTGTGTGCCGTGGTGTAAAATCACTGATTTTCTCTATGGACTTTGGCATGTGGTGTGAGCGGTTGTTTGTTTATTTGTTTGTTTGTTTGTTTCTTATATGTATTTTGAATGGGTGAATTAATCATTTACAGGAGATGGTTAGTAAATTAATGAAAAAGTCAGCAAATTTGTTTGGGGACTCAAAACAAAAAGAAACTCCCATGACCCATTAGTGGGTCCCGACCCAGACTTTGCAAGTGTACATGAGGAGAAGAAAATTAATTTATTGACCTGTATGTATGACTCTTGTGGTTGCTGTGTTGTCCGAAGAAAGACGCCGACAGTGCTGCAGCAGTGCTGCAGTTTACAAGTTGTCTCCTTCTACTTCCAGGTCAAAGACTAAGTGTATACGTGCAGGAGTAATTAGACTATGAATCGCATTATCCAGGTATGTTAGTCTGACTAAGTATTAGCTCGATTTTAGACATTAAGGAAACCAAATTATTGTCTTAGTCTGACTAAAATCTGACAACGTCTACCATTCTCTAGCAAGATACTTGTATTTTAAGTCAAGTATCCCTTTTACATACTTTATACAAGACTGATATTAGTCACGCCTTAAGTAAAATGCTCAAATATGTTTATCTAGCAGTCAGAAAAACACTACAGTAAGCACAAAATGTCTCTAGTCATCATTTATGCTGTGAACTGTGGTCTTTTAAAAGGTGGGTCTCATAAAAAGAAAAGTTGTGGAAACACAGGGACAGGTGAATAATTAATAGGTGATGTATTTCAGTGTAAAAATTCAGCCTGTACGAGACTGTGGAGACTCAGCAAACACGAATCACAAAGAACTGAAACAACTGATTTCACAAATCTCAGCCCACGTACACCACCAGGTAAACAACACAGTTCTTTAAAATAAAAGCCACTGTATACGTCTACATTATACACCTTTATTTCCCTTTTAAGCTAACAATAACAAAACTCGCTCTGTGTCCTTACAGAAGCTAGTTAGCAAACGTTACACATATCTGAGCATGAAACACGTAAACAAACGCGTGCCACGCGTGTATAAATGCATTCTTTGTAGTGTCGTGGCTGTTAATTAGCGCCTTTTGTGATTTAAAAGGGATAAAATTGACTGTTACCTGCGTTGTTTATCACCCGCACAGAGAATGACTGAGCGCTGTGTGTTCGTGTCACCCGTTGAAAGCGGAGCCGACCGAGTGGCACGTGACACGTTTGTCACATGACTGCCAAAAAGAAATTGCCGACTGAGCGTTCCATTTCCTGTTTGTGTGGAGTTGTGGGTATTGTAGTTCCGGGTATTGTATTTCCGAGGATAAAATTATAGTTTTTATATATAAAGATATATTGTTAGCCCAAACTTGTCACAGAAAACATGGCTAGCTATGAGGACACACGGGAAAGCTGATTTTAGTTACCCAACTAATAAAATATACATCTGCTGAAGCCTACACTATATTATAAATATGTTTGTTGCTTTATCTCAACATTTACCAGCTTTTGTATGACAGTAAACTGAAGTTCATAGACCGCACACTCCCCACGCCCAGTCCATAGAGAAAATCAGCATTTTTAACTTGTGGGGACAGCTGTTTCTGGTCTATACTCACACCTTTGTTTAGTTTGTGCAACATAGGTGAATCCAAATGAAGGATTTCAAACACCGAAGTCGCAAAAATAACATATTAGAATTTACTGATGAAGGCAGGAGTGGATCAGAAACACCTGTACGCTGTGATGTAAAAATCATTGATTTTCTCTTTGGACTTTGGTGCGGGGAGTAAGCGGTTTAGAAAGCTTTGTTTTAGTCGGTGAACATTTTTGTGGCAAAAATGTGTTTTTTCCAAGTCATGTTTTCACTGAGGATGAGCATCTGACACATACTAGGTGAAAATCAGCACTGACTATGCCTCAGACAACCACATTCCCTTTCTATATTGTCTCTTATATCATGTGGGTTAAGGCTGAATTACCAACAGATCTTTTAAAACCCATATTTGTTATATCACGTGTCATACGGTGTACACTGCAGCATCACTCATGAATGGGAGGAGGTAAAATTAAATATTCAGGACCTTATAGGGACACCATTTCAAAACCTGGACAATCCACAGGTCAGTATGTCCTTAAGGAAACTTGGTGAGTTAAAGTAGTGAGGTCCACAAGTCCAGTCTCTGATTTGAAAGAGGATAGGGAACAACATATACTCTGGCAAACACCTTTTATCAGTGCTAAATCATTGTTGTTTAAAAATTGACCATCAGTCAGAACAGGAGAAAGCACTGAATCATGGACTAAAGGACTCAATTAGTGAGAAAGTCACTCTTTATAGGGTTGCGTATGCATGCTTTTATATGTATGTGTGGGATGTTGAGAAAACACAAATGAAAACAGATCAATACTCTATAATAATTTATTTATTGTTTGTTCAGTGAGGTTCATGACCAGCGATCCACGATTATCTCTTGACAGATTGCAAAGCGACCGAAGCAGAAAGACACAAGTTTCAGACGCATGAGGGGACGACTTGTTCCTGGACACCACCTGTGCGCGTCATCACGGACATGTCAGTGACGTGTGAGTGCACAGCGGTGGGGCAACAGCGGGAATATAAAAATACTTCATGATAGTATTATTTCATTGACTTCGATCACTAAATGTAACCGTTGTGGTGCGTGGGCTGTTAGTTACAGGGGTTTGACCTACTGACTGACCTGCAGGTTTAGTGGAAAAAAACTAAAGTGTAACTATAATGGCTGAGCAATTTCCAAACAGAGATAAAGAGCAGAGTAAATTAGCAGCGATTGATTGGCTCTGATGAACAACCGCAGATTATCCCGATAGTGAATTGATTAACAGATACATGTTAATATAGCGAAGTCCGAGAAGATAATAAGAGTGCGGATGAAACTCAAACAGTGCTTTTGCTGCTTTTAAAGTGCTACAACACAACAACCATTAAATTAAAGAAAGGAGAAATCCCTGCATGTAAAACTAATGCACAGTCCAGCACGCCCCCTGGTGGTAACACAGAGCACATTCATTTCAGGAGGACACTGACACACAGCCCACAGACTCATGTTGGAGAAACCATGTCTTTTACAAATGGAGAGGGAAGCTTGTTAAGTGAAATATTTAAAACCAAAAACAAATCTTGCACTGGGACAAAGTTGAACTCACAATGAAATCCAATCATGAAAATGTCGAGACTAAAGATCGAGCTCGCTTTCTAAATGGTGGAATGAAGCAAACGAAGAATCGTAAGCGAGACGCGAAAGCTCCTCGCTCACGCTTCTGCTGTGACTTTCACGCTCCACTCTACTTGGTCACCGCGTGGATCCCCTCGGCCAGGTGGCCCACGTTTCCAGAGGTCACGCCTGCCATGGAGATTCTGCCGTCCTTAGTCATATACACAGAGAACTCCTTTGTCAAACGCTCCACCTGTAACACACACACACACACACACGCGTCAGTAAAAATGAGTTGTCAAGGACCCGGTTAAGACATGTCACTAATACACTTCCTGGATTGTGGCCACAAATACATAAGGACTTTCCAGGACCAATTCCCTCAAATTCAATGACCGAAGGTGCTGACACAGGTTACGATGCAGCTCTGCATCTGGATAAGTCATTGTCTTTGGGATCTTGGTCAAAGTCAGTTTTTCTCAGCCAGTTAAATGCAGAGATGCGTCCAGTGTCAGTACCTGTTCAGGTTTAAGGCCAGTGAAGCAGAACATCCCGATCTGGTCGATGACGTGCTGCCAGTTGTGGGAGGAGCCTTGACTTTTCAGTCCGGCCGCCAGCTGCTCTCTCATCTTGATGATGCGGTTAGCCATACCATGAACCTCCTCCAGCCTGAGGTCAACAACAGCAGCGTTAGTACTGGAACCTGTATCTTAACCAGTCTCATGATCACATATTTTGGTCCATAACAAAATACAGCCTCTGTAGTTTTCTGTGAACCATATAACCGCGACAGGGACTGGAATCGGCACATCATCTCAACAGTTCTATAAGCACTTACCACAGTGAACGCAGGTCTGGTGTGTTGAGAATAGTCGCCGCAATTCTGGCACCGTTCATTGGCGGGTTGGAATAAATGGGCCTGATGAGGATCTTAAGCTGAGACTCTACTCTCTTGGCCTCATCTGCATCTTTACACACCACAGTGAAGCCTCCCACACGTTCACCTGTGAGAAAAATACAAGCACAAAGTTAATCTCCTGAAACTCGTGACTTAATCCCAGTAATCCAGTTATGAATGGAGCTGTAACATAAAGCATAAGTGAGAGTTTGACGGGGCCTCATGTAGCTCTGGATGGGACGTCAACTGCAACGATGAACCAGACTCTGCTCAGAGGAAGGTGCTGTTGCTTCCTGTGCCCACTGGGTGGCACCAGAGAGAGGCCACATACAGTATAAGACAGGGGTGGGTTCCACAAGGGGCCACATGAGAAACAAAACATATTGTTGAGGGCCAAATTTGATTTAATTTAAATTTAATTTTATCTCTTTTATCTAAAAAAAAAGCAGTAAATTGTATTGTTTTGGTGTAAATTGGGCAGCAGACACACAAAAAACACAATTACTATCCAATTCTATTGAAAATATCATATTACTACACTATATAATGAATACTATTATACTATACTACTGTGGTGTAGTGCAGTGAATATATTGTCTAACGTCTAACACTCACTGACCGTAAAGTCCCATGTTCTTGGCGAAGGACTGAGACAGCACGATGTTGTGACCCTGCTCGATGAAGTGTCGAACGGCCCAGGCATCGCGGTCGATGTCTCCACTGGCGAAGCCCTGGTACGCCATGTCGAAGAACACCAGCAGATTCTTTTGCTGCGCGCCGAGAACGACAGACAGAGGGAGAGAGGACACAGGAAAGACATACACTGGTTAGTGATGTTACCAGTAGTAGTAGCAGTAGCAGCAGCAGCAGCCATATATATATATATATATATATATATATATATATATATATATATATATATATATGTATATATATATATATATATATATACACATATATATACATATACATATATATACATATACATATATATATATATACACACACCACACACACATACATACATACATATACTGTATACTGTATAGAACTGTATAGTGGTAAAGCGCCATTACACTCACCTTCACGAGGTCTGCGATCTCCTTCCACTGCTCGGGCCGAGGATCCACACCAGTGGGGTTGTGAGCGCAAGCGTGCAACAAGATCACACTCTTCTCTGGGATTTTCTGTGACAAAGAAGAAGGTTTTAGTCCGAGTCTGGTGTGTAACCTTTCAGGAGGGTTATTTATTTGGTTTTCTTCAGTGTAGAATAAGCCTTTGCTTGTCCTCAGGGTTTTTAAGTGGCCTCGATCTTGAGCCGACATGTTTCTACAGGAGATTGAACGGACGTGCGCTGTCCATTTTTGAAGCGGTAGTTTACTATGTAAGCGATGTTTTAACAACTTTGCCTGCACAAAACGACAGAGAGATCGAAAATGCTTTTACATCCTTCCTGGTATAAGAGGCCCACCGTAGTTTACGGACATGCTTCACAAGGGGAGGGGTGAGCTAAGGAGTCCTCCCAGTTGTTGCACTCTCACCATTAGATGTCACTCATTCTTGCTTAATCTTACAGTTTCCTTTAAGTTTCCTTATGGTCTTTGCAGTTGTGACACATTTCTCAATTGTGGGGATAATAAAAGGATAATCTTATCTTATCTAATAACAGAATGAGTGACTGAGGTTACATCACTGGTTGATGACTCAAAACTCAGCTTCTTTTCCATATAACACATTGTATATTCAGGTGGAGCGAGTTTCTGACTGCAAAAACTCACCAATGCCACCTCAAGTCCAAACAACTACTCAGAATATACAATTATTACACTTAAAAAAGATGTATAATTGCTGGCAGATAATGCTAAAAGGACATTGTATTATTCTCTTATTATAATCTTACAGAGATATCCTCCAGAGCTCCTTTGAAGTCAAAGCCGCAGGTGGACGGGTCGTAGTATCGGTACCCTTTGAGCTGCATGCCGGCATCTCTGAAGATGGGCGTGTGGTTTCCCCAGGAAGGTTTGGGCAGGTACACGTCACGTGAACCCTCATGGAACCGAGCCTGAGACAAGAAAAACACGTGGTGAGAAAGACCTGGTCTAGAAAAAATGGGATTCTACAGTAAGACCTAAAGAAAAGGATCTTACCAAGAAGTTGGCTCCAATGCGCAGAGATCCAGTTCCAGAGATGGTTTGCACGGTGATGTTCTGTTGGGAGATGAGAACTCAAATTAAAAAGTGATTATAAATCATCACTCACTTAAGAGTCATTGTCAGGTCAGATTTTTTGGCGGTAGACCGTTTGCGATATCTAGAAAATTAAAAAAATATGAATTGACTATGTGTGACCCTGCCTTTTGCTCTATGTCAGCTGAGAAATAAATCCAGGTGGCCTAAATATCATGATGGTCATGAGAGGGTTAACTCACCCTGCCGCTCTTCAACACCTCACTTTCAGCACCAAGAGCCAGTTGGGCACAGGCTTTACTGAACTCCCCTAGACCACCGATGGGAAGGTACTCCTTATCCAGCTGTTTGGCTGCAATCAGCGCCTCTGCCTAAGAAAAAAGAAAAGGAAAATTCAAAACAAGTCATTGTCATTTTGTTTTTAGGGATGAGCCGATGAGAATCACTAAACCAGACACTTAAAAACTTAAACTCTGATATGATTCATGAATCGCAAAATTGGTAAACATGTAAATAAGAAGACAACTGATGAGTAAATAGTGGAAAAAGGTTCGGATTAAACATGTTTATGCTTCTTCATGCTCCATTTTGGACATGTATATTTTTCTTTTTAGTGCCTTCATTCAATCAAAAGGCTTAAAAGGTGTGACACTTCCGAATGAGTCCACTGGTTTGAGCCTTCATCCTCACTGCACTGGCCAAAGTGAGTCATACGATCATGGATAGTGTCCATGTGTGAGGTCATTTGCACCATGCAGTGTAGACGCTGCCTCGGTTGACCAGCACACAGACCCTCTCATGGCGAATTTAATTTTTGACGCTTTTTAACAAGATTAAAATGTAATCTCAATGCGTGACCATGGATTTGTGTGCAAAGTTACCTTGCGGACACAGCTCAGCACAAACGGTTTGCCCTGGTCATCCCTGTAGGCTCCCACTCCCAGGTTCATTTTCTTGGGGTTGGTGTCTCTCTTGAAGGCCTCGGTCACCCCCAGGATGGGATCGGGGGGACCCATCTGCAATCCACCCCACCATGAGCTGCAAAGACGCCAAAACAGGAGAATTAACACAATGACTTTCAAATACAGAATAAAGTCATCTGTGCTGCTCCTGTGACACGCTGCGTCCTTAAAGCTCCAGATTAACTTCCTCATGTGACCTCGGGAAAACAGAGCGACGCTGATCTCGTGAACGACACAATGTTTGTTTCACGAAACGCACGTTATAATCCAGTCTGAAGGTCCAGGGTGAAAAACAAGAGTAACACTGCATCTGGGTCAGTCTTGCCACTACAAAGTTTACACAAGGATAACTGACAACAGAACAATGTGAACCAAAGAAGAGAAAATTAAGAAAATGATGCAGATTTTTAGAAATCAAGGCAGTGCGTCTGATTGCTACTTTTTGACGATTCTCTTTTTTCCTGCATCTGGTAAAATCTAACCGTTTAATGATAACAAATAACACAAAAACCAGCGAGTGAACAACACCAATCAACCAGCAAGTCTAACTTAATTTCTACTACTACAAATGTAATTAATCATCTCATTGCCCGGTCTGTTCATACTTCACATGAGTAAATTTAACAAGTTCTATCACGTATCTTATTAGACAGAGACCGTTGCACATCACGACCTTCACTGCTGCTCACACGCGATCTCAGGTTTCTTCTTCTACTTTGTAAACTCTATAAACTGAGCAGCTAAATTTAGCACCAAACGCCTTTCAAAAGGGCAGAAGTGTCCAATCCTCTACCTGTCAGTTCAAATGAATAAATAACACTTGTTTATATATGTGAGACATAAATATGTTAACTACACAATGAGGAAAACAGGTCACACTACTTGTACATAGCAATTAAGCCAGTCTTGTGATCGTATACTTGCATACAATGGGACATTTGATCCTGACCCAGCAGGCTGAGATCTGAGTGGCAGCAGCTCCACAGTACACTTCACTGTAATGTTAATAATGTTCACATTAAGGTGTATTTTTGAGGCTGTAAATCAATATGATACAGCATTGGCTGACTAGACTACTTCCTAAATGTAAGATACGATGGAGATTAGATTAGATTTCCAGATTTAAAAAGCAAGGGACAAATACAGGGAAACATACACAATAAGCAATTTAAGAGTAGATTTAAGAAAGTCAGTTTGTACACCAAGTAACAAACAAAAAAACAGTGAATAGTTTGTGTGGTTTGACATTTTGTCAGAAATACAGTAATAAAACACTCCAAATGTCATTGCAGAGCAGCATCAATGAGCAATATCGTGTGTTATTCGATGTTTTTGTCAAGTGGGTGTGCAGTTCATACTCTCCAAATTGTCAGATTAGAGAGGTTTTTGTTGCCAAATCTGCATTGTTAAAGGGATCAAAGACTAAGAACTTACAGTGTATTTAGTCACTGAACTGTCACTTGTGTCTGCTTACTTATTTATAATTAGAATTTATTTTCCGGGATGCTAAATACATTTGATGATTATTTTTTCAAGCCTTTTACTTATTTAATGAAGTTGTGATTCATTTACCAAACATACTGTATAGCTTTGAAAATAACTAGAACTTTAATTATGAACAAATTTGGTCTTCTCAACATTTCTGTTTGGTTAGGGTGACTTTGTTATTTTGTATGTTATTTGAAACATAGAAACGTCAATCTTAACTAAAAGAAAATTATGTAAATATGTTTGGGGACCAAAAAAGATCAACAGCAGCCCATCTGTGGGTCTCAACCCAGTCTTTGGGAATCACTGCCCTACAAGGCAGGGCAAAACAGTGGCAGCAGACTTGCATTAACCAACTCTATTTGGTTAGCAGTGAAAATATGGTGCACACAGCTTGTGAACTGTGTTATTGCTGTTAATAAAATACTCCCATGGTATTCAAATGGTATAAATTGTTTTTTCCAGCTAGAGTTTGACATTCTAGTATTGTGATAACTTCGCCCCCTTATCAATCGTTTGGAGAACACTGGTTTATTCTGTGAACCTGCACGCAGAACCTTTGAACATGTGAACTTATATAAACATTGCAGTGACTGACGGTTATCAGTGATCGATGAAGACAAGAGGGGGTTCACAGACCTCACATGTGCCTCCCAATAATACAATTTTGAGTGTTGGTGCACGCGTTGGAGGGGGAAAACCCCTATTTAATTACAGGAAACCAGATAATACCATGTCTGAACATGTGCTCCACAGACGTGAATGTGTGTCTATATTTTCACTGTTTTACTGTACTTAACTATATAATGTATTTTTATAACTATTATACTTATATACACTGGACTATCACGTATTCTGTACTGTTCTAGGTGTAGCATGTCTCAGGGAAATTAGCTCAGAGAGCTATAATCTGGTATAAAGCATAGTTTCCTCTATTCAGTTTATTGAACATGGACCATGTACAGCAGCATTAATCCCAGAGGAAAATATGCTTATTATTTTTGTTTTACAATTAAACATTTGAGGGGCAGAAACATGAATAAAACCCTCACAGTGAGACTAAAAAGAAACAGAAGCTTCACAAGAACTGTCTGAAGCAGATAAAAGCGTGAGAACAGCATTAAAACCTGTTTGTCCTCCAAACGGAACCAGAAAGGACATTGACGTCTGCCTCAGCTTCAGCATCGGCATCAGCCAATCAGAGAGCAAAGGCGGAACGCAACAGCCAATTACAGCCCAGGACTGCCCCCAACTACGACAAGTCGCGAAGCTCAAACGCTGTGTGGGAAGCTAATGCGACCATGTAAATCTTTAAAAAGACAAGTGTCCACTTAAAAAGCAGCCACACAAACGTATGTAATCGCAACTAATAATAATAATTGATCACTAACATTTACCGCGCTGTCATGTTTTTTAACACACCGCTTAGAGCCCAACACGAAGCTAGGCGTGACTTTCAAGATTAGCGCCTGACAGTTAGCATAGCAACGAAGCTCTGTCAAACCGAAGCATGCGAGTCTTCGCAGACACATGATGAAAAAAACATTTGACCCCTGTCAGTTGTAGCTGTCAAGCTAGCGTGGCTAATTTAGCCACGGAGCACGCTACAGCTCAGCCGTAACGCAGCTGTTGACCTTTACGTCAAAAAACAGCACCAACCGCATCCCCTGGTTCTGGTCAGACGATCCGCGGAAATAGCGTAAAACGCGGCCGCTATTTTGACGAAGACACAATATGTGTGTGCGTGTCCACTGGGTTTGAGCCGTGTCGCTGCAGTTTTACCTGTGGCGGCTGGACAGGACTCCCAGAGACGGAGAAATGTTTCCCAGAGAGGAGATTACTTTGCTGGACTTGAGGAGAGCCATCTTTGCGGTCGGTGTGCCTGGGAGCAGAGCCTGGAAGGATGTGGACGGATGTGAAGGGCAGGAGTTGCTACGTCACGACGCAGACGTACGCAGCGAGTACGTGCCGACGTCAAAGTAGCTAATGGCGTCATTTTTATTTATTTATTAATTGAAAGAAACTTTATGTAAAACAATCCGAATAACATGCACCTAGATCTTTCTACAAAATAAAATGACACAAATAATGCAATAATACAAGCTCAAATAAATACAATCAACATTGTACAAAAAAAGTTTTACTGCTTTTTTGTTCAGTACTGCTATTCAGAAGTATTCCGATTCCTGCAAATGTGGTTTCTGGTTGGGATATTTCATATATACATTATATATGGAATTTGGCAAGAAATATGATCAGCATTAAACATTATCTTTGCTTTTGTGATCAGCCAGACATAATATTTCTGTATTAAAGACTGAAGTCAGGAAAAATACTAACTATAACTGTATACTTCTTCCACGTTCTATGTTTATTTAGCTGTAACATGTGTAGGTTATATTGTTGGAGCTGTGGATTATTGTTTTGTGTTGTCTTATTTGAAAAAAAAACCTCTAAGAAATTATACACATACCAAATGCATCAATTCACTTAATTTTCTGGGAAAATACAGGCGTGTTTTGGAAACTAATGAGAGTTTTTCCTAAAAACATGAATTGATAATTAATCTATGAACAGCGTGGCTGTAGTCTTTTAAAGAAAATAAAAAAGATCTCTGTCCCAGCAGCAGCAGCATCCTGCAGTTACTTGATCTTTCCAGTTGGGGGCAGTATCACACAATTCAGAATCTTTTCAGTTGCAGCTGTTTTTTTAGAATGCACTTTTATCTCAAAATCAAATTTATTGCCAAATACATACAGTACGGAAAAATGAATTTGCTTCGGTGTTTTGATGCAATAGCTAACATCATTTTGTTTAATTCTCTGTCTATAATCGAGCAAAAAGTGGGGGGAGGTCGGGCCAGTTCTCCTTATAACTTGATATTAAGGGGCGGGCCGTGTAAAATCGAGTGGGGGCCGCATGTTGGCCGTGGGCCACGAGTTTGACACCTCTGTTGTAAGGTGTCATATAGCACTGTATCATATCACATCATAAATCAGCATACAGCATCGTAACATATCGTTTCACATTGTAAAGCATCATATAGCATCAGTCTAGTATGTTACCAGAAAATGACTTTAGTTGTAGTCACTTTTAAAATCTTAAAGTAAGTATGAAAAGTAATTTTCTGATATAAAATGTACTATAAAGTTTTACTTTCACACATGTGGAAGTGCATGTTTATTATCTATATCTTTACTGCCATTGCTGCTGTAACAATGTAACTGTGGGACTAATAAATCTTATCATATAGTGTCATTCCTGTCCATTGGAACAAAACATCATCTTCTTTTTTCACAATAATTATAAAAGACAAGTGATTTAAATGTGTTTAATGGCCTATTTGCGTGTGTGTGTGCAGAGAGTAAATGACAGAGAGAATCTCATCTGTGTGTCCTTTTCGTCTCCCTGAAATGAAAGAATCAGAGCGGACATAAGTGTCTTTTTCCTGTTTGTCAGCAGTTAACAGCCTGTGCTGCAGCTTCACTGCTTCACTGTGTGTGTGTGTGTGTGAAGCCGTGTGCTCTAAAAAGATAGTGAACTCAATTAAACATGAAAGAGCTGATGATTAATTTATAGAAGTGTAGACATAATGCAGAAATATGTGGGTACGAAAGAGACAAAATACAAAAGTCAAACAGCACATCATCTTCATAAGACAAGTTACACTTCATTTTGTTCTCCTTAAGATTTAACTGCTTGTTCCTTGGTTTCTATATTTTCCTGCTGTTGTGTCCTTGTTGCCTCTCAGCTTGTGCAACACTCCGCTCACTTTATCTCAAAAATGCCACGCCGGCTTCACAGACTCTCCTCTGTGAAAAATGGAGCAGCAGAGGCTTTTTTTTCCACTAACCATTTTCTTGAACGTGGAGAGATTAGGAGGTGATAGTGGAACATTCTGGAGAAAACATTCTCGCTCTGGGCATCTGTGCTACAGCATTAATCTTCCCAGGAGCCACAACATGCTCTCAGTGTGTGTGTGTGTGAGTGTGTACGCGTATTCATATTTTTTTTTTTCACATACCACTGAGATACAACACCAAACTGAATAATTTCCCCGAAAACAGGGAAATTAACCTTTTTCATGAAAGAGAACAAGCTGGACAATTGTCGTAAGGTTAAATTTATTGAATTCATCTCTCTCTCTATATATAGTATCTTTAATTTTGCAGTTCAAGCTTCACCAAGTAAAACAAAAAAAAAATTCATATCAAATTAAACAGAATAAATAAATAATGTTACAACTACGGTAAAGGAAGAGACACAGGAGAACAAAAGCCGCCATTTCAAATCCAGTGGGAGAAGAACATTTCTCTCTCTCTATATATATATATACACATATATATGTATATAGATATGCGATTTATGTAAAAAAGCATAATAAAAACAGTAAGTCAAATGAATATAATCTACTCGAGAGCGGGGAGAACAGAGCTCAAACAGTACGGTCAGCAGGACACTTCAGAGCTCTTTAAGTGGTGTAGAGAGGTCAAGGGTCACACATGCACCAGGTGACATCAAGAGGAGGAGGGCGGGCGGGGCGGGGCTTAGGGAGGTCACAGTGCGGAATCTCGGCACAGCACGATCTCCAGCTCGGTGCGGTAGAGTTTCCCTCCGTCGGACAGAGCCATGATGCTCTTCTTGTAGCCGCCGAGTCCTGATGGGTCCACGTCCTGAGAGAGAGACAGAGGGAGAGAGAGAGAGAGCTCAGTGTCACCAGCAGACGCGTGTCTGCCTCTCTGCTCTATATTTGGCTTAATTTAAAGAAACCTGAACTCGTCAATCAATGAGGTAACTATTCATTACCATTTTGTTCTTGTCACAAAGGTCCTTCAGCAAAGCATCCAGCTCCTGCTCATCGATGTAGCCGCTGCCGTCCTGGAGACAACAGCACCAGCAGTGGTCCCAGTTACACGCATTCAAAATTGAATTGTAGTGTGAAAAAAATGAATGGGCACAAATTCACATAGAAGCACTTTTACATCTTGAGGAAAGTCTTCCAAGAAGTGTGGCAGCTGTAAAAAGGCGGACTCATTCTATACTGAACACATCATTACAGTCAGGTGTCCAAATAATTGTGTCCATATAGGGTCAGTGGTCAGCAACTGGTGACTTGTTTGCAATGTATGGAATTTTGTTTGCGCTGACTCTTTTGCGTTGTTTGTGATTCTGACCATGGGCGGGGCTTAGGAAGCTGCTTAGGAAGAGTTTTTGGAGTGGCAGCTCAATGGACCGGCAGTCGTCACAGGCTTGGAGACGCTGTCCGTTTGGAACTTGTCCCCCCGAGGTTTTCCCCTTGTCGACATCCGACAAAATAATTGTAAGAATTGTAGAAAACAGTGTATTTTGATTGTGTGGTTGATTTTTGTTTGTGTTGCTCTAAAATATTGACACAAATCTAATTCCATACAAACATGGGGTTCTTGTTTCTGACTGAAGACGTTTTAAGGCACCTTTGCCTGATGAAGAGACGATGTTTTGGCCCAAATATTCAATTGCTTACAAAAGAATTGGCCCTCGACCACATTTACTTACTGCGTCACCCTAACCTGTGACACAGTAAAGAACCAACATCACGTTTACCTTATCGTAGATCGTGAAGAGGGAGTCGAACTCTTTCACCGTGAGCCTGATGCCCTGTGATCGTCGCACAGAGAGAGAGAGAATTGTTAGAAAACCGACAGATATTTATGGAGAGCAGTAAAAGCCAGATTCAGAGGAGATATTAATCCATGGAGATTATGATAACTGGGACTGGAGTCGAGTTAATCCTGATCAGACAGACTTAATCCTCCGTCGTAGAAGGAATCGTTGATCTGCCAGCGTGTGCATGTGGCAACGTACATGTACATGTTACACACGCACAGGACACGTGCAAATTTAAAGCATCAACAATACACAAAAAGAAGGTTAGTGTGTCAGATAAGAACACTGTGACACTGAGCTGGAGCATGTTATTTTTACATCAGATATTCCAAGATTAAAGATTAGGAGTCCAAGATTAAAAAACATGACAATAATTTGAATAATTTGATATATTTAAATATATATTAAGTTTTATATCTTACAACCCTTACAATTATTTTAGGTGTTTTGTCTATTTTTATAATCATATGTACATTTATTGTTATTCTAAACTGTTTCATCTAGCAGTGGAGCTGAACGCTACCTAGCCCTGGTGGAGCTAACAGCTAACAGACCAAGCTAACGGCTAACTGAGTCAGCAAATGTCAGCAAAGATAGATAGAAAGCAAGACGACTCACTCCATTAAAACACGATGTGACGTCACTTACAACGTCCACTAAAAAGTAAGCTAGCTCCCTTTTCTTATTATTTTTTTTACATATAAACCTAACATGTTTTACCCTAGATGGATGGGCAAGGAACATTGTTCTGTATCCTCATTGGTGCGTGTACCTTTTGGTCATTGGATTGTAGAAAAGGACATTAAAAAACCAAAAAAATGAACGGTTAAGTGGCAAAAATGATTTCAAAGGTTCGATCTTTCAACTCTTAGCCTTGGAAACATGGCGGATGGATGGCATCACCGCACTCTCCTCATCACAGAACAAATGGGAGAAAAATCCAATGGCCTAAAGATACACGGACCCACATTCTGGACTCTGAATAATCCCGTTGCGGTGAATCCAATAATGTAGAATCACACTATTTTTAACAGTTAACTTTTCCCACATCAGAGAGAGAGCTGTGAGACACGACCTGAATCTCACCTGGAATTTCATCAGGAAGTTTTCCTGCACTGGCAGGAGCCTGTGGTGAAACACAGATTCAAGTTTTAGTGTTAGTGTTTAAATTTGATTATAACAACAATAATAATAATAACAACAATAATAATAAAAAAGGTTTAGGAATGAAAAGTGAAGTTGGTCTCACCTCGCCATCTCAGAGAGGCCCAGCTTTCCATCACCGTTGAGATCAAACATACGAAGCTGCACGGAACAGAAGATGCAACACTGAACTCATCAGGGAATTGTGAAAGTAAACATGAATGTAAGTTATTACTAATAATTATTATTTATATTCATATTTGGACAGTGTGGTGGATTCAGAAAACGCCTTCAAAATTATACGCGACACAAACACACAAGCGAGTGACTTGTAAAGCAGTTGTTTTGGGTGTAACTGAATCATTAGAATCAGTCGATTAAAGAAGAATCAGTAGAATCTGGTTGTGATTCGTCTTTCAGCAGTGCTGTCGCTAAATACACCAGACTCCTCTGTTAAATATTGACATTTTAGACTTTTGCTTTGCTAAATGTTGTAGATTAAGTCTTTTTTAACTGATCTACAGTTCAAAGTTGAAGTTTAACCATTTACTGGTCTTCTCCTGCATCTGCGGTTGTATCTCAGAAAGTAATGATGGTATGGTATCAGAGTGGACAGAAGAAAATTTGAGTTGTGTGTGTTTCTGTGACGCTCACGATTGTCTGCGTGTACTCGTTCAGCTTCTTGTCGTCGTACTTCCTGTTCGCCTTCTTCAGCAAATCTGACAGGAAGCCCTGCGCAGAGAGAGTGAAACAAACAAACGAACGAACGAACGACCAGAGTCAGTGGAGAGAAGACAGATGACGTAACATTTAACTTCACACTCGCTGAGGTGAAAACCAATCAGGATGATGATGTCTGTGTAGATAGAGTACACGATGTGAGAGAGTGGATTATTGGTTTAGAAAATGTGAAAATCCATCCATCCATCATCCATACCGCTTATCCTAGAGTGTCCCAGCTAATCCCAGCTGAGACTGGGTAAGAGGCGGAGCATGCGTGACCTCCACACTGGGACAGGTCAGCAGCCGATCAGTAGACCAGGGTTTCACACATGAACTCGGCAGTGTTGTACTGTTACTGTTACTGTACTGTTGTTGTTTGTATTTCTGGCAACTTTTACTTTTACTCTACTAAAGCTAATTGTATACTTTTACATTTCCTCTAACTGTCTTCTCTTATCTTATCTTAAGAAAGGATGCCAGTACCAGATTTGATCGGGGCCTAACCGTCGTGGATTGTCACGCGAGGTAAAACACATCGTAAAGCAGCACGAATTCCACATTCGGTTTTACCTTCAGCTCGTTTGATTCAATGTATCCACTGCGGTCCGTGTCATACCTCCTCCAGGCCTGCGGAAGAAACAGAGACACGCTGTCACGTACCGTCACACAAATACAGAACAAGCGCTTTACTACAACAAACCATCACTGACTCACAACAACAACAACTACAAAACAACACTGTGATGTAAGTAAAGTGACAGTGTTAAAGACACTGTGTAAATATAGAGTTCATCAAAGATGGATATACTAACAGAAATACACTCGGCAAACCCCCCCCCGCAGAAAAGCCGAGGTCCATTCATAATGTATGGGAGTCTGAGAATAGCAACACACACAGAGGAGCCTGAACATCACACCACTGAAATAAAAAAAAAAACTTGTCTTCTCACGCAACAGAAGAAGAAGAAGAAGAGAGACGACTCAGTATGTGACAGTCTGATTTAAATATGGTGTTTTGTTATTAGCCCTTAGAAACACAGCACGGTTATTACAGTTCGTGAAAACTAACGAAATAACGGAAACTGAAACTGAAATAAAAATAACAACTCTTCCCCTTTTTCATCAGACCAGATGTACTGTTAGAAAAGCAGCGGTCAAGAGACGATTGACAAGAGAAGGGAAGCAAATGCTGTGCAGTCACCCTGGTCGCCTTTACAGCGCCACTCACAGGTCTGGCACGAGTACTGCAGTGTTTGAGTCACTCCGTGCGGATGGAGACATTTAGCCAAAATGATGCCGAAAACTTTTCAAAACGTCAAATAAAAAAGATTGTTTAGGTTTCGTTCCGTTTCCGTGTGGGTCACAGCCACGCTCTCTCATCGCCCTCTTGTCCAATCACCACGAGGCTTGTTGTCCCAGACTCCTCCTCCCTTTTTTTTTCTTTTTTTTAGAGGTTCAAAGCTCAATTTCTACGCAATGTGGTTTTACACCGGTGTTCAAGGGAACGCGTTACAGTGAGAGGATTATTGCTTTGACGCGGTAAAAGAAAATCTGTCATGGGTTTGTATAATTTCTGCAGGCGGGCTGACACCCGGCTCCACAAAACACAAACTCACAGCCATGAATTCACTGCTGGATCCCACAAACTCTCTGAAAAAGAGCAGGAAGTTTTCCTCTGTTGGCAGAATCTGAGCCAGCTACGGAGAGAAACACAAAGAGACAGAGACGTTATTGTCAAGAATATTTAAAATCAAGTGGCGCTATATTTTTGCACCTTCTCACCTCTGACATTTCAATTCTCCCGTCGGCGTTCTTGTCAAAATGGGCCATGAATTCCTTCATCTTCTCTTTGAACGCAGCATGAGAAGGTTCCTGCAAGTGCAGTAATGTTACATGTTATTACATGTCATTTAGCAGAAACTTTTATATAATGGGTATGAGTAATGTACTTGTAATGTACTTTGAATTAAATACTATCCTCTGTACTTTAAAATTGTGCAGTTCTAGCACAACACCAGTCTAGTGCTCGAAATGTATAACGAAAAAGCGCCATCATTAAGGTCCAGTGTGTAAGAACTAGTGACATCTAATGGTGAAACTGCAGATTGCAACAAAGCGCTCGTCCCTCCATTTCTGACTTGTCTCAGGGAACTACGGTGGCCTGCACATCCTAGAGAGGATGTCGTTCTACTTTGATTGTCCATTCAGGTAAAGCAAGGCCCTTGCCTAAAGAACATGTTGGAAACTTATTCTCAGGCTCCAAAACAACAAAATAATTATTTGTAGTTATTTATTTATAAATGATGCACTTCCATGTGTGGGTAATATATTCCATTTTTACCAATAAGTGTTGTTGCTTATTTTCTCGATTAATCGAGAATGATTTCTTTGTTCTACGCATCAAAGAAACCAGAAAATATCCACAGTTAAGAAGCAGTTCAGATTCCTTGTTTCTGTAATTGATAAATAATCACTGAAGAGTGACTTGTCTCACCGCGCCGGCTCCTCGTCTCGCAGTCTCCAGCTCTCTGAAGAAGTTTTCCAGCTCCTTCCCTTCGATGTAGCCATTTCCTGTGAAGCAGCAGAGAAACCAAATTAATTTGGCACCGACTTCGGCGAGCGAAGCCGTTAAGTTGTCTGGAACTTTGATGAGTCTTTAAAGGTTTGATTAAAAAACGTCGATTAAGCCCGATGATTAACGGCCACTGCAGGGTCTGACATTTGTCCAAACCTTGAATGCTCATCGCAGGCTCTCAGGTCCAGTTTGATTGAGTGTTAAGTGCACGTTTTAAGTGCCACCTTGGATCGCATCCAGGGCGTGTTATGTGCTTACAGCAGTGCTTAAATCAGCGGATCTCGGTTAGTTTAGCTCTGCGTCATCCCTTTTTTCTGTCCCGAGTGAAGACTGCGAGCACAAAAAACCACCAAGATGAGCTCGTTGAGACACAGACAGTGTCCAGTCCTGATTAACAACACAATCCAGCAGAACTTTTAAAGTCTCTCCTGCACCGACCGGTTTATGCAAGAGCCAATATCTTACAGAAGCAAATTATAACTACAATACTAATACTAATAACATCACATGGATTTGACTGCAGGACACGCGTCAGGGCTTGATCTGTTTCTTGGTATAACAGTGTTAAGACCTCACTAGACCCCAACCCATTGCTGTGCAGCAGCTATAATTTATGGTTTGATTAAAGCGGCGTCTGTAATTGACCTCACAGTGACAGGCTGCTGCACCCTCAGTGTGTTAGGGAAAGGTGTCGCAAGGTCTTTCCTCCCTGCTGCAGTCAGACTGTACAACCCGCACTGGTCCTGTAGACCACACCAGCACCAAGATCATGCCAAAAACTGCCTCATTCCCCGTGCAATACTGCAAACTTGCTTGTACATATAAGGTTATTGTTTACATTTGGCACCTTGCACATATTGTATTAAATAGTCTTTATTTCCTCATCTTCTTTCTACTTTCTACATTGATTGAGTATGCTGCTGTAGCGTGGCAAATTTCCCCATGTGGGATAAATAAAGGATTATCTTGTCTGATCTCTTATCTTAATTGAATTATGTTTTATTGCCCTTAATATAACAATTGTAAAATGGAATTGGTGAAGTAGAAGTTTGACATCATGAAACAGAAATACTGGAGTAACTGTGTAAAAACCTCCTGACTAAAATTAAAGCTGCAGTGTGATCCCGAGTCGAGGATTTAACCAGTCCCCGCAGTGACGTCCTAGAGGTGGTTGTAGCCATTGTAGCACGACTACACGTCACTTCCTCCCGTTACAGCATTTTGAGCTGGACAGAAGCAGCGTACGAGAGGCATTCAACGACCCTGGTAAATTGTGTTGACCTAATGACGGCCAATTTACGAAACTCTACGCTTTGCGGTGGCAGCTCAGATTCTGTTTTTCTCTTTTATTTCACTTGCATACAGAATAATACTTTTTAATTTAATTTAATTTAGCAGTATTTTATACTGCATAAATAAACACTTTAAAGAAAGACTTTAGAGGAGTTTCCCGTTAATACCCACGTTAATTCCACAATAAAATATGGCATTATCTTGTTAATGATCACAGTTAAAGCCTGTGTATAATTTACACTGTGGACTGAGTGAAATGTACTGGAGCAGTGAAAACAAACATAAGCAGCATAATGAGCGTCGTCTTGCCCCCGAGAGGGTGACAGTGGGCAGTCGGAGCCTAATGCTTACTGGGGCATTCTGTCCTTCTCCTGACAGTCACAACATCACATATGATTTCATGCAATACTTTACTCCACTGGTTGGCCTATAAGTAACAGCAACACAGAGAACAGTCAGTTTTTTAATCATATGAATGAGTCCCATCTGTCTGTGTAAGCAGCCTGAGCGAGGACTGGAGGTCCATATCATCTCAAAAATAAATATTAATGTTTTGTTTTTTATTACTTAACTTCATAACAAAACACAGATGTAGAGAATAAAACATAGAGATTCAACCCAGCTCCCCTTTCAAATCTCTTAATCTGATCCTCTCATCTCTCCTTTCTGATCATTTTCTCCCCAGCCCCCTACCCATCCCCGTCCTCCCATCATCCTCATTTACACATCGTATCTGATAGGTGCTCCACGTCGCCATCTGTGCTCGTCGGAGTTGACGTTTCAGTGTATTAGGCGCAAATCAGGCGCCGAAAAGCAAAGCTCTGGGTGTGGAGATGAAGTAAACAGGCCGACAAGAACACGACGTCTGTGCGTGCGTGCGGCCGCATTAAAACCTGGCGATTATTCAAATTTAAACTGCTGATAATTACGTCAGGATTATCCTTCACATTTGTGGAGATTATCTCTTTGATAAACAGGGACATAAACAATAGCACTCAGTCAAATGACCAACATCATCAACATCTAAATAAATCACAACCAAAATCTCAAATTTATGGTATTATATTGTAATTGGAATATTCAAATATTCTGAAAAAACCATTAAAAAAAATAATGCAGGGTTTACATGCATGTTGAGCTGGACAGGAGCAGCTTTCGAGAGGCATTCAGCGACCCTGGTAAATTGTAAATAAGGTAAAACCTTAGAGAAGCAGCTTCAAGAAGTCCGCTCCACTATCTACAAGAAGCCTTGTCATAACAAGTGTGTGTGTGTGTGTGTGTGTGCGTGATGATACAATTATTGGTTAACATCCTTCACTTATACAGTATCTTTAGTGCTAGCTTCCTTCTATATGTTTTCATGTAGGGCCCCGCCAAGGTCCCTGGAAGACCCCTGCTTTAAACAACTACACTGCTGCTGTTGCCGTGTAACATTTTGCCCACACTTTAGAGGAAAGTTTTTTTTTCATTCACTCATTTCATATGTGGTCCCAAAAAAGGCACGACTCCCCCTTTATCAAGCCGATGGTGTAAATAAAGGAGTCCCCGCATCTGTCCAGCTCTCAAAGGTTCTGGATCAATAAGCCTGCCGGCCATTTGCACTGCGCCTGAATTTGTAGTTAAATCGATGTCAGCTGATTGTTCTGGCAAAAATACAGCTGTGAAATGCAGAAAACTGTTTGTCCGGCCGTTACAGAGCAAAAACACACCTGTAACTGGAGAACGTGTGCTCTCTGAATTCACAGCAGACCGTTGTCAAAATGTCCCAAACTCACTTCAAATTGGTTATTATGTCGGGTTACAAACGTGATCACGGCGAAGATAAGATTAAGTTAAAATATCGCAAATGAGTCCTTCTCTGCATTTAACCCATCCTCTACTAAAAACCTTCCTCGAAGTAGGAGCATTGAGCAGCGCCGTGGAGCAGGGGGCGTTGGGTACCCCAGCTCTTTTTTGACCTGGTGGGGACTCAAACCAGCAACCCTCCCATTAAAAGCCAAGTTCCCTTTACACTTGGCCATGGGCTGCACTTAAGTGATAAGGTTAATTTAAGTTAAGTGTCTTGCTCCAAGGACACATTGACATGTAGACTAATGAAGTCGGCAAACGAACCCACAACCTTTAAGTTGAAAGACAACTTGCTCTACCACTGAGCTACTGTCCCCCCATTTCATTTAAAAATGAAGACCATTAGGACCATGTTTTTGGTCTCTATGAGGACTACTGGTCCTGACAAGTTCAGTGTTTATGTCTTAAAGAGCAAAAACACACACACACTCCACTCGCATCAAAATAAGACTAGAGGCTCCTCCCAAGACACGCCCCTTCTTACTATCTCTCTCTCTCCTTTTACACCCACTCACGCACACACACAGCAGTACAGCATGTGTGTGTGCGTGTGAATCTTCTTCTTAAATCATAAATGCTTTGATGAGGCTGCATTTGCTATTAATCAGTTTTAATAGACCAATTACCATCGTATTTTAAGATGAATTCTGTTTCTATTCAATTCTACTCAATTCAATCCCATTTTGGCAAATGAATTCATTTGAATTTGAATTTTAAAAAAAAGCATTAAAATCCACCACAGCTGTATTTTTCAAGATTCAAGGTTTTAAAAGTCAAGATTTCAAATTTTGACACACAATTAATCTTGAACTTTAAATACTAAATAAAAAAATACTAAAAGAGAGAGATTCTCACAGTAAAAGACAAAAAAGAAATCTTCACATCTTACACAGATTATAACCTGTGCAAAGATGAAAGCAGAGCACTTCTGAATTATGTAAAACCTTAAACACCCAGAAATAAAATGATACCAACAACAAAAAAACTCAATAACTCTAGTTTAAGATCATAAGAACAGCTGATCACTGACCGTCTGCGTCAAAGTGTCTCCAGATGTCGATGAACTGCGCTGCGGTGAGTTCAGACAGGTGAAGATGAGGAGGTTGTTGAGTTTTAGTTGCCATCTTTTCTTTTCTTTCTTTTTTCCTCGTTATTTTTTTCCCCTTTTCTTCTTCAAAACTGTGTGAGCTGAAGTGAAACTTTTCTTGCCGTGGTCTTCTTGCTTGTGTGAGGGGCTCCTCCTCAGCCTGAGCTTTTAAACCTCCTCCGTCCTCTTCCTCCTCCTCCTCTTCCTCCACACTCCAACTCTTCTCCTTCCTGCCACACGGGGGAGCCTCGCAATGCTGACAGCCTGCAGGGAGCCACACCAAGACACTAATTACAGGGGGGGTGGGGGGGTTCTCCAGGGTTTTACCATTAGCTGCTGTCCAGGTTCCTGCTCGGATCATTATTCATCATCCGAACCTGCTGCTGCTGCTGTGGAGAGAAAATCACATCAAACACTTTAAAGTTGCAGGGGCAGCGAGTCAGCTGACCTCTCCGCTGCACCCTGTGTCATCACTGAACTGTGACTGATCTAATAAAGCATGAATACATTAGACACGACTCGTCCGCGGGAGTCAGGACTGTTGATGGGACGCCTGATGCACACACGAGCACTTTCAGTGGGGGGTTGTTTTTATTGAGTGTGCAGCATTTTCTTTTAGAGATTAATGGTGTTTTTCGTCCACACAGACACTGCCCTCTACTGGTACATACTGGTTTTTTTGTCCGGTTCTGGGTTGGGACGTCTGTATCCTCCTGCCAATAACAGGGAGTGGTAAATGCTCACTCTACTAGTCAACTCAAAGCTGCTTTACATGACTTTTTGCCACAGCGCGGCTGTGTGAAACTGCCGTGGCGTCGTTTTATACAAGACACAAACACAAAAAAATAGTGACGGTCACTTTTCGGCGCAACTGAGTCATTAGAATCAGTTAATTAAAAAGATTTGTTCACAGAATCGCTAAATACACGCGACTCCTCTGTTAAATATTGAGATTTTAGACATTTGCTTTGCTAGATGTTGGAGAGTAGCGCACGCTTTTGTGATTTTGTGGTTTTATACAAGACACACAAAAACTAGTGACGTTTTTAGTGCAACTGAGTCATTAGAATCAGTGGATTAAAAAGATTCGTTCACAGAATCACAGTACTTCCTGCATAACCGGAGCACTGAACTAAAATACCACTGAATGTGGTCGTGATTCGGCTCACGATTTTAGACCTTTTCCTTTGCTAAATGTAGGAGATTAACGTTAATGTTTTCAGGGATTTTTAAGTCTTTTTAACTGATCTACAGTTCGCCATTGTTTGCTTTGATTCTTATGCTGGACATCGCGCTCATGACTCGTCATGTGACAAAGCTCTCTGACGAATCAATGGCCGGCAGTCTGTCGACGCCACATTTTAGCATCGGCTCAGCTCGCTTGGAACCTCGCCAGAGCAAGGTACTTAAAAAAGAGGGTACAGATGGAAAAGCAAAAAGACAAGTAGAATAGAGTCGAATCGAGTTCTAAAACTGCATAATGGAAAAGCGCCTGTAAACTCCTCCCACTGCAGGATCATGTTGCAAGATAATCTCGTCACACCGGCCTCAAATTGGAACGCCCCCGCAATTGTCAGGACGAGCGGATCATGTCCAGAATTATTATCTTTTATCCTCTAGTGTGGAACCAGCTTAATGCTGCAGTGAAGGCAGCATGCAGGTGTCACCACTGCATCCTCTTCATATTCTCTGCTTTTACTTTCATCCCCCTCCCTCGCTCCCTTAACCTCCCCCCACCGTCTATCATTATCCTTGACCTGCAGAGGTCGCAGGAGCGCTCACTCTCCTCGCTCAATTGAACCCGTATTTGCAGCAGCAGCAGCAGCAGCAGTGGCTGTTGCATGGACAGTAAATCACCAACACGCCTTTGCTCATGCTGCAAGATGAGCCATGCACTCCTCCTCCTCCTCCTCCTCCTCTATCTATTTTTCTCATCTTCTGTGCTGCACCTCCCGCTCCAGATTGGCCCCCATATGCTGGTGGTGTGAGGGATGGGGGCCAATTGGATTCAGATGGGGACGATGCAGAAGAAGAAGAAGAAGAAGAAGATGGCACAGTATCCGTTCAAGACCCATTCACATCCACTCACGACAGGTCTGAACAGTGTTGCCATCTACTTTCAATGGATAGTAAATAAAAGCAGCCTGAAAAGATGCACAGTGCCTTTGTTATTATTATTCTCACAGTGCATTTACATGCATGTTAAAAGTCCAATTTTAGTCAGACTAAGCAAATAATTTGGTTTTCTTAGTGTCATGTAAACACTAAAGTCTTAGTCGGACTAACATGCCTGGATAATGTGACTCATAGTCCGATTACACCTGCGTTTATATGCTTAGTCGGACTGGAGTCGGACTTGGCGTTCTGCACTTAAAGTATTTAAAAGTTACACATGACAAGTTTTAAAACTGATTACATGTACATGTACATATGTGTACACAAACAGGGCACAACATTGAATTCCTGCCAATGAACCCTCTCCCATCGTCGGTGTGACTACAATGGACATTCAAATTCTTCGAAAGTCGTCCCACGGCGCTGCTGTTGCATCATTAAGGACAAATAATCACTTCTCGTCTCGGGTGACACGATTGCACTTGGCGGGGGTTGTTTTTGCATTTGAGAAATTTGCTCTTTGGAGATCGGGCATTCTAATTGTTCCCCGTGGAGGAGGGAGAACACACACACACACACACACACACACATACAACACACACACACAGAGACTGCTAACCACTCAACCAAGTCAAAACTGCACTTTTATCCAGTCCACTTGCCTCATCTGCGAGACGCCATGTGTGGTGATGTGATGTTTGGGTCGCATTGTGTACTCTGAGATTCTATCACAGCAGGAGGCTGCAGTGCAGTGCAGTGCAGTGCAGACGCAGTCCCCCTACGTATTTACTGCCTGTGCAAATGCAGTAAATGATGCAGTTGCTAAGTGTTTATCCGTCCCAGTGTTCTGCCCGGGATGTCATCGCAGCACGGCGGCCCCTCTCCGCGCAGACAATCTGAAAATTGCTTCTCTTTATCTGTATTCAGCTAAGCTTTTTCAGCCCCTGGCGACTCCGGCAGTTTCTATCTGTGAATACCACGCAGACGGACATTGTGCAGCTGATAACAACAACAAAAAAAGGCTGATTAGTGCGATGAGACATTCTGTCACTCCAATTTACACAAATCATACAGCGCACCCCCCTCACTCACTCTACTGCTCATCTGCAGCAAACACCAGAGCAAATGTCTCGGGCTGTCAAACTCAGGAGGCATAAATTCATCTACACACAAAGAATCCCACTCTGTTCCTAAAAACTGCGAGCACATTTGTGTTGTGTTGCTGTGTAATGTTCTTTTAAGCCTTGTCGTAACGATGCAAAGCAAAGCAATCTATTCAAATTCTACGGGCTTCTTCTTATTCTCATTATTATTTGAACTCTTCCACACATCCTATATCAAAACGTGCAGTTTGAATGGTGTGCTATGACTTTTCTAAGCATTTCCAGTAACCATAGCGACAAAAAAAAAATCAAAGTTTTGATATCCATTACGGTTTTTGAACAATCACTTTTCTGATTTTATAATGAGTGTGTATTGCGGCGCTACTTATCAGATTGGAATTTCTGGGTCCAAAAAGCCCTGGAAAATGAAATGCGAGACAGCGCGGGCGTAGAGTGGGGAGGTGGGTGACAGGTGACAATTTACTCACTCCAGTAGACCACACTACCCCACTGGGAAAAGTACTAACCCCCGTTTCCACATTTCACAGGTCGGCCGCTGTGTGAAGCAAGTTTCAGTGTCAGAAATGATCAGACGCAGACTCACGCCTCAGCGACTTTTTATGCCCAAACTCTCCAGCGTCACCACAGGCGGAGTTCCACCAGTGTTTCACCTGCTGTTCCTCATCATCTCACTCCTGCCGACGCTCCACAGTCACCTGCTCGAGCCTTTCTGCAAATGTTTGCACAGAAGTCGTCTCCAAACTCTTTGTCTCTAAGTTTTACCCGACATTTATCCACATCCAATAAACCAAACCACACCTCCAGCTTCAGAAGTTAGGGGTCAAAGATCAATTGATCTGAGCGGAAGGCGAGATACCAGGATAAATGAATGATCAGTGGCAGCGTCATCTGACCTCTTTATCTTCACCGTCACCTCTTTCTCTGACGTTTCTTTCCAATAATCCCGTCTTTTTTATGCCGGCGTCTCTTCTGTATGTGCATCATGTGACCGGTCGATCAGAGGCCAAGAGTCTGTCAAAGTCACATTTTCGTATCGGCTCAGGTACCAGGTACGATCAATGATGGAAAAGCTAGTGTACGAGTAGTGCTACAACTGTGTAATAACACAGTAGTAGCTGAATCCTACACACTATACCTTTAAATGTGCAGTTGCAGGGGTGAGATGCTGCTTTGCTAAGATCACGCGTCTTTTTTCCGTCGGCTCGATTCAACCGCATATGCCACTGGTTTTAGTTCAGGTTAATTAATTTGATTCAGGACTTGTAATCTCAGGGACTGATTCACCCGTTCCTCCGATCGACGATCGGAATCAAAGGCTGATTAATGAGCTTTTTGCCACTGTTGTTCACTGTACATTGATCTCACACCCTCTCTCTCTCTCTCTCTCTGTACCTGTTTGCCAGAAGAGTCTCTCGCTCTTTTCCTGAGGGCACCTCATCAGAGGACCTGAGTTAACCCGCTGGATTGAATCAGCTCAATAAAAGGGATTGCCTGGACGGAGGAGGAGGAGGAGGGGGCCGAGAGCACAAATCGGGCCGCAGGGACACTCGCACTTGACATTCAATATGTGCACACACACACACACTACTGTGTTTGTCAGGTACTTATACTGCACTTTTATACCTGCATGTGGGAGCGTTTGCCGCGCTCCACTGCGTTTGTATATGGAGACGCGTCGACGGGCAGTGATTCACGGCGACGGCGTCGAGCTCCTGGACTTTAACGACTTTCCCCTCCACGTGCGAGGTCCGCGTTTGTCTGTGCAGGTTTATGTTTCCTCTAAAGACAGAAAAAAAAAAAAGATGATGATGAAGACGAAGAGTGATGGGTGTAGGTTTAGGTCAGGTGACACCGGCCTTTAGCGCTTTCAGTTGATTGATTTAAAGCAAGGGTGTCCGACTCAAACGGCCTGGAGTGTCTCATCTGGTCAGTAGGGGGCAGTCAAACAAACGATGGCATTGTGGCATTTGTATGAAATTTCATACTTTAACCATGAAGTGAAATATCGACCATTTGGCAGAGGTCGATATATTTTAAAACCAGTCATTGATTGTGGTTATTACTCATACAAGGGAACAAAGAAATGGAAATGTTTTTGGTTTTTTTCCATTGCTTTTTTCGTGGTTGCGGTTAGCCAAGTTTAACCAAAGTAAGAGAAAAACACTGATGTCTGACGTCACTACACTACAGGATTTTCAAATCTGATTTGATCTTAAAAACGTGGGAGACCACAGACACAACAAACTCCCACAAATTTGAATTATGTTTTAAATCCTGAGAAAGCACAGACTGGATGATCGAAAAGGAGATTCAAGGGAATTGGGATCTGACAGAAACTCAACGACTTCTCCTCACACTACAGGATTATTTGGCCAGATAATCTGTTCAAACCAGCCTAAAATCAGTATTATTACATTACATGTCATTTCAGCGATTTACAATGGAATTAAGTACAATCAGCTAGGGTTGTGACCATGATGTCTTTCACACACAGGGTACCAGTCTTAACCACTGAGCCACTCCACCCCTCCAGTACAAGCCCATGATTGTCAGAAGGGCCAGCTCATATGGACGTGCATTGTATTCATTTGAAAAACAAAACAAAAAAAACATTTGTAATTTATGAGTAATTTATTTTTTGGTTTGTTTTTTTTAATTTTTTTTCCTGTCTTTTGGAGTAATTTTTTCAGTTTTTTGGAGTAATTTTTTTCTGTTTTTTTGAGTAATTTATTTCTTTTTTGAAATACTTTTTTTCTGCTTTTCGTAGTCATTTTTCGCAAGTGACTCCCATGGACCTATGGTGACTCCTGCCTGCACATACATGCCATATCTGTCCAACTGATCCTGGAGGAACATTGCTGTGTCCAGCTGATCTGAATGGGCTTTCCTCCTGAACAACCGCAAAGTCGTTTGCGTAAAGTCGACAAACGAATAGTAATACCATCCATGTGACTTAAAGACAGGACTATCACCCAGTGTCTTAAACCCAGATCAAAGTAGAACTTGATTAAACTAAACAACATTTTTTTTTTCCAACTGAATGCAATGCACTCCCCTAAGGACAGGACACAAACGTGACCAATTTACAGATCAATGGACCATGTCTTGAATACAAGTTAACTCTCGTCTCGTCTGTAATTTGCATCGACTGTGTATGTAAGTGTGAATGTATCATCACATCACTTTTAATATCCGACTATAACGACGATATTAAACACAGAGATAATAACTTCAGTGAAAACACAGCTTCATCAGCAGCGGGAGAAACAAAGCGCGTGTCGAGAATGTTCCTGCTGCCTCTCCTTCTTCTTCGTCTTCTTCACAGACGAGTATCGACAGAGCGGGAGGACATTTCAACTGATTTGCATTTTAAGAGGACAAAACCAAGAAAAAAACAAAACCCCACAACCTTTTGTTCTTTGGCAATAAATACAAGATCGTCCAACATGATTTACATACTCAATCCATAAACGCAGCCATTTGAAGAGGAATTAAACGGCAATATTTCCAGGAATCGACAGAGATTGACACTCCAATTCTGGCCAAGTGTCAGAGGTTAATTGGTTGTTTGTTGTTTATGAACAGAAAACGCCTGCCACACACGGGAAGATTTGTCATCCCCCACCAACATCCCTCTATTCTCTTTCACAGGCTTTTTAATTTCTCCCCGCAGACTCCTCAGCTGTATCTACAACCTCAGACCATTAACTGCTTCTTACTTGTCGTGGGACAAATAAAGAATTATCTGTTTAAAAACAAATGAAAGCCTGATTTGTTCATTCCTTCCACTCGTGGCTTTTTTAAATGAGAGTTTCCGGGATTAATGTATACACATTTTATACATTAATCTGATCTGCATTAATCTGTTTTATCGCAGAAAGTGACTTATTCCAAGTGAGCCCGTCGTCATATCACTGGATTAACATCTTCTTTGGGTTGTACCGCGTCCACATTTTCATGTTAAATAATTAAATATCTATTCACGTTGCCATTTACTCTGTAAAAGTACAGTTTTTGTCCACCGCTCCAGACACTACGAGGGTCATATCTCTTTCCTCTATTTCATATCGACCTCTGTGTCTTTAGATAATCCATAATTCATATGTATGAACACTAGCGGGGGCAAAGGAAGCAACGGATGTTTGCAATTCATCAACTCGACTCATCGGTTTGAGTTTTTCTTTTTAATGATTAACCCTTAGAACACAGAGCATTTTGGCTGCTATCATCCATTACTATGTTTACACCTACAGTATATACAGAAGCTATAATAATGTGCAACATAGAGTGTCTTATATCCTTTTTTTTTTTATAAACATGAGCCAAAAGTTGGTATGGCTGCTTCACTCCCCCACCCCCACAAAAAAAAATTGACCAACATTGTGTTCTTCAAAACAATACCTTTGTTTGCTCTGTTCTCCATGGTGAAGCTACAGGCTCCGTAGTTCACAATCCTGCGTTTGAGAATCAGAAGACACGTAAATCAATACAAGGAATTTAAATTCAAAATGGGAAATTCATCATGTTGTATGTACGTATGACAGACGCGTAATAACCCAAACAAAGAAGATTTTTTATTCCAGATATTGGTTTCCGTAAAGTTTTCCAAACTTTCACCCGCCTGAGAAAAGCAGGAGTCACCACTTCATCTCTTCACTGACACGGTAGTTGGTTGGACGACACCAGGCTTGGCTACATGCGACGGACTCTTCTTCACAGAAGAACAGAAGACTCTGACGTCGTGTCACGTGTCAGTGCAAATGTTTATTATTCTTGTATGAAAAGACCAACGTTCTACTGATATAAGCAACCGGAAACTAAGTGGAAAAGAAGAAGAATCAAATCAGACACAATAAGAAAGAGAAATAAACGTCAAGGCCACATGCTGGTAAGATAAATACGTCTTGTTCCCGCCCACCCTGCTCTGCTGCTGTATACACTCAAACACTCCCTCGGTCAGGTCTGATAGTTTTGCTTGACAGCCTGTTTTGGTGTGAAGGACACAGCAAACAAATCATGTTAAAAACACCAAACAGAGGCAGGATTACAATATCATTTAAAAAAGAAATCACTCAAAGTTACAAACTGCAGCTTTAAAGCTAATGTGATTTAAAGCTTCTTTTTCTTTCTTTTTTTTTAGGGAAAAACGCATTACTTTTCTGTGATTTATAGCAAACCAGGAGACATTTTACATTAAGACGGTGAAATTTGAGACAAATCACGATTTATTGAATTAATTAATTTAAAAACTCATCATCAGAACAGCTGGTGATTTGTGTAGTAATTGACTGACAGCCCTAAAACGGGCTTTATGACGCACAGCTCCTGGAACATGTACGAGTCACAGCTCAGTGACCTGCGACATGGCAAACGACGACTTTGAAAGACACTGCCCGCTCCGTTGTCCATTCAAAGAAAATTGGCCGGCAGCGTTTTTAGTATAAACAGTCAAAAAAAGAGATAGAAGTGCTGTTAACTGTACAAGTACAAGTGTTTGTACAGTGGTGGAATCATATGTCACGGTCTGTGAAGTTGTCCGAGTTTCCGAGGAGAAGTTTGGCACAGGAATGCCCGGTGAACTTAATACTCTGTGACCTCCAGGGGAGAGAATCAACTTCCTGTTTACACCAGCATGTGCAACTCAGTGTACCTGATTGGTCGTGTGATATGCATGAACACGAGCATGGGCTTCGTCTATGGCTGCATGAGCAGATGAAGCTTGTGTTGGATGATCTCAGAGTTCATGGTCCACAGAAACTCCGTCAGCCCTGCACTGAGAAGCTCCTCCATGGGAACAAACTGCAGCACTTGTCTGTCCCCGTCTCGCGACTGACCTTTACCCTCATCTCCGCCCAACAGCTCGCCCATGCAGTCGCGGACGCCCGTGAGAACGGGGAGTATCCGAGCGGCGGCTTCGGCGCAGAAGCCCGCGCACACAAGCGCGGCCCCTACGACGCCGCATGGGGGCGGACACCTGAACGTGACAGAGTGAAAGCACGAACGCAGGCAGAGCACAACGGCTGCCGTGACACGGGTGAGGGCAGAAAACACGGGCAACAGCAGGGCGTCCCCTGGGTTCAGCGTCTGCAGGGAGAGGACAGTGCAGCATACGAGCTGCTGCTGGTAGAGAGGCTCCCCGTCGTGCAGCGTGACACAGCCTCTTTGAGGAAATGAGGGCTCTGCAGAAAATGTTAGGATTAAATCCTCCGTTTGGCTCTCACATGCTGCCCAAACTGAGCGGCTGCCAAACACCAGACACCGTTTTTTATCTTTGCTCTTACTGCTGTCGTCTTTGGAGATGGACAGGACGGAGGCTGCGCAAGCCGTACGACAAGAGTCGCAGGGCGAGACGCGGGTCCAGTCCACCACTGTGTCCGTCAGGGCTTCGTTCAGGTGCTTTAACAATCCACCTTCACAGAACGGAGAGTTTATGATCGCGGGAAGCGCCGCGCCAACCACAACATACCATGAATCCACGTTGCACTTGGACAGGGGGCCTTCCAGAACGCAGCCCGTCCCCCCGGCATCAGTGAAGTGTCTCTGTATCCAGCTGGCATGGTAACCCCTCTCGATGCGCTGCCTCCAGGTCAGGGTCTGCAGCTCCCTTCGCTCATTAAAGGAGCCTGTTTGCTTCTTCGGTCCTTGAGAGCGGCCCCCAGAGGCGACGCAGCAGGCGGGAGTCACCGTGTTGCGGGAAATCCATCGGCTCCGAGGAAGGAAGATCACCTACACACACATTCACACACAGAGAAACCTAATCATGTTCACACAAACTTTGGTTGCCAGGGTTCAAATATGGGTCTTTGGATACCCAGAATATTTCTTTTGGGTCTCCAAACTAAATTAGCAGAACTTTCCCCAAATTTTAGTGAAGATTTAAATAAAGAATTTACCAAACATCTTTTGCAAATGATTCCTTTACCAATTCAAAGTGATATTAAATGCTATGGATATGGCAGCAAATTAGCGGCTACATTCGTGGGTCCCGGGTAAAAAATGCGGTAAACACTGAGCTACAGGAATCACTTGTCCTATGAAAAGCAACTTCTTTGCGCTTCAAGGAAAAACCATGGATTAATAATCTGGTTTTATGGATACAAACTAACCTGATTTGGTTATTCTTCATCTTTGACTGAAACACTAAATATACACAAAAAAAATAAATGGGGAAAAAAAGAAACTGAGTTTAAATGGAAATCAATGGGAAAAGAGTCTCTATGAGTTTATTTGTAATGCACTATTCATACACAGGGCAACTCAGAGTGCATGTCAATAGAACACAATGTTGATTTTGTAAATTGTGTTCACATTGAGAGAAAAATAAGACAATAAAGCACATATGAGTGGACACCAGTGTCATTGACAGTTAGTATTGTTCAATAGGAGCCTGGCTGCAGGTGAAGCCTCTGAACAATGGCGCTCAAATTGCAAATCTGAGGCTTCAAAGAAACGGGAGTTTGTTTGTTTTTTTACAACCGGAGGTTTTTATGTCCACTGCAGTATCAACACTGACCACCACATATTGACTTTTATTTCAAATGGGTGGGTTCATTAGAAAGCTATGCACTGAGCCTTGATTAATTGACCACTGAATTCCCTACATGCAGCATTATTTAACGCTGAAACAGACACTTTTTTTTTTTTTTCTTAAGCTTCAACTCCGGACTTCATAGTAAAACATGGTGGTGATTAAAAAACAAAAAATGATACCATGCATGTTTATATTGGTCTCCTATTAGCCTCACTTACACAACGTTATTGTCTTGGCACACGGGACGCGGCTTCAGCAGACAAATGACGATGAGATTTACATCCTGCGGCTTTTTCTCCTGAAGCACTCCGCCTCCTGTTATTTTTACTTGGATGTGCCAAGCAATAAACTTAATTAAGCTGTTAATACAATACTTTGCACATCCATTACAATTAGTGCTGTCAAATTTATCATGTTGATCACTGCCATTATTTTAAATATTTAATGTGCATAATTAATGTTTACTGCCCATATAGCAGCTGATCTTTGTTCAAAAAAGCCACCGCACCGTCCAAAAAAATAAGGAATGGCCACTCTGGCCTTTGTTTTGGCACAACACAAAAGATGTTACCTACTTAAAAGGCTCGCCTAATAAAATATTTACCTATACAAGTCTATGATATCTTGAGAATATGTTTGTCAATTGCTCACTCTCCTGCACCAAAGTCCAGAAAGAAAAACTGTGTTTTTAGTTTGCAGACTTACAAACGTGGAGCTGGTCTACTGCTGCCTCATTGTGTTTGGTACATCACGGTCCTGTGTGTTATGATGTAAAATGGCTGGTTTTCTGTATGGACTCTGATGCAAGGAGTGAATGATTCAAGATGCAAGAAAACTGATGAAGATATCATAGATTTAATAAGGTGGCTTAAATCTGACTGCCCCTGCTGGGAACCAGTTAACAGACTGGACAAAGAAAGTAGAACATGCTTGTTGACGTCCCTTTTGTTTATCTTTACCACCGTTAATGGTTCTTCACCAGCATCTTTACAGAGACCCAGTTCTATAAGTACCTAGACTGGCTAAGGACACGATGGTTCTCTTTAATAATACCAAATACAAATACAGGAATTATAGAATACTTTCTGACGCAAACATCTAGTACACCTTCAGTCAGTTTAAAGGTGGGACACCTTACCTGGAATCGCCGCAGATATTCCTGAGCTACAGAATCTCTGACGTGGTCGAGCCGCTGCTTCAGCTCTGCGCTCATTCCTTCAAACAGCTGCAAGTTCTCGGTGATCGTCTCTACCTGCAGCGTGTGAAAGTAAGAGCACACCTCGTAATGCTGGTTCAGGAACGACTCTGGGATCAGTGCCTTTGGGAAAAGTGCCTCCTGATCGGCCAGATGTGGACCATAGTTCCGGATGAGTTTCGAGAGCAGAGGCCTCACAGCTTCCTTGCCGTCATAGTTCAGACACACGACGTAGACCTCAGAGTTCCCAGACTTACTGGTGGCAGGTTTGAAGACGTTGACGGAGTGGAAGCAGCAGCTCAGCAGGTAGAGTAAGCAGACGGAAGAGTGTTCGTACAGCGTGAACATTTTCAACACAAAGGAGCCACCCGGGCTCAGGAGCAGCAGTGCTGCCGTGGCCTCGCAGTAATGCAGCGATGCCACAAGAGCCTCCTGCTCATCTGGCTTCTCCTGGCAGTCAAAACTACCGTCCGCCGTCACTACATCCACTCTACGCATGTTAGAAACAAACACCTGCAGCTCCAGCAAGTGTTTCTGGATCATGATGTTTCCTGTGTTGTCTGAACCAAAGAACCACCACGGCAACGTGTTTGCAATCAATCGATCATCAGCGATGGTTGTGCTCCCCCCATTAGCCTCGTGGTACGGGTTGAGAGTGTTTGCGGCCCAACTCCAGTCACAGTAATGTGTGGACTCACTGGTTTTGATGTAGTGGTTCAGAGCCGTTATGAAGGCACCCGGTGCTTCACACAGGTGGACTGTGTTCAGCTCTCCACTTTGAAGAGCCTCCTCTGGGAGAAGGTTAAAAGTTCCCAAGATCTCATAGAACTTGCACCAAGCCTGAGTGCAGATCTCCGCGTTGGCAGCAGAGCGCACAGCGGCGATCACCTTCCCTGCTCGATTGGTGGAGTTGGTGTGCTGATGCCAAACCTGGACATTCTTGTCACTGAGCTGGTTCTTCACAGTGTTCAAGGACTCTTTCAGGGCCTGTAGCTGACAGTGCCCCTCCACCGCATGTCTGAGAGCATCATTGGGACTAGGGATGTGCCACTCCCCAGTGGGCGGCTTCACGTAGGTTCTAACTTTACGAAAAAGGCCCTGAATCTCAGTGCGTGTTTCAGGGTCGGATGGTGCCAGGTCAGTAAAATGCTGCAGCTTGGCTTTCCTCCTGGTCCCATTGTTGGAGCTCATCCTCCAAACCTGCAGTGGACCAACACAAGGAGTTAGACACTAAATGACCAAGGCCTTATCTGCACTAAATCAATCTTTACAATCCACAGAACGGTTGCAGGGGGGCACGATGCCAATCTCAGTTTACATAGGGCAAAAGGCGGGGTACACCCTGAATGCCAGCCCAACATTTTTGAGTTTTCTAGCTTTCTTCACAGACGGTTGAGGAGTTATAGTAATGAGAAGTATGCATGCTCTGAAAGGGGACAGAACTGTGTTCTATTAAAAAGTAATGGAACTCATGATTAAGACCCTTGACTCCTTAAAAAATCTTTACTGACGTTATAAATCTGGTAAGAAGTAGAAGCTAATTTTCTGCCTAACTAGTACTTCTATCCTATATTCAGTCTTTGGTTCACACCTGAACTAAGACCTGTCCACGTGAGATCAGATCTTCAGATCATTAAAAAAAATCCAACCTCTGCTCAATTCTTTTTTAACATGACTTGCTTACTGCACATTTTTGCAGACAGTACATTTCACAGTGAATTATACCGAGACCCTGCAAGCCCTTTATTATCCGTAATATGCATGAGCGGTGTTGAATAGCAAATGTCGACTCATTGTGATGTGGTGCCCTCAGGTGACAGGACAAGCTGTAAATACCGCCGATTGCTTCACAAGGTCAGGCTTCACCCACTCAGAATAACAAGAAGTTTTCTACAGCAGCACTAAAACACACCATGACTTTGAATGGTGGAATTTTACCGTACGTGTATATATAAATACTATTTTAATCAGTATTGAATCACAGTATTGGGTTCACATTTTCAGTTTTGCAATCTTATTACAATAACTGCAAAATAGATGTAAAATGGGATGAGGGATTACCACATGTCACCATCAAAATTATCTCTACGGATATCGCAATTGCAATTCAGGTCACCATTAGGACAATTAATAGTTTTTGCAACTTGTTTCTTATTTTCATGAAAACCTTGCAATGAATTATGCAGCAATAATGAGCATTTAAAGCATTAACGCCTATAAACTTTTTAATTTGTGTGAACAACAGATGAATCAAAAATAGACCAAGTTAATTAGCAGCCTTTAAAAGTTTCTAAAGGCACTGTTTCACATTGAAATTTTGATTATACTCCAAGTAATTGTGCAGGTTCATGGTAAGATATGAACTGTTGCCAACATGAATGAGTTACATTTTATTTTTTTAAATTTATGCAGAGCAGTGATTCCCAAAGGCCGGGTCGGGACCCACCGTGGGAGATTTTTATGGGTCCCCAAACACATTTGATGAATTCTTTTAGTTAAGAATAATTTTCCATATGTTTTAAATACCAACTACAAAACATCATGAGGAAATGATGTGTTCAAAGAATCATTAAAATCACTAAAACTAAATAATTTGGGGTTTGAGAACATTTGAGAACATCATCATCTCTGGGTTTAGGAAACACAGCTGGACATTTTTCAACATTTTCTGGTCCAAACAAGCAAGAGATTGACTGAGAAAATAATCGACAGATCAATGAATTATGAGATTATTGTTATTTGCCGTGTGGTGAGAAACACCATGTCGCCTTGAAAAACTACATGTTTGATGAGAAGCTGTTTGTGCTTGAATTACTTTTGAACGATTCACACAATTGTTGAGCAATTTCTAATTCCCGACATGAAAAGAATTTACAGTCAGAGTGATATTAACCCCAGAGCTACATCTCTGCTCATGTGCATGTGATTTAGATGACAACACTGGACAGGAACGGGCGTATTTCTGGCCTTATTTCTTGATTAGAGCTGGAGCGGCTGGGTGATGAATGGCAATATATGGCATAAAGCTAACAACGGCACATTCATCAGAGATTCATCATAAATCTTTGTAAAAAGCTGCTGCTGCTGCTGCTGCTGTGTATGAAAGTCATCTGCCCTGTGCTGTGTGTTTGTAAATGGTTCAACCGTTGTAAACATTTCACCCGCAAGATGTTTACCATCTTATCTGTAAGAGACTCAGAGGTTTATGCATTTGTTATAGATCGGTAGATCAGTTTTATATTGAACAAGGTCACGGACTGACGCCAAGACTTACAAACTTTGTCACAAAACAACAGTTGAAATATGTACATTTTAATCCACTAGATCCGGATCACTTTCCGGATGTATATATAACTTTACCTGCTTGTTGCGAATACCTTCTTGCATAGACATGAAAAAAATTCATCCAGATCTGTTAAGACCTTGCCGAGATATACGTACACATCTGAACTTGGAACAACCGGCCAAATGGAACTCGGCCGTAGTAAATTTAAATTGCCGCCAAATCCCTAATTGAGTGCGGATGAAGTTTATACTGTTTCCATCACGGTGCGATTCAGCTCGGTTTGTCGTACCGGTGCAATGTCAACGAATGAAGACATCAAATACAACATAGCAGACAACAAGGCACTGAGGAGAAAGACAGCCGAAAAAGACAGGAGAGTCTGTCGCTCAATGAGCTGACTGTCGTCAGTGCAGCGACTAGACCATACCACAGCATTTTACCCTGGTACCCTAAGGGAAGGACACCAACAAATGGAACAGTAAGGGAAAAAAGGTACAATACTGTACCAACCCAAATCATTCCACTTGATGGAAACATGGATTTATTCTGCTGACAGAGTGTCTGATCCTCCATACACATTTGGAGTCGACCAATTATCAGCCTGGCCAATTATTGGGGGCTGATATTTGGCATTTTGGTATCAGCATTTGGTTTTAATGACCACAGATATTTCAGATATAGAAGTAATTACAAAGTGTGCGACTGTTTAAATCTCCAGCTCTGAGCTGTTTGCTCTCAGGCTGATGCTTCAACTACAAAAAAAAAAAACAGCTGACAACATTACAGAGTCTCTTACTGCTAATTAAAACCTTCTTCTTCTTCTTCTTCTTTGAATAATAATTTCCAGCAGGCTATACACCCATTACCAAATGTCCATATAAAGGACAAGAGGAAAAAAAGGAATTAAAGGCTGTGCCATTATTTCTTGCACAATTTAAACAAGCTGCTTTGGAGTTGAGAGACTTGCTTGTTTGATATTTTTATCGATGTCATAGGTGGATTGATTATTTTTATTTTATTTCAAAAAAAACGGTAGGTTGCTAACAGTAGGACTTACAGATAAACCCACCCACACGGATGAAAACAGAATTAATTAATAACTGTGCCATCGCAGATGTGCAGTGAGATTATTATAAAGGATCAATGAGAGTAAAATTATCATGTAAATGAACAATAATTATGTTAATTATCTGTGTGCTTGTCAGCTCCAGGGACTCTGAATTACAATTAGTGATTAATGACAGAAAATGTATACACAATAGCATTAATTAATTTGACTGGTACATCATTGGCTTCTCCAATCTGAGCAATAGCATCTCATTTTACATCACGCTATTTTTGTTGTTCAAGGCTACACTGTAATTCAACACTGGAATAAATTTGTTCTAACGATCTAGTCCTGAAAATCTGACTCTTACTTTCAAGTACACGTTGACTAATCAGGTTGATTTTTGCCATCAGCATCTCCTGATTATTAATTAATTAATCCAATCGGCCGATTATTACTCATTCATGAAAGTTTATACAATTTCTGTTCTCAGAAACTTAACAAATGTTGCAAAGTGCAAGACATTTTTTCAACCACAAGTTTATTTGACAGAGTTTGGTTTACAAAGTGCAAGATTTAGTTCTATATTTAATAGATTTAAAGCAGGTAGGAGCATTTAGAACATGAGATACTATCAAAATACTAACTGTTTTATTTACTCTGATGTAAGAGAGTCATCTTATCTCTCGCTCCATCTTAGTCTAATTTGGCTTTAAGGAAGAGGAGGATGATTAGAGAATAAATCTTCCTCCTCTGAAAAGTCCGTAGCTGACTTTGCTCAGCCTATTTCCATCACTGTTTAATGTAGGTGCTACTTTAATATATTCTCAGGTGGTACTTGGTTTAAAAGGTTTGAGAACCACTGGTATAAATCAACTATCACTGTCCAACATTGTGCAGTAACAAAGTACTTGCAATACGTGTATTATAACATTTTAAACAGTCTCTATTTCTTTACATGGATGAAATCATTCACACACTCGATTTATTATTCACTCATATTTTAAGCGGCAACTAATGATTATTCTCATATTGGAATAACTTGTTTGTCCCATAAAATGTCAGAAAATGTTGATCGGCATTTCCCAAACCTTGACATGATGTCCACAAATTTTAAATATTCATATTTAAGGAGCTGAAATATGAGAAAACTCTCTAAAACTGAATAATCAATTATCAAAATAGTTGATGGTGTTAAAATGTAAATGTAATGCTTAATTTAATCATACTTATTGTCATAGGAAAAGGTAATATCCCCTAATAAGCACATAGTGTTTGTTCATGTTTAGATTATATATATATGTGTGTATGTATGTATATATATATATAGAGAGAGAGAGAGAGAGAGAGATTATCATATGTTTAGATTATATGTATATCCCCTGTATGTCCCCTCAATTTCAAACCCGAATGAGTGAATGAGTCTAAATCAAAATTCAGTAAAACAAAAATCAAAACATTTCGTAGCCGGAAGTTTGTGCGCAGCTACTGCAGCTGAACGTAACACAGTTCCGGTGTGAGCAGCAATTAGCTCACGTTCATGTTGAGGTCTCCTCAATCCCCAAAACAACGGATTTAAAGACTCGCCTTCATCATTAAATCGTCTCAGATGAAGTCCCCGTTCTATCGTAGGTGTATGTGTCGCTGCATGTCAGTAATTCAAACAAAACAAACAAAAAAAGGCAAAACACTCACGGGTCTGTTTGTCGATGCGAACCGGAAGCTGCGCGTGACCCGGAACAACAATGCGCATGCGTAGGAAGGTGGGCGGGAAGGGTGATAGTTTTTTTTTTAAAGGTGTATGTCGTATAAATTTCAAAGTTTGGTAGAAGATGAGTGAGTGACTGAGTGAGTGAGTGAACTTAAACAAATATTTTGGAAAGATAACAACACAAAAGACTGTAGAAATTGAAAAGCATGAAATGTGTTTTAATAATTCAGCTGTTCTTTCTATTTACTTCATCTACATGCCACCATTTTGTGTGTGAGTGTTCTTGTATGGGTATCTTTGTGAGGACCAAACATAGAGGGAGTGAGGGCATTTGGAAAAAGTGGGGACATTGTGTCTGGAGTAAGTCTCCATAGGTAAATATAATGTCCAGTCACCATGGAAACCAGACTGTGTATGTGTAACAGGGTCAGTTACTGCGGCATATTTGTAACGTACTGCAATATTACACACCTGATATTTATTTTATTTCTCCTTTTCATGTTATAATACACACATTGTATGTAAAATTTTATATTTTACCCTGACACGGTTTAAGTTTAAGTTGTCATGTGGAACAGACCGCAACACTACACCAGTGACATATGTACGTTGTAAGAACCGCTTGAAGGGGAAAAAAAATGTTTGAATTACTTTTATATTAAAAACATAGGAACCTGTGTGTGTCTGTGTTGTGTGTTTCTGTCAATACGACACGATTGTGTCACGCCTGCCCGTGTCTGACCTCATTCTCTTCGCGTGAAGGTTATGAGCAGCGTGCACAGAGCGCCGTGATGGCGTTATCACGTGTCCATCACTGAGCTGCTCAGCCTTTATTGAAGCAATGACAGTGAATATTTGACCTCTGACCTGAACCTGAAGATAATTGCTGCAGTGGCAATGAGCTCAGGTGAAGAAGAGGCCTCTGTCACCTTGTGTGTGTGTGTGTGTCAGTGCAGTGGATCAAGATAAAGAGAACGAACTGTGTTAAATAGAGTCTGAAAAACATCTCTGCACTGCATTTCAGTTTGGTTTTGTGGGACACGTTGAGCTGTACAGAATGTGCCCTTTAAAAATAATGTAACACACAGAGTCCACACCATGAGTGTAAATGTCTCTCTTCATATTTGCTGAGTGCATTACATTTTTGTTCATGCCCACACACGACCTTTAAAACTCCACTCACTTAAGTGTCAATTGGTATAACATATACACCTGATAACACACACACACACACACAGCTGCCTTGGTGAGAACACTCATAGAAATAATACATTTCCTACACCCTGACCTTGACCTGAACCATTACAACTAATGGCGCTTTTCCATTATACAGTTCTAGCTCTACTCGGTTTGGTATCAGTCACGTCGTCTTCCATGCCTCCATAGCTCCTCCTCAATGTGGGCGTGGGCGTCACAGCACGGCTGCACGAAACTGCCGCCACGGCGTTTTAAACGCGACACAAACGCGCAAACTAGCAAAGCAGTTGTTTTCGGGTGTAACTGAATCATTACAATCAGTTCATTTAAAAGATTTGTTCACAGAATCGTGATTCATGAAGCGCCGTCGCTAAATACACCAGACTCCTCTGTTAAATATTGAGATTTTAGACATTTCCATTGCTAAATGTTGGAGATTAACACACGTTTTCAGAGATTTTTAAGTCTCTTTAACGGATCTACAGTTCAGCGTTGTTTGCTTTGATGCTTGTGTCGGGACGTCGCGCTCGTGACTCTTCCAGTGACGACACTCTCTGACACATCGGCGGCTGGCAGTCTGTCGACATCACATTTTAGTATCGGCTCAGTGAAAAAGCCACCAGGTACCAGGTGCTATCACTGATGGAGAGGAAAAGAAAAGAAAACAAGTAGAACTGTACAATGGAAAAGCGCCATAAAGGCCCTAAAACCAGGTCTAAACACTTTTAAAAGTTTTACCTTGTTCTTTATGTTGTGAATAAATAGAAGAAATCCTGCACTTTTCTCACAGAAATCGCCTTGCAACGCTGCACCCCATACTCTGGAATTTGGATACGATGTCACTCCCAGTTTCCGACTTCCAACTTTGGATGCTAATGGAACGCAGCTTGAATACAGGTATAGACACACACGCACACACGGTAACATCAAGAACATTCCGGGCCTTTTGTGCTGATGTTCTTATCGGCGACAATTAAACATTTAACAAGGGACGTCGCCACAAAGTGCCATTCCATTAATTAGCATTGTGAGAAGCCTACAGTAATCTCTCCATAACAAAGAGCTTCAGGGGACAGTGTTATAATGAGGACTGGAAATTTTCAAACACCCAGGAAAATTAAAAGATAATGAACGCAGAGGATGATGGGTGATTGTGTAACAATGCTAGCAGCATTGTGCGAGACGAGGCAAAACATCTGCTGCTTCGTCCGTGTGAAAACGACCTTAGTTTAGTTTAGTTGAGCTTGTCGATCAGTGGCGGAAACCTGTGTTTCCTTGTGTCCCCCGCTGTTCAGACACCGTTTTCTAACATCAATGGTATATGAAGGAGGAGAATCTCTGCATTTGCTTTACAGGGACTTTCAAATCAATCAAGCTTAAGACTCGACTCTGACTATATCGGTTGATTTGATTGTTCCCGATTGTTCCCGAGGAGGAGAAATGTGTTTAAGCGTCACAGAAGTGAAGAGCTCAGCTCTGGACAGAAGTGCTGCCGTGCTGCGTTCACAAACCTGCTGTTGGCCCGTTTTCCGTGGGTGCAGTGGAGTGTGTGATTTGTGTGGTTTGCAGTGATTTCCTCCCCCCCCCACCCCCACCCCCCTTTGCTTTTAGTGGATTTAATCATTGGGTCAGCAGGTTGAGAAATGTATAATCCTATAGGCCAAAGACAAGCAGAGAATCACAGTTTGAGTTTGTTTTTCTTTCCTCCCCTCAGGACATTAATGCTGCACAAGATGGGGGGAAAAACCACTATATCTGAACTGAAGCGTGTATAAAGGGGCAGCTGTGTGTTTTTATGCCCTATTTTTGAACAAAGTTTGCACATGTATGTGAGGGTAACACAGCTGATCCTCTGCTTTGTAGGCAGACGAGTCCAGGCACTGAGTACGGATATGATGACATGTTTGGATATGACACACACACACACACGTTTGCCCTTCATATATAATGAGGACCCTCACTTAACCATCATAACTAAGTGTCCAATTCTAACCCTTGTCCTAAAACCAGGTCTTAACCCCCAAAGAATCCCTTGAAAGATGTGAGGACCAGCCAAAATGTCCTCACAAAGCCACACATACAAAAACAAACACACACACAAACTTAGTAAGGACACCCCATAGCCCCAATTACCCTAACCTTAACTTAACCATCATAACTAAATGCCTCACTCTAACCCTTAACCTCCCGAGTCATTTAACTTAACCATCATAACTAAGTGCCTAACCCCTTGATGTACACCCAGTTCTTATCCTAAAAACCCCCAAAAACCCTTTAAAGATGTGAAGACCAGTCAAAATGTCATTTGTAATTAATATATAATTAATAAATGCATTCAATTCCATGTGAATTCATAAAAAATCATTTGTAATCACAGTCAAAACAGCGTCTATGGTCATTCTGGTATTGTCAGATTTGAGTAATATAAACATTATCAGTGACACACATGCTTGAATGGATGACTGTGTGCAAAATAAATAAACAACGCTCAGTGGTGCAATGCTGCCCCCTGCCTGCACTTTGTATGCACAAACAAACACTCACAAAGGCGACACATGGCTGGTTTTTCACTGTTATTGGTAAAGCAACACAATAAAACCCATACATTTAAACATAAATACGTAACATGAAACAAAGAAAAAGTGACTTTATCTCTATTGTAAGCATCACACAGACGAATGCTGCGGATAGTGATGATGGGATGGTTTAGAACTTGTGAAAGAGCTCCATGATAGCGATGGTTGTGCTCTGTCCAAAGATGAAGGCTCCGACCACGATGGTGATGACGCCCCACACTGTTAAAATCAGCCTGGGACAGAGGGGAAGGATTTAGTTAAAAAATAATCTGTAATATCTTTACGGTGTTTTTCCGTTATACAGTTCTAGCTCAAACAATTTCCCTGAGCAGAAATCTCCATTTAAACCAAAGTTTTTACTCATTTGTTATTTGAAACTCGACTTCTACTCAATGACTAAATGAGGAGTCTCAGTTTCACTGGCGGTTAATTAGATATTGGTTGGATTAACTGGGAGAGTGCGCTCACCTGATTCTTGGACTCACAGGTTCTGTTTGCATCGTGAACACTAAGCAAAGACCTGTAGAACACACACACACACACACCATCAGAAACTTAATGATAGGATGGTAAACCTGTAAGAATAAAGATACTGTGACATAAAAATACACAATATTGAAAAGGACAGGACACCTTGTTGTGGAAAGATTGGGCTGTCTCCACTGCCTCCTTGATTTTTAAAGCTACTTCATTTATTCCTCCCACTTCCTTAGATCGTTTTGTTTTTTGTTTTTTGGACTGATTTTTTTGATTTAAAGGCGACATTGAATGCTTGTATCACACATATATGTTAGTTATGGGGGTCTACTTACATATATTAACTTGTTTTCATGGTTAAAAACCTCCTACTTGCTGCAAACGAGCCGATCAAAATATCTCCTCACTTTCAGACCAAAACCACACCCCCAGAACGTGGACTGTGTTGTGATTGGCCAGCCAACGAGAGCTTTCCCACTGTCCTGTGATTGGCCAGGTACCTGGAAGTGACGTAATAGATAGGCCAGCTCTCAGATACACAGCTCCCCCTCTGGCACGGTGGATGCTCTGCATCTCAGCCGCTACAACGAGAGTAGTTCTTCTTCTTCTGCGGTTGAACGTACGCAACCGGATGTGCCCGGACTAGTGCCCGCACCAGGAGGTGCTACGGTGGTGAGAGGAGTTATTATTCTGATGACATCATCAACCTACGGAAGTGACGATCCACTTCGCAGAGCCCAGGAAAACAATACAACACTATTTCAGCAGTGGCTGAACTGTTTGTTCTGAAACTTTAGGGTTTCATAAACGAGGTAATGACGCAGATACACACACACAAACGCAGCGTTAATTGTGGGCTTTAACTTTTACTTTTAAGTCTTTTGTGTTTGCATTTGGGGTCCTGCTTAGGCCTAGCGGTATCTTAACACAACCACAGTCTGACCGAGCGAGGAGCCACACACGGCACGGGTCAACATCGACCAGGCACCGACATGGCTCCACGGCTTGTGTTCGCCAGCTCCACTGAAAACAAATGCACATGGAGAGGGGCGAGCGCCAGCGGTGAGCTTTATAACGAGGTAGACGATGGATGGATGTTTCAGCTGGTGTTGTAAAAATATGTACTCCTACAGAGACCATGTGGCAGCTCTGTTGCTTCTTTGACATTTGCACAGCTCGTGGCAAAACGTCTACATCTATTAGCCCCCCCAAAAAGGTTTTTTTCGTTTCGATACCTGGAAAGATAAAGATGAAGAAGGCACTGATTCCTCCGATGACACTGATGACCTCGCCCATGTCGGGCACAAACATGGCAATGAGAAGAGTGACGGCGATCCAGATGACAGTGAGAACGACCCTGCAGCGAGTCTCAAAGGAGGGCAACACGATTCCCCGGCGACGCCTCTGAACTCGTAACATCAGGTTCAGGATAACCGATCTGTGCGACACGCAACAGAGAAACAAACTGTTCAACAAAAAAAAAAACACACAAAAAAAACACAAAGTCACAACAGCTCAACTCAGGAAAGACTGACCTCCCCAGAAGAAGAATGATTGGATAGATGGTGATAATCGATATCCCAAAAAGCAGTCTGGAGATGATCATGACCACATCGTTTCCTGGATACGACATCAAAATATCTGAGGCAACGTCTCGTCCGAACGTCATGAAGCCGTACACACCTGGACGTATCGAGAGTGGAAATGATTAGCGTCTTTCCGGTGAGTCTGTCGGGAAGTGAGGATTATGTTTTAGAGTTGGACTCACCCGTCAGTGTGTAGACGAGCAAACAGAAGAACATGGAGAGAACAGAGATCACCACCCAGTGGGAGATCTTCTGGTTCTCCATGCTACTGTAGATCGCTATACAAGCTTCATGGCACTGCAAACACATGTACACAGTGGTGGTACGAGTTAAACTCGAGTTAAAATACTGTATCTGCGCCCGATTTCATGGACACTCCAAGAACTTTATGTCTAAAAACTGCTAGGCTGTCAACTGTGACTAACTCCAACTACCAAAGGGTAAGTTATAGAAGATAGATAGGCTCAGAATACATGGCCTCATCATTGGGCAAGAACTAAATCCAACTGTGACACTGTGGGTAACACTGCCTTCCTTTCCAGCAGGTGGCACTAGTCTGTAAGAAATGGAATTAGTTTATCTTGTCATTTGGAAATCACATTCAAGTTCATTGTATATGTGCCAATGGTTGTCTCTGTATTTTGGCCCTTTGATGAGTCTGATGACCTGTCTATTGATGGATGGATGATGAATGATGGACAGACAGATAAATGGACAAATTGATGGATGATGGATAGATGATAGATGATGGATGGATGGATGATGAATAGATTGCCAGAGGTACCACAATATGGTATTATCACGATATTTAAGTCATGATAAGATATTATCACAATATACTGATTATTTGCAAAATCATCACTCGGCACCATCTAGTGGATCGAAATAGATAGATGAAAGATGATCGTACCTGGAAGCCAAAGCAGATGGTCGGTACAACACTGAACATCGAGGCCCATGAGCTCACACTGAAAACCACACACACACGCACACACACGCTCTGTTACTGATGCACATACAAATGTTCAGTACACTTGTGCATTTATTAAATCCCTGTGTGACTGACCCTTGTCTGGGCTCTGGAGTGATTATGGCTGGGTGACTGTCCATCAGGTAATACTTGACGATCACTGCTATGCACAGATATGTCGCAGCCAACGTCCCCAGCACACTGACAGGAGGAGGAGGAGGAGGAGTTAGGACAGTTAGGACTCACATTCAGCTGGACGTCAGCCTGAGTATGTGTTGTGTGTGTTGCTGTGCACCTTGTGTATTTCTGGATGCCGATTTCTTTGGGGATGGAGAGTGGTAGGATGATGACGAGGCACATGATGAAGAGGGCGAACCGCTGGTCGGTGTACCAGTGATACGGCATTTCTCCCTCACCGGTCACGGTTTCATATAAGGAAACACACACTGGGGAGATCGAAGTACAAGAGTTCGGTAGAAGAATGTCTTTGTGTTTTCAGTACTTCCTGCATGATCGTTAATGGAAAAGTAAAAATAAAATGTGCCATGTAGTGGAAAAGCGCCAATCGTCTTCTACGTCTGAAATACATTAGCTGCCTGGAGGCGTTACTTTCCTGGAGGGACTTTGTCCAGATCCTCAGCTACCCTGTCTACCCTTCTCGTCCACCAGTCTCCAAAAGCTTAATTTCCAGTACACAGCAAAATTACAAAAATAAGGTCAGATGTTTACCCTGATGCCGGCTGGAATGAAAATTAAAGTGCGGCTGATTTGTGGTCTGAGAGAGATTAATTTTTTCTCTGATATTGGAAATGGTTGCAAAATTAATCCTTAACTCATTCGAGTCCTTTGACAACATGGAAACATTCAAACAGAGCACTGATGATGAGCAGCAAATGATGGAAGTGTGTCCAACAGGAACTCTAAAGCTCTCATTTGTATGTTTATGTTTGTTACATGTCATATTGCCCTCACATAAATCATGTCATATATTTACCTTTTTTGGCTTATTAAGATATTATACAAAGAATATGATAGCAACCCTGTTTCCTAGAAGCTTTGTTCATATGTACTGTATATATCGTTGTCCTTCCATATGCAATACGATAATCTATACACCAGGGTAAATATATATATAAATGTGATATTTTAAATAATCAATTTCACTCGCCAAGCGTTGCTACTTCATGTCTTTCGATCCAGTTAATGAGAACTGAAGAAGCCTTTTTGATGAGGAGGTGAAACATCTTCAAGTCCAGTCATCTACAGCTAACTACTGAAGACGGCAATGACCTGATGAACCCTTTGAGACTGAGAACCTTCACAAAAATCTCGGTTTAATACACAAGAACAAAAATGAGAAACTCCAAATACTATGGTCTATTGTAGTTATTCTGGTTCTTACATTTCTCCAGCTGGTCCTGCACCACCACCAGGAAGGCCACACATATCATGAAGAGGTTGAAGCAGAAACAGACCTCGCACAGTTGACCCACGGCTTGTCCACACACTTCCCTCACCACGTCCTGATAGGTATTCTGTCTGCTGACGGACGATGCATAGCCAAGGATGACCAGGCCGCTAATGAGGAACACAAGAGAAACCTGGCAGAGACACCAAGTAGATTGTGGAGAAAAAACAAACATTTAAACAGTCACTTGAATCTGAATCAAAAGAGCAACAAATGCATCTTGATCCTTGGCTCCCATCTGGGAGGTTCTAGACCTGATGGGCCCCTTGGGCTGATTTTGGGAAGCCCATGTGTTTGTTCATACACACACACGCTGTGAGTAGATGCAGTGCAAAGAAAGTTCAGAAGGTTCATTAGAGCTTCCCTGTGAAAAAGATGAGCCTCTTTCACACCAAGGAGAGACAAAGGGGTCCTGAGTCTATAATATCCATGCACAAAACTAACCGCACTCGTGAAACACTATACAGAAGCTGGCGATGTAAATTTACAGCTATATAACTGAAAATGTATTTGGACCCTCCAATATGGGTTCCAGGAGAGATATTACATAGATATCAAGAGTTTACATCTCAGCCACATGAAGGAGCTTGTTCATTTTCCAGAACAGTTAGAGAAGAAATTGCAGCTACCTATCACCTGTGGCGCGAGCTCACATTACGTAAGGACATAAATCCACCCCTGCTTTGTTAACAGAAGAGTAGACTGCAGATTAAGTTAGCCAAACTGTCAATGAGGTAAGCTAAAGGAAGAGGATGGTTGTGAACTGATGCCAGCTTTTTAATGAAACACAAAAATTAAACTTACAGACCGCAGCAAAAGTTAGCCGAACTCTCACCTGTGAGGTAAGCTAGCATGAGGAAGGAAATAACTCCTCCGCTTTGTTGAAACACAACAATTAAAGAGCAAACTGTAGCTCAAACTCGCCAAACTATAAGCTAGCATGACGATTTTAGTGAAATGACCCTTGCTAATAACACACAGAAGTTCAGAACGGCTACTTCAGATAAAGTTAGCCAAACTAGCAGTATAATAACTATTGTGTTTCACTAATAAAGCACGGGGGTGTTCACGTTCATCCTCAGGCTAGCTTAAATACTAAACTATCTTTGGTGTTTCATTACAGCACGGGTCAGTTCACTGGAAATTACCGGGGGAAAAACCATTCCTTGACCCCTTAACTTTCCCCGAAAGAGGTACCTACTCGTGACTAGTGAACTTTTAAATTTCCAGGAACTCTAGAGGTTCTAGGCTGTGAGCTGTTTCAGTGTTACAAACTTAGCGACTTTGTTGCTCTACTTAGCGAGTATTCAGAGCCCCCTAGTGGCGCTTCTTCAAAAAAGCCACTAGCAACAACTCTAGTTATTTTTTCCTGGTGTTATACTAGAGACTTTTGGAGACTCGTATCATTGTAAAGGAGCTTTGCACACCACACAGGACAAAAGTGCTAATGACAAGCGATCCGCCACCGGATCACAAGACCTCGGAGGTGTGGTGGAAACATGAACTACACGGATATGCTGGTGGAAAAGGAGCTCTTCATACAAATCTTAATGAGTGGACTAATCTGTCATTTTTCTGTCTTGGTTCAAAAATAAGGAACAAAGAACACATCTTTTATCTTCAAATACAGCACAAATCCGTATTTTACAGAACGGTTGGCAACCCTAAACCATGGGTTGGTTAATGTTCATCCTCATGCACAAACTTATATGACTGAATTGTACGTAAGCCAAACCATCACCTGTGAGGTAATTTGAAAATTCATACCATCTTATGCTCCATGTACATTTTTCCATCAAAAAGTTATAACTTAGGGATTATGAAATAAGAAGGTATTAACGTTATTCCCTATTACACAATTAGTACCATATTATTATATTCTACACTGTACTGCAGTGTTGTAATATAACAAAGTACAAATACTTCGTTTCTGTACAAAATTCTCATATCTGTACTTTACTTTGTTGTTTATATTTCTAGCAGCTTTTCTTTTTACTTTTACTCCACTACATTTACAGGAGAGTTGGTATTATGGTCTGTATTTTGATGAGCTGCTTAACACGCCGCAGCATGGGGTCAAGTGTATTTGCTCAAGGACACATAGACTAGTAGAGCTCCTCACTTCTTTCAATACTTTTACTTCTAGAAAATTACTTTTGATAGATAAGTACAGTAAATGTCATATACTTTAATTTACTTAGGTAATATTATACAAAAGTTTTATGTACTTTATACACAACTGGAAACACAATGGTGGTGAAAGAGCCTCAGTAATTCAAGACCTTTCCCCAAAGTACATATACAAGGCTTATTCTTCAGCTACACTTGTACTTATGAATACATTGAGAATTGTAGGTTAGAGTTATATCAGAAAATGACTCAATACTTGAGTACAGTAAATGTCATATACTTTACGACTTTTACTTAAGTAATATTATAAAATGTGACTTTAAGATACTTTATATAAGACTGCTGTATACTAAAGTGTCATGCACACATTTGTCATGATGGAAACACTGCAGGAGGGCCATATAATACTTGTACAACACACACTACACAAACGTGTATGATTCAGTTTACTAGCAGCAGGTTTTGTGGACTCACCATCTCCACAGTGATGGCAGTGTTCACTCCTCCTGCCTTCTGGAAAGCCCAGGGGAAGTTGAGCAGCCCGGCTCCCAGTGCAGACTTCAGCATGATGAACACTGCCCCGAAGGAACCAAGCCGCGGAGGATCCGCATGGGACGCGGAGCGGGCCAGAAGGCTGATGCTCTCCCGGGCCAATTCCTCCATGATCCAGAAGAACCAGCTCCAGCACTCACACACACACTCACACACACAGACACCAGCAACCAGAGGCTCTGACACGAATGTTCACTCAGTGTGTGAGTGACTTTCCACATCAGCAGCTGTAGTCACACACATGCAAATATATATTAGACCTGCCGCCGCGACTCACGTGGTCTAATTGGACTTTTTGACTATTTAACATTTCACTGTGAGGTGAAATATTTGGCACTAAAGTGAGTATGTTTGCCTGTGTCCACTGCTCCCCACCCCCCCACCCCTCGTGTCTGTCTCCCTGACATACTGTACATTTGACCACTGGAGAACTATTTAATGGCAACAATGGTTAAAGGCATTTGATTGATGAGATACAGCTCTGAAGAAGCTGCTGAACTCTTGGGTCGGGACCCACAGGTGGGGCCCTGGACTTTTCCCCCCAACCCTTTCTTTAAGATTTAAGTGTGCATAATGTGCATAAAAACTCTTGAAAGTTTGCATGGAGATTAGGTCTATAGCGCCCCCTAAGGTGAAAACAGAGGCAAAATTTAGTTCAACCGAATTTCCCAAGACTTGTTGGGAAGACGTTATAGACCAAGGCAAAGAAAAAAGTCGACTGTAACCATGGCCTCATCTCAACTGGAAGTCTGACACTTTGAACTTTGGCGTCCATTTATGTCCATCATGACTGCTTGCAGTCCTAGTTTATTTTGTATTTGTCCGTGTTTGCTGATTCACAAGCTCTCTGCGTATATTTAATCACCAGACAGCTGTGTCCATAGGCCATTGTTTACTTTCCATGCATTCAACATTCATTTCATACACTTACTGAATATTTTTTCCACAGGGTAATATACAAAGAGTGCACTGTTCAGCTTATAGGATTGCCCGCGTTTGTCTCTTTCCCGGATATCTCTGTGTCGACTACATGTGGAATTCATAATCCCGGCCATGTTTCATGTCACTCGCCATCTGTTACCGTGTAGAGGTCACATGACCGCTGCAGAGAGGATGAGAAATCGCCTTTGTTTTTTTTTTATTTTTGTTTGTATCTTAAACAATTCGACAGCAGCTGGATGTCGTGGTGACGTCGCAGATTTTTTCTTTTGAGTCAAACACACGGCTAAGAGATTAGAGGAAAGCTAACGCGCTCCGGGGAGAGTTCAGAGATGTTGCGGCTGATCCTCTGCGCATCCTCTCAAAGATATTTCCTCCCTGTCCTGCTTTTTATAAGATAACATTAAAAAAAAATATGTAGATGGTGATCATCGTAAGATTTTCTTTCTTTTTTTTTAAGAGAGTGCAAAAGACACGACAAAGGACTTTTCAGTTTGTGGCAACAACTATTACTTTGTTGTTGCTCAGTAATAAATATATATATACATATATATATATATATATATGTATATATATATATACACACATATATACATATATACACATATAAAATATACTGTATATACACACATATACATATATTTTATATATATACATGCATAATAATATATATATATATACATATACATACAGTATATATATACGTATATATATATATATATATATGTGTATATATACACACGCTACAAATGTCAACAAAGCCATTGTATGAGGTGACAACCTCAAAGACGGCAAGAAGTCTCTGGAGTCCGTGATGAGTTAAGTTTGATGAATTTATTGAAGACAGCTCAGTACGGAGGGAAATATGTTGCGTTTCCACCGGCTCGACACGGCACGGTTAGGTTGCGTTTCTACTAGCATAATAACCTACTTTATTTTTAGTATCTGCTCTGGTGAGGTTCCAAGCGAGCTGAGGCGATACGATATGCGTGATGTTGTCTGCCGGCCACTGATTGGTCAGAGTGCCGTCACAGGAAGAGACGTCCGACACAAGAATGAGTGACTGTGTCATGGAGGAAGTACTGAACATATAGTTTTGAATGAACTGATTCTAATGATTCAGTTACACTGAAAACAACTGCTTTACAAGTCACTAGTCCCTCGTTTGTGTGTGTGTGTGTGTGACACATACAATCATCTGTCATCAGAAGATACAAAGATACAAACTGGAAATGCTTACAAGTCCAACCTCGGCTGTGATTTCTGTGGAGACAAGTGTAGTTTCTGCATCTAATCATCTCTCTTCAAGCTCTAGAGCTGAAACTAAGTGTGGCTAATGCAAATTATCTATATGAATTCATCAGTATTTAATCAAAGAGAGATGACCAAAGATTACTATACTGTATACATGTACAGCTGCAAGGAATGTTGTATTGTAAATTGGTATTTGTTACCATAATCATATCCAATTTCTTTGAGCTAAACCTTAACTGTATCCAGCTACAGAATAAAAATAAAACAACACAGAGTATGATTGTGTTTTTAAGGGGCAGGAAAACTACTGACGACAAGAGTTTTCATCAGTCGAATCCTTCCATGCAGAAATCTAATTTTCTGACATTAAAACCAGTCAAATGGAGAGTGAATGAGTTAATGTTTCATCCTCTGATTGGATCACCAGCAAATCTGAACACCTGGCATTTTAGAAAAGAACAAAAAAAAACAAAAATCCCGACATGCTCTCTTGTCCATTACAATCATCCAGTATTACTGATGGAATTCTCTCGCTGGGTCAAAAGTAAACGACATGCATATGATTAAAGATAGCGATGATTTAAACACGCGTGTGTCAGAAAGACAGCAGCATCTGTGGCGTGGTGAAAAAAACACGTGTGCGTGCGTGTTCATGAACTAACTCCTGATCACAATCAGTAGTGTGCTGCATGCAGGGAGCAGCAGTGTGCTGAAGGTGGCGCTGTGCTTGCGTGTCTGCCCTTTCAGCGTCTCCTGATTGGTCTGGTCGGAGGTGGGGGGGCTCGCGGGCGCGGCGCTGGGCGGAAGGGTGGTGCGGCTGGCGCACATGTCGTACAGGTTCCCGGAGAACTGCGTCTTCCTGGACTCTTGCCTCAGAGACTCCCAGACGGCGGCTGCGTCTCCTGGACAGCCGGCCAGAGCTGCGTTTGCACAGACATGGAAGGCATTCCAGGACCTTCACAGAACCAGGACAGCAAGACATGTCAGGGTCAAAGGCATAGCTTGGATTTTTGAACATCAGGTTGTATGACACAGACCCACAGGAGTAGAGTGGATGCGACGTCGTTCAATCAGTTAACGAGGCTCCGGTTCAGAGATCTTGCCTGGTTCGGAATGAACTTGATGGATTTTCTCAACACGGTTCGTCTTCATCAGTTTCATAGTCCCTCACTCGCTCTGACTAAAACAGCTGAAACACTGCGACTTGTGACCTGTGCGGCGTAGTGATACGGGCCAGAAAATAGTGCCAAACTATTGGGCAGGGGTTTATTTCTAAATTTAAACGTGTTAACATAACATATGCATGCAAGTTTGTGTTTTAAAACCCATTAGTTATGTGTCCCAAACTCTCTCCCAGGACCACTTTTCGAACGTCGCGTCCACTCTACTCCTGAGGTCTGTGTCATACAACTTAATGTTCAAAAATCTGAATTATCCCTTCAAAGCTGCTGTCACTCAGTACATTTTAAATGAGCTAAGGCCATAGTCCGACTAAAGGCCCTGGTATGCTTCTTCAAACGGTTTGCAAAGAACTGAATTTCCGCCCCCCACCAGTAGGTGGAGTATTAAGCCCCGCTCACCAAGCAGAAAAAACAGAATGCGTCCTTTTCACTGCGTCCAGACTTGTACCGCCACCCGGTGGTGATGTGAGATACTACGGGCCAGTGGTGCGCGAGTACACCAGGGTCCGAGATACGCGGCGCACACTTCGGCACGCGCGCCATGTGACCGGAAGTGTACCAGGGCCTCAAGAAAGGCATTCAGAGAAGTTGCAGAGTCAGAGTATACATGTGGAGGTCACAGTCACTTAGTAAGTTAGATGATTGGTTAGTTGACTAGTCAGTCAGTCAGTCAGTCAGTCAGTCAGTAAATTAGATGATTGGTTGGCTGACTGGTTAGTCAGTCAGACAGTCAGCCAGTTAGTCAGTCTATCAGGTAATTAGATGATTGGTTGGTTAGTTGACTTGTAACCCCAGCCCTTACCCTTAGTTAGTAAGTAAGTAAGTAAGTAAGTAAGTAATAATAAGTAATAAGCTAGTGAGTTAGATAGTTCTGTCATGCCTTTTGAAGACCCTCACACAAAATATAGTGAGTCAGTCAGTTGGTTGACTACTCCATCAGTCACTTAGTAAGTTAGATGATTGGTTGGCTGATTAGTTAGTCAGTCAGGTAATTAGATGACTGGTTGGTTGAGTTGTAACCCCAACCCTTCGTTAGTTAGTCAGTCAGTCACTTAATAAGTTAGATAATTGGTTGGCTGACTAGTTAGTCAGTCAGTCAGGTAATTAGATGACTGGTTGGTTGAGTTGTAACCCAAACCCTTGGTTAGTTAGTCAGTCAGTCAAGTTAGATGATTGCGACGTGCACTTGGGTGTGCGAGGGCGTTAAGAATGCAATCGGACACATTATTGGCCGCGTACGTCTGACTCTGCCTCCATAGGTGGCGCTGTATCTCTCTATAAGCTAACACGTATTGAATCAGTTTTCACGTCACAGAAAAACAAACAGTGAACGAGGCGAGATGGGCGGTTAATTCCTTCAGCCATCCAAATGCGAGTTTCCTCTGTAACCTTCGCTCTCGCCGACGCCAGAGAAAACCCGCGCACACACGGGGAGAACACGCAAGGCCAATTTTTAATGCTCAGCAGAAAAGGTTCTACAGACAGTAACAGTAGATAGACACACACCTGCAGACTGCGTCGATGTCCTGCGCGCTCTGGTCTTTCTGCGTCTCCACCAAACTGTCTCCGAGTGTCAGCAAACACTGAGCAAAACTCTTGTAGATGGAGCCGCAGGAAACGGGAATAGCAGCTCCGAAACACGCTGGGACCAGACCTGCCAAGAGTAACAACATGTGTTTAAATTAGGGAGAAACTTGAGTTCCGATACGGATATTAGTCCGTTTTAGATCATTTATGAACGTATGAAGCTCAAGTCATTTCAAACACACATAATTCTCCAACTGTGTAACAAATATTGTTGTAATAAACAGCTCAAACACGACTCAGCTAAAATGCTTTTGCTGACCCCCCCCAAACCAAAGTTAGTCAGTTAGTTGGTTGACTACTTAGTAAATCCATCAGCCATTCAGATAGTTAGATGTTTGGTTAGTTGACCTGTAACCCCAACATTAACCCTTAGTTAGTAATTAAGTAAGCTAGTTAGCACTGTCATCACTTACAAAAAACTTAATGATCAGATCAATTATAGTTAATTGGTTGGTTGACTACTTAGTAAATCCATCAGTCACTTAGTAAGTTAGATGATTGGTGGGTGAACTAGTTAGTTAGTCAGTCAGTCCGATTGGTTGGTTGAGTTGTTCCCCAACCCTAAGTTAGTTAATTAGTTCTGTCGTGCCTTTAAAAGGCCCTATCACTTCCAAAAAATAAATGATGTTAATATGACTTACTTGGTTGGTTGGTTGACTACTTTTTAAATGATTGGTTGGTTAACTTGTAACCCCAACCCTTTGTTAGTTAGTTAGTCAGTCTATGCCTTCTACGCCATCTGTCATGGGATTAAAATATTATAAACTAATAAATACAACAACAAAAACAGACAAATAAGATTAAGTGATAATAAAAAAAGTGGCATCATGAAGTCCTACAATCCTCATTCCATGTAACCTGCACATTTCAAAATAACTATATGCTATAGATTGACACAATCTAAATGTTTTTCCAGGATTTCTACAGGCAAACGTGTAAATGCTTCTCAGTAAAATGACAAGAGCAAGAGTAAAAAGGACTTTTTAAGCAAACATCACAACAAACACACCACGTCACGGCAAGTCCTCGACATACTGTTCAATTTCAACCATCTGTCGATGTAGATAACACAAACTCTCTCTCTCTCACACACACACACACACACACACACGCACAAACTCAGAAACAACTGGAGAGCAGAAAAAGGTCCTCACCGAGGCAGAGAGCGACAAGCAGCAGCTTCACCACAGTGCCCGGCTGACACCTCCTCATTTTGAGTCCCACCTTTGAACCAGAGTCTCCTGATGTGAAGCCTGGACCGGCCGACGACTCGTACAATGGAGCTGCATTAAAGTCCTGCTGTCCACTGGGAACTCATCAGATTGTAAAAGTACAGCGATGCACAGACTGCTGGATTAACAGTGGGATGTAATGCAAAGTGTATGTGTGTGTGTGTGTGTGGGGAGGGAGAAGAGGGAAGGGGGGGCAGGAGCCACAGGGAGCTCAGAAGCAGCAAACCAATGGATTATAGAGCTTTTCTCATTTCCGGTCTTTTGTATTTAGAGCATTTATTTATTTATTTTTTTAAAAAAACGGATCAAATACATACAGCAGAGTTTAACTGTGTGTGTGTGTGTGTGTGTGTGTGTGTGTGTACGGAAGAGGATTAGGGCCACATGTAAAAAAAAAATTTAAAAAATAAATAAAACAGCATGAATTCTGAGATTAAAGTCAGAATTCTAAGATTAAATAAAGTCAGAATTCCAAGATTAAAGAAAGTCAGACTGTTTTTTGACTTTTTTTTCCTGACTTCAATCTCAGAATTCTGACTTTTTTCTCAGAACTCTGATTTTCTTAAAATAAATTTCTTTTAATAAATTAAAGTCAGAATTCTGAGAAAAAAGTCAGAATTCTGACTTTTCTCAGAATGAAATTTGAAAATTTAACAAAAATAAAAAACTGTGCGACAGTCTATTCTGTGACTACTTTCTACGTAAATGGAATGCAACATCAATTCAGTATTTATGCTTCCACACCTTGGTTTTATTTAAAAGTGATGATTATTTATTCTTTATTTATTCTGATTATCTTCATCTCCTCCCCGTTTCATCTGCTGATGGGAAAGTGAATTACGAGAAGAGTCATTTTTAGCGAGAGCATATCAGGATTCGTTAGAAAGTCCAAAGACTGGAACTTTTCTGTCCTCGTCCTCTCAGCCTTTAAATCCCTGGCTGACGTCTCTGTGCATTAGCGTAGACTAAGTCCTGTTTCACTGACACTGGAGGTGGAATGGTCACCGATTGTTAATCTGCAGTTTAAAGAGGACCATTAACCGTGGAATAATCTGTCTGGGTCTGAAACTACTGCCACCAATCAATATGTCAGACCTGCATAGTCTCACATAGCTCTGCTATGCTAACAGTGATAACAGCTAACGTGATAAGAAGACGCACGGTAATGACGTAAATTAGGAACGCCGGCTACTGTTTAAATGTTTAATATCATGTGATTTCCAAACATCTTTCTATATTTCAAAATTTTTTAATATACAGTACATACCTTGTATTTTAATTTATGTTTTGCTTTTTTAACGTTACATTTAATTGGATTTGAGTGAATGTAAAGATGTTTGTTGTAATTGTCAGCCGCTGTGAAATCACAGATTAATAGTCCTGGTCCTGGATTAAAGCATTATGCAACACTGTTGAGAGTAAAAATCCAGATGAGATTAGGATCGGGATCCTCGCGCTCTCCAATGTTCTCTATCCATCCATTCATCCACTTTCACTCTCTCTCTCTCTCACTTACGACACATTAGCAGCACAGTGGGTATTTTTGAATGAGACATTTGGACTTTGATTCACACGATGACATTCGACACCTCAGCGCATTGAGATGCTCAACAGTTCCGCAAATATGTTCAAAAGCTGTCAACTAACAGAGAGATTAACCAAATCTGTCATCAGCACCTTTTAAGCAGTGGTTTTAAAACCATCCAGTGTTTGCACCAACATTATTATTATTATTATTGTCATTATCATTATTGTTGTTATTAGCACTGTGGTGCGAGGACCTATTGAAAGTGTAGGAATTATTATTTTATTCTTTCTCCGCATTGAATTCCTATAATTTGACCCCCTAAACGTGCGCGGAAACGGACGAAAATTGGCACGCTAACCCAACATAAAGCAGAGAATCATCAGCGTAAAGCGAGTTCACATCATCACGATGGGCCAATTAATATCATACAAATTTTATTTATTTTCCCCACAATTCAACACAGCCGGAAAATCAACACTCCGACCACGTGACAGAACTTTCTGCAGCCACTCAAACTTCAAAATGTTCATCTCTTACTCCTCCTAAAAAAGAAAATATCACTGCAGTGTTTCACTGAGCCAAAGCTGCCTCAACTACAAAGAAAGTGACTAAAACAAACAGCGTGTTTCTGTTTTAAGTCGAGACACATGTTGACCTCGTTTCAGAAAGGACTTAGAACTGAGACCAAAGTCAGAAATCTGGAACAACAACAATTCAAATAATTACTAATTCAATAATAAATTCATTACCAGTGCTTTTAGTATTGAATTCATTGTTTTTGTTTTAAAATAAAAGCAAGTTGTCTGATTCTTCGGTTTCTTTAAACTTGACAGTGAACTGAATGTCTCCGGTTTGTGGACAAAATGTGAAGACTTTGGACGTTTTTCGCTATTGTCTGACATTAAATGGATGTATCTACAATAATAATAATAATAATAATAATAATAATATGTATTAGCTGCAGCCCCACAAAAATTGCCAGAAAAACAATCAGACCCCAAAAACAGGCATAAAAAAGTTGCAAAACTGAAGCAAATAATAATAAGTAAAAATAAGTTACATAACGAGTCTTGATAACTGTCAACTATTTTGATATCCTTTTTATCTGTTTGGGTATTCATTTCTTCTTAAATGTGAATATTTTCAGGTTTCTTCATCAGTTTTCATTAAAACAAAATCATTTTTAGCTTGTGAACAAAACAAGACATTAGAGAACATCATTATTTCCAGCTTTGGCAAACGTTTTCTGATATTTTACGTACTGAACAAGAACTCGGGGAAAGAAGAACAAAAAAAAATCAAACAAACGAACGTCCTCAAGAAACAACTTTTTTTTAATATGATTTCATTCTTCGAGTGGCCTTTCAAGTTTTATAGGAATTCTTTAAAGTCCTTTTTTCTGTTGCACAGATGTTTTCGAGCAACTCAAACGACTGCGAAGGCATCTCAGATAAAGTCAGGGTTACAACACCATAACTGTGCCATGACGAATAGTGTTTGGTTACAAAAGAAGAGCCAGGGATACACTTGCTCAAATACATCCACATATGCGATATTACGCCTACTTCACGTTCCCAGCGCCTGCTTGATCAACGGGAGATGAAACTCACAAAGAACAGTAGGGGCAGTATACACTCAGAAGTGTCGCCGGCTTTTTTCATTTACAAAATGCAAAATATGGCAGATTCCATGTGACCTCCCCTCCGTCCTGTACCCCCGATGCAACCTTATCGGGGGGGCATCCTAACCCTAACCCTGACCCAGTGCAGTGAGGGTCGTATAGAAGAGTGTTAGGGCCACGTGTAAACAAACAAAAATCTGAAAGAAAGAAATGCCGTTTTTCTTTTACTTTACTTAAAAAAACTCATAGATGTTTTTTATTTTTTATATGGGTCCCCAAACAAATTATTATTAGCATTTTAATTAATTTACCAGTTTGCCAGTTCAATGTCATTTAATGTTAGGCGTTACAAATATGGCTGTAAAGTAGCTGCTACATTGTGCAACACATTTGCTCTTGTCGTGATTTAATTTGCACTGCGACAGTTTGCCATCTTTAAAAAGTGGGTCCTCGTAATAAAAAATCATTTGGGGACACACTGCCCTGGTGAGATAAACCAGTAACACATGTTCACACAGTACAGGTCAAGTACAGTCCACTAAAAAGAGAAGATGGGTGACAACTTTTCAACATAATTAGGTTCAATCAAACTAATGTAAATAGGTTATCATCAGCATCATGTAACGTCATTCATTCAAGAGTTACCAACTCAAGTTTGTCATCTGTTTTCTTTCCCGCAGTGAATATAAAGACCAACGCTCTGCTGTACTCGCTATATTAAAGCTACAACTTCAAAATTAAGCAAAACAAAAACACCACAACATGATATTAGTCGACTAAAATCAAGACTAACACCTGTATTTAGTTCACTTTTATTCTTTAAGGCAGTTCCCTCGATTATTTGACGCGAGATCGCCATATTCGTCATGTTTTACAGCGATGACGTTGTTCTGTGGTTCTGGGACAATCCTCTGAAGCTACATCCCACTGCTTCCATTTCAACATTGCATAAGTTCTGCGCTCTGAGAATGGGAGACATTTGAAAACAACGTGAGCTCCTAACGCCGGGAGGTGCGTGTGAAGCTCCGTCAACACTTTCCTCGACTTTCACCTCGTCGTCCGTGTCATAACAGATGTTCCCTTGTCCTTACTTGTCACCACAGACTTCCCGTGGACATCTGCTCACACACGCCAGGTGTGTCTAATCGCGTGACTTCCATTTTCAGGTGTGCGAGCATGGACGCAGGTGGTTTTCACCCAGAACTCAAAAAAGTAAACGCAGACTGCAGATTACAAAGAAATAAATGTTGTTAAAAATGTTGGTGGTGATGTGAATTTGGGATTTTCCTTAAAGATACAGTGTGTAAAATGTAGTAACATTTGTTGTTTATTGATTTGCATATGAAAGTATCCCTCGCCTTACTCTTCACCTCCAGGTGTGTATGATAAACTATGTAGCCTTCAGTTGGCTTCAAAACACAAAAGACATTTAGTTCTTGTCCATTGTGGGCTACTGTAAAAACATAGTGGTCTAAAACGACCGCCTCCATAGACCTGATAGAAATAATTTTAAAAGAAATACAACAAATACTACAGTTGGGCGATTTGCAATTTCTGGCAAAAGAAAAAATAAATCACCAGAATTTTACACACTGGATCTTTAAAACAAGCCACAGACTCTCATTTTTGAAGTCATGAGAGTTGCGATTGTGACCAGAGCTATGTCCGACCTTTAAAAAAAAGGAAGTTGTCAATCCCAGTGGTGACTACGACCATAGAAGTGATTAACTGGCAGGTTTTAGAAGCTCATTTTGACTCTACAGGTGGACAAATGCCACTTCTGACCGACTTCCAAGGCTTCACTTTTCAAACCCTCTAAGTCTACAGCCGAAGCGTGGGACAAACCATTTATCAAATGAAGATGAAGTTGTGTGGACGTAGCTCTCATTGTCTTTTATAAAAACTTTGTTAACGTTGTTTTTTTTTTTACAACTAAAGGCAACTTCTAGCATCAGTCTGGTTATAAATATGTAGTCAGCTCTACGTCCCTAACATGGATTCATGAAATGTGTGTTATTGACCTCAGTTTGGCTGCAGGTTATCAGTTGAAAATTGGTGTGATTTGCAGAATAGCAGTGAGATTATAACTATCAGCACCTAATCTAGGCAGCCAACTCTTTTCACATCTAGCCTACGAAAGATGAACTTCTACGTGGAGAAAATAATCTGCCATCGCTCGTAGTTTTATACAAAAACTGGTCTCGAATCGCTGTCTTTCAATCAGAGTCTGGGCAGCGACTCGTCGCTCTCTCAGTGACCGGTGATCACATCATCTTCCGGGGGGGGAAAGCCACCGCTTTCCCGACCAACAGCCGGTCCCGCTCCCGCACCTCCTCCTTCAGCTTAGCCTCGGAGATCCGCAGCTGGCGGATGGTCGCCTTCATCTCCTTCATCTTCACCTCCATCAGTGCGATGATGTCCCGCTGCTCGTTCAGTTTCCGCAGGAGCTCGGCAGACGTTGTCCCGGTGGTCAGGGAGTAAGAGTGGTCCAGCGGGCTGCTGGTCAAACTAACGAACTGCAGAGCGGCAACGGCAGACGCGGCGGCGCCTTCCACCGGCGCGTCGTCGGCGGGGGTGAGCGCGTCCGTGTTGCCCACCGCCGCGGTGTTACACGTCCCCTCCGCTGGGACGGGCAGCCGCGCTGTGCCCAGATACTCCCCGTTATGGCCAATCTGAACCACGGTGATGGTGTCGTCGCTCGCCTCGCCGCCTATGGTGCCCTCGGCTCCTCCCGCGGTGTTACCCAGCACGCTGGTGATCATGATCCCGGAGCTCGCTGTAGCGGCGGCTGCGGCGCTGGCGGGTGCGGGGACCCCGGCGGACGTTTTCTTGCCTCTGCCCCGCCGACTCCTGCGCTCATTGACGCCTCGGAGTGGGAAAAGAGACGGGATTCTGATGGTGTACGTTTTCCTCCCGCCGGGAAAGTGCACGCTGCACACTCGGTGACCCGTGGTGGGCTGGAAGGTGCTGAAGCAGCCGCTGACCCCGGCCCGGGAAATGTTCCTCAGCCACTGCGCCCTCATCGCAGGGTCTTTGGGGAACGTGTAGAACCGCAGCTCCCGGTCCCGATGCGAGTTGTTGTAGCAGCCGGGCACGCAGCAGGTGAAGCCGGGCATGTTGACCTCAGCGCCCGCGATGAAGCTGCTGAAGCTCGGGTTAATTTATTGTTGTTACTCTCCGCGGCCTGCAAGCGGAACTACACGTCCCACAAAGCTAACAACAACTTCCTGTTTATTTTTACACCCCAAACTGAGCCGATGTTCTCCGCGCGACGACGGAATCCTCCCGAGCTCAGCCGAGCCTGCAGTACACGCAGCGGACGCTACTACCGGACCCGAGCCCCGTGTTTTATTTAGGATGTTTGGTTTTGTTGTTGTTCGCGGTGTTTTCAGACCAACCGTCCGCCACCGAGAACTAAAACTACCGTGAGCCTTTGCGCCTCCTTCCCTGCTCCGCCTGCCCTCTAGCACCCTTGCTGGTCAGAGTGTGAAAGCGCAGCTGAGACCAGAGAGACTGATTATGCCAATTTAAATCATGTTATTCAGAGAGAAAAAATAATAATAACATAATTAAATATAAATAATAATAAAAACATTGGACATGAAATTAATTACATTTAAATCTGTGTGTGTGTTTCCCCCCAGTAAAAAGTAATGTTCTGGACACATACACACACATAAAACACTACATGGATTTGAATTTGTTACTTTCATAAATAAAGGTAGACCAATTAATCGAGGGTGATATTTGCCATTTTTAAAATAATTGGTATTGGTCATTTTTTATTAATCGGCCAAGTATTACAAACTAATGTGATAAATGTTACTACATCATGAAAACTAAATTTTTTTTCACCCAAAAACATTTTTATGTTTGTTTTTGATGCCTTGCCTCATGTTTATAATTTTTTCCAACACTTTGGAGACTATAATTCACTCTATAATACATTTTGTAACATTTACACTGCTCTTAATATTAAAACCGGAGGATGTTTTAATTTAGTATCGTCTCTATATGTAGACATAGTGCGTCCCAATAATAAAAAATACCAAAGATTTTTTTGGTAATTTCTTGATTTTCCACAGAGCATCTGTATCATTGCATGACCAAAATATATGGATTTTGGTTTGTGTTCACCACCATTAACTCAACCAATTATAATCTTGATATTTGCTTAGGTAAATGCATATTCTATCCAGTAATTCACATTTGTTGTATTAGGTATATTTAAGTAATAAAAAAAAGTTGAATTTCAATATAAAATCTTTCTTTGGGCCAAAATGAGAATCATCAAGTGAAGAAAACAAATACAGAATTTCCTGTATGATCCTATGGAGGATGATAAATTACATAATAATAAAGAAAGACAGAATAAATGAATGAATGAATGAATGAATAAATAAATACAGAAATTAATGAATGAATGAACAAATAAAAGAATAAATGGCTAAATAAATTATAATAAATCGTTTATTTATTATATCATTTATAGTCCTCCATATAATCCAGGTATGTGTGTAATAATATGCAGAGTGAATGTGCAAGTTTCCTCCTGCAGGGGGCAGTGATGTGCACAATTACCACGTTATACACGGAGAAGAAGAATGGTGACGTCACGTGGGAGGGCCAGCCAGAGCTCGTGGTTCGTGGACGGTTCGCGGGAAAAGAAGTCCCAAAACAAATCGGTTGCGATGGACACGCGAGCAGCGTCACGTAGAGTCTAACCGGGAAAACGTTTACCGATCCCCGTCAACGCAGGGTATCACGGATACTGACCCACGAGCCGTTCTGAGGCTACGAGAGCTAACCGGCTACTTTAGGTAGCTACGAGCAAACAACACACTGTCAGTCGGTTAGCTAAACATTAGCCAAGCATTAGCCAGCCGCCAGCGGACAGGCTAACGGTGAACACGGGGTGGCGAAGACTCGGTGAGCGGGTGGTAAAGACTCGGTGAACGGCTGGTGAAGACTGTGTGCGCGGGTGGCGAAGACTCGGTGAACGACTGGTGAAATGGCAGAGAGGCCAGAAGATCTGAACTTACCTAACGCGGTGATCACCCGCATCATCAAGGAGGCGGTGAGTGCGGGGAGCGGACACTGAGCTCCGCCTGAAGCTCCAGTTAGTTAGCTCTAGCCACCGGAACCGGTGTGATCTGCTCTGTTACACGGAATGATTTAACGGATCCACTGTGGGGAGGTGGGGTGGGGGGGTTTATCAGTGGCAAAAAAAAGTTTCGCCCCACCAGGGAAACGAGAAAGTAAAGGCAATTATTGTCAGATATGCATAATATACACTTATATAAACACAAACATATTAGGAAAGAAAGATAAAAGAAAAATATATACGAGAGGATTTTTTTCATTTCACAAGAGTAGAGCAGTTGGGCATACATCTCTGTTCTCTCCATTTATGAAGTATAATAATGAAGAAAACAACAGTTGGGTTGGTCATTTCTGAGTCGGCATTCCCAACCAATTAACACTCATTTTAAAAATCATTAACTATGTTCAATGTGGGCATAATATACATAGTAAATAGCTTAAAGAATTGCACATCTAAGATGTAAGTGGATTAAAGTGACCTGTCTCTTCTTCTTCTAATAATTTGAAGGCTGTACACACTAAGAGTTGCAACGCTGCCCTCCACAGGGCAGTTGGTGTCCAAAATGTCTTGTCAATTTAACATCAAATTAGCAGAGGACTCCTGCTGCCTTCACATGAAAAAATTGGAAAGAATTAGATTTTAATTTAAGTTTTAAATGAAACAAGCATTTGATTTTGACACTTGTGTGTTTTTCTCACTTTTCGCTGAACTTTTCAAATCAATGAGTCAGCTGAAGAAGCAGCTCCAGCACAACCGATGTTCTCTTTGCGTGAATAAAGCCTCCTGTATGTGTTGTGTGATAAGAAGACTATGTGCTATGTGTTGCGTCTTTTGAGATAAATAACTCCTCCACACTCCTCTGTTTTCAACAGCTTCCAGATGGAGTCAACGTGTCCAAAGAAGCCAGGAGAGCCATTTCCCAAGCTGCCAGCGTGTTTGTGCTTTATGCAACCTCCTGGTAAGAAGAAGATAAATCAATAAAAATCAAACACATGGTTGAGAATTGATCCACAAAAGGCATTTTGATTCAAGTTGGGGTGCGAGTTGACTTCAGACACTTCAAACGATGGAATCCTGAAAAATGCTCGGTCTGGAGGCAGCAGCAACTAAAACATACAGCTGTTATTATTGGTATTAAATTGTTTCTAATAATTAAATTAAATAATTTCTGTCTTTGTTTTGTTTTTTTTTCATCACAGTGCGAATAATTTCGCGATGAAGGCGAAGAGAAAAACTCTGAACGCGGGAGACGTCTTGGCAGCGATGGAGGAAATGGAGTTTGAGCGATTCCTGGAGCCGCTCAGAGAAGCTTTGGAAGGTCGGTGCAGCCTCCGCTACGTCTTTATTCAAATGCATCGCAGTTTTACGCTGTATTGTCAAAGATTTGGCACGATAAATTGTGCATTTATACGTTTCCATTGAAGGGATTATTGGGAGTAGTAGTTTGGAGTGACCTGCAAAAGGAAAACAAAATGATGATGTGATAAACGGTGGCATTGGTCGACAAGTTAGCGGAAGTCGGAACGTTTTACCAAATGCAGAGAAGATGAGATTAAAAGTTTGTCTAATTTCCTGCTCATGTTTGTTTTGTTACCAGTGTACAAAAAGGGCCAGAAAGGAAAGAAGGAGGTGTCGGAGCAGAAGCGCAAAGACAAAGAGAAGAAGGTCGACTCTGAGAATGACAAGAGCCGGGAGGAGGAAGAGGAGGAGGAGGAGGAGGAGCGAATGGAGGAGGAGCCGGAGGCGGAGAACGAAGCAGCAGCAGCAGCAGCGGAGGAGGAGGATGAGGAGGAGGACGAGGTGGAGAACTGAGGACGTTTTCACCTGTGACAACAAAAACGATTTATATAACAAAAACAACGCACATGTCCGTGTACGATGATGCGTTCAAGTGACGTCGCTACGAATCGTTGCATCAGGTTACGGCGAGGTGACATGCGCCCTCCGCGGTCTTGTCTTCCAACATAAAGCACAATGGTGATGTCGCCATGTTTTTTTTGGTAATTTTCATTTTTTATACACTTTGATACAAATGCTGTTCAATTTCTAATGTAACAGGATTTCCTGAAAATAAATGACATTTAAATAACTCGCTAAAATATGAACATATGATGGTTCAAATATGGATGAGATTTAATTTAACCCATTTCTTTCTTTCTCCCCCTTCAGCTGAGTAAGTATATGGTTAATAGCATTATACAAATTAAAAATATTGCTTCACCTTAGTAAACCCTTAACGACACAAATGCATATAATAGTGTAATCAATTAAGCAAACTACAAACCACACTTACTTTGAAATCACTATGTTTTTCCCACGTCAAGTTCTATAAAAAATATCCACAGATTAACTTAAAAACCCCGCGTGAACATAGTTTTTTTTTTTGATAAAGACTGTGCTGTTTCTCATGTCTTTCCTTTTGTACAATTGATTGTGACAAATGGCAGATTTCAACGTTTTCAATAAAACAGTTTGTATGAAATCAAGCCTGTTGTGACTATCAGGGCTCCAGACAATGTTTTTCAAAGTAGGGAACATGTGCAAGGACAGATAGTGGGCAATGTGTAAGAGCTCCACTGCAGCCACACCCCCTCTCACTCACAGCACTGAGTGAGACAAGGCGCCATGAAGCCGAGGTAAACCAGTGCCCCCAACCAGACTGTTCACCCAACCCCCCTCTGGGAGGCGTTACAGGTCTCTGCACCCAAACAAGCAAGTTCAGAGGAAGCTTCTTTCCTGCAGCCGTCACCCTACTTAAGTCTATCGCTGCATCCCGGTGACAATCACCAACCAAACAACCGTTATGCAACCATGTAGTTCCATTTTCCAAGTTTATTGTATGCCATTCCGTCAGTATTTGCCTTCTACCACGCAGACAAGTCACTGAACTTTTCCTGTGGTATAGTAACAATGAGCTAACCAACAATTACTAAAAACAAATTTTGCAAGCACTGCATGAGTGTAACCTAAAATATCACTTCTTTCGTGCACAGAATTCAAATACTTTCCATGTACTTAGAAAATTTTCAAAAAATTCCCGTGCTCAGATTTTCTTGTCAATCACAAGAGTTGTAACCTAGGGAGATTTGAAGCACAAAATTCAAGAACTTCGAACAACCTGTATATTAACACGTTTGTACAGGGTATATGCAGGAAACCTGAAGTTAATTTCAGCACCTTTTAAGATCCCAGACACCCCTTAGGGGTCTTTAGCACACACTAATTATTGATAACACATTTGATTGGCATTACATTAGTGAACACTGGGCACAGTGGGAATAGTTTCTCACATTTATACCCAGTCAATCATGTTCCATTTCTGGGTTAACAGATATAAAGTTCCATAATAGGGCACATCTTTAATCCAGTCCAGTTGCAACAACATCTGGAAGATTACCTGGATTAAAGAGAATCTGCAGATGTTTTAATTCTAAAGACTAAAAACCAAAGACCAGAGCATTTCGTGTGAAGGTTTTTATTTGTGTTCATTTAGTCAGATGGGCACTCCACTTTGCCACTGTTGATGTCATCGATGACATCGTGGGGAGGGCGACCGTCGATGGTGCAGCCCACTGACTGAGCGGTGCCAAGGATCTCTTTGATGGTTCCTGAGGAGAATTTACACAATTTTACATTTTGACACATTTATGGCATTAAGTGTGTCACTACAGAGGATTAATGTCAACATTGAATGTTTCCTTCTACATTGGGACAATTTGCCTTCTCCATAGAGACATTTTAACACCTTTCAATCGCACTAGTTCTCGTGTGTTAATGCAAAATTGGTCACTTCACACATGCCCACTGCTGCTTTTGTGCCAGAAAGCATTTCATTTTGTGTTGTTTAGCATGACAAATTTACAGGTGAATTCATCTGCAGCACATTACAGGCACCTGCTCGGCACAGTACTGCGAGCATTTGAGGTCTATCGCCACGTATATACATTTTAAGTCAAGCTTCAGTTTTACACAATTTGCTGCACAAGTTTATCCAATTGAAAGTGTTCAGTGGTAAATAATACGCAGTAACGTTGATTTATGACTGCTAAACATAAAATGTTCCAGACTTTACGGCACAGAGCAGTCCATTTATGTGAACAGCCCTGTTTCCTAAAGCCGGGTCAATCTGAGCCTCCACTGGATTATACTCTGTCACTAGTCAGACGGGCATAGTGGCGGGAGGCTGGACACAGCAGTGTACGTGGTTCAGAGTGTTTCTTACCAGAGAGCTCCCTGGCGATGGAGCGAGGCCTCATGACGCGAGCGATGCCCACAATCTCGTCAAAGGTCACGCTGCCACTGTGCTTAACTGCAAATATGAAAAAAAAAGGATGTGGTTTAATTAATCTACTCCAACCTGGTTTGATCATTGGAAAAAAAAAAAGATATTCAAAAGGTCACTCACTGTTCTTGACCTTCTTCCTGTCACGAGGAGGCTCCTTCAGAGCCTTGATGACCAGAGCGGATGCTGATGGAACCACCTCAACCTGAAGACACAGGAAGTGTATTCACATGTAAGACAAAGACTGAGCAGTCTGATTAAGTGAAAACGGTTGGGGAGGGTCACAGCAGGGGTGAACATACCGCTGCCTGTCTGTTCTGGATGGTCAGCTTCACAGTGATCCTCAGGCCTTTCCAGTCACCGGTTGCCTTGGCAATGTCATCACCAACTTTCTTGGGAGACTGGGGGAAAAGGAAAAAATACGATAAATTGCTGCAAAACTGAAGACCCATGGTTCTCAAACTGTGGTATGTGTACACTGAGCTTCCTCTAGTGGTACTTTGAAGGAAAAGCAGAAAACTGTAGATCTCCATACTGTTATGGGAATTATGCACCTCATGTAATACATGAAGACAAATGCTCAATGCAACCGTTTGATGTGACCTGAGACCACTCACTCTTTGTATTGTTAATGTAACTGTTGGATGCGATTTTGGCCAGTGACCATATGTATTGTTTTAGGAACTGTTTGAAGTAACTTGTGAATAGAGACAATGGGTCTGCGACTGAGGGCAAGGTGATAACAAACCCACAGAGGCGGGGGTCTGCACCTTATGGCAGGGTGATAGCTGACCCATTGAGACAGATAAATACCTTGCGATTACTACAAGACAGAGAGTCTTCACTTTGTAACTGGCCTGTGTGTGTTGCTTTGTGAATGCTCCTCTTGTACAAGATTAAACCCTTGTTTGGACACTGAGCTGACTCCGATCTCCTTCCTATGGATCTCAATTCTTTTGACACATACTGTACTACATATCAGATATCGTGAAAAGGTCCAATACCCCTTGTTCCTAATGTTCCAGACTTTACGGCACAGAGCGGTCCATAAATGTGAACAGCCCTGTTTCCTAAAGCCGGGTCACTCTGAGCCTCCACTGGATTATACTCAGTCACTGGTTTAGACAGGCATAGTGGCGGGAGGCTCCCATACATGGACATTAATGAACACTCACCAAACCCAGAGGTCCGATTTTGGGGGCCAGAGCTGAGGTTGCACCAACTTCTCCTCCTGTGCATCTCATGTACACTGAAGATAAAGACAGAAGGCCAAGATGTTTTCATACCACTCACAGGCTATAACATCCGACTTGAACAAGATCACTGCATTTCTCAGCAACACAGATCATTCCCACCCTTCTCCAAACAATGCATTACAAGCCATGTTTAAAGGGACAATGTAAACCTGAGGTCAATTCATTATTTTGTTAATTTGGTTTGCCAAACCGAAACCATTTCACCTCAATTTACACACTGGTCCTTTAAGACGAACAAAGCAAAACAGAAAAGAATCCCCCAAATAAACAAGTTAATCAAATATTCCTGATGACTCAACTCATACTGCATCATAATTTTAGATGCACTCAGAAAAACCTTAACCGATTAAAATGCAGGTAACAAAATACTAGAAACTGTAATTAATTTAATGTTGAAATGTTATGTTGAATAAAATAATGTAATACAGTATATAAATCTAGGCCTTTGATATTGCTCCAGATGTTTAATAGCCAATCCTGTGGATTACACCAACCCACATTAATTTCCCACTGTAATACATTATCTCTAATGTCTATGTGATATGGTACTTGGAAGGAAAGGCAGAAAACTGTAGATCTACATACTGTACTACATACAAATATCATTAAAAAGTCCAATACCGCTTGTTCCTAATGTTCCAGACTTTACGGCACAGAGCGGTCCATAAATGTGAACAGCCCTGTTTCCTAAAGCCGGGTCACTCTGAGCCTCCACTGGATTATACTCGGTCACTAGTTTAGACAGGCATAGTGGCGGGAGGCTCCCATACATGAACACTCACCAAACCCAGAGATCCGATATTGGGGGGCCAGAGCTGAGGTTATATGATATGATGTTAATGTCTAATAATGATAATGCTATTGTATCTCATATTTAAGAGATGCTCAGTCAGAAACATGAGATGCTATCTAGTAATACATTTAAGTATGAATTTAAGAATTCGTTTCAGGCAAAACATTAGTAAATTTTACTGTAGTCACCAATAATAAATTCGTGTTGATTAACGTGTGGGATAATCACGGGGCAAATTAAGTTTAACCTTATTTTAAATAACTATGCTAACGCTGCTAAGATAATGCTAATAGCATTAGCTAATAGGCGAAAACCATCCCACGTGGAGTCATTCACAACCATCTTAACATAACACAATTCCACATATAACGGACCCCGATAAACACAGTAAGCTCCGCGGACACAAAACCAACCGTCAGTTTAGTTATTGGTGGCGGTTCGAGTCCTTTCTCTTTTTTTACCGTTTTCTCTGCGCCGCCAGAGGCCGACACCGCCGCCATGTTGGCTCTGAACCAGCTTCTGTGTGTCAGCGGTTCGGACAGTAAAACGTACCAATCTTAACCTCGGTTGGGTCGAATTTAGGAGGCATGGTGTCGCTGTGGATGTGGGCTCAGTTCAGCCTGGTGATGTGGTGAGGGTGTCGGATGAACCCGGGCTCGGGACGACCGATTACTGTTGCACCTTCACCGCTAAAGCGAGAAAGAAAAAGAGGCCGAGTCGCGGCCGCGGGCGTTTATATACGCGCTCCAGGTATCGCGAGAGTACAGGCTTCTCATAGTGACGTAGTCTTGTCTCATTCATGGCTTTTTCCCCCCATATAAGATAAAATAAATGTATGTTATATTCGATGGAAGCCCGTGTAGTGATAATGCTATTCTATCTCATATTTAAGAGATGCTAAGTCGTAATCATGAGATGCTAAGTCGTTATTATGCAAAAATGTCATTATGTCCTCATAATGACAATAAAACATTCTTGAATCTTGAATCTATTATGAGATGCTAAGTCATTATTGCGAGATGCTAGTGATAATGATATGCTAAGTCATAATCATGAGATGCTAAGTCATTATTGTGAGATGCTGGTGATAATGATGCTACAGTTTTGTCATTCACCCATTCACAACCTTCAACATGGGGTTCAGTGTCTTGCTCAAGGATGCATAGCAGAGCCAGGAATTTAACCCACAACCTACCTTCCAGTTGAAATACAACTCATTCTACCACTGAGCCACCATGGCTCAATCCTAACTCCTTATAATAAAGTGACGTCAAATTCTACCAAAGTAATTTTCTGGTGAGATACTTTAAGGTACTTTATACGAGACTGTTACTAATAATAACACTGTTTAAGCAGCTGCTCTGTGGATGTAAGCAGAATATTAGAGCACAGTGTGAAGGTTTAGTGGTGAAGGACAGTGATTTGGTGGATGATGATGTGGGAGCAGAGAGGATGAGCAGTGGATACAGTGGAGAGCCATGTTCACATGCTGCTGCTGCTGCTGCTTCTTCTGTTGAATTCCTGTAGAACCTTTTTTTTTCTTTTTTTTTTTTTCTTTGACTCATGAGCTGCTGAACAGGAATAGCAGCAGGACACAAGAGGGAGTAAGTGGGTGAGAAGCGGAGATCATCACTGCTGCGCTGCTTAATATGCATCATGAAAATGTGTGGACAGTCAAAAAATTCACTGCTCATATTATTAAAGAGGATTAAAAGAGGTTTTCAGACACAGTCAGGGAAATGTCACATTTGAATAATAATACACACTGTATACACACACATATATGTGTGTGTGTGTGTTCTTGTATGTATATCTTTGTGCAGACCAAAACATTTTATATATATATATATATATATACAGTATATATACATACATATATATTTCTTTCCTGTAGATATATATATATATATATATATACACACATATACATAAACAATAGGAAGCAATGACATTTTGGGGAAGTGAGGACATAATTTCGTATTCAAAACTCGTAAAAAAAAAATTGTAATTCTGCGTTCCACTTACATAGGAAGTCGGAAGTCAGAGTCTGGGAGTGGCAAAGGTGCCTCATACAACTACATTTCAGAAAACCCTCACTATCCCTTTACACTGTTTTACTGGTTGTACCTCAGATTAAGTTTGTTTATGCAAAAATAAAACAAAACCCCTCACACACACACACACACGTACACAGCCTCACAGACACACACCAACACACGCTCACAGTTGGACAGCTCATTTGTTTAACTCGGGGGAGAATGATTTGATTTCGACAGCGTTCCTCCCTCTCGTCTTTTTCCTCCTGCTTGACCTTTTCGTGTTTTTCTAATCAGCGGCTCTTCTTCACTCGCTCTTTGCTCTGATTTCTCGTCTTTACAATTTCCTCTATTGATTGTTCTCAAGCACGGCTGCAGTCGGGGGAATCGGGGGGCCAGAAGTACACCACTCGTCTCTTTTGGCTGGATTCAAAAGAGGGGAAGAAATTGTCTTTGGATGTCTGCTCTTCAGCGCTTCGATCCACCTGCGGGTTGATTAGTGTTCCCAAACGTTGACCGTCTACTTCACACTCGTTTGGCTCTGATTGGGTTTGTGTCAATGAGGCAGCTTTAACCTTCATTTAATTTAGTTCACAATCACAGAACACAAATCAGCCTCCAGCCGTTTTTTCCTTGAGTCGAGGCCAGCTCTCTTACCAACTTTAATCTGGAAATCCATCCTGGGGCTTTTGAGTAAAAAAGAACAAATAAGACAAAACAAAAATGAACTTTCCCTCCAACAGAGACTGTGTGATACTCTGTTCTTATTATAATTTGCAGATTTCTGCACAATCTTTGCTACTTTATATCACTACTAAAAATGCGATATAAAATAATCCTAACTTTGACGCGAACAACACATAAGAATATGAAAGAAAAAAAACAACACATTTTCTAAAGCCTGCATATGTGACCTATAAACACACACCGCCAGAATGTCTATATAAGGAGTTGTGATTTACCAAGGGTGCCCCTGCGGCACAGAGCACTAAAGGCTAAGTGGTGGGCCACTTGAAATTGCTTGGGGGGCCCCCATGTGGTTGGCGGGCCACAGGTTGGAGACCGGGTTGGTATAAATCCTGTTTCTGCCTCAGACTCTGATCTGGCATCAGTACATTTCCATCCACTCGACAAAACCTCCACGTTAACAAGTGCTGCACTTCACTGATTTCCAAAAGAATACGCTGCCTCTTCACATAATCCAGTAATGACGTTCCCAAAAAAAGACATTTGCTGTTTGATTTAATGAAAATGTCATAATCTGTTCATGTAAACAGATTAGCAGTCGTCTAATAGTGATTTTCTTGTGCAGGTCTGCATGAACTTGGTGTAGGACTGAGTTCAGTGTCTCAGGATGTGTGTAAGCTGAGTTCGGGGGTGGATGGTGGGGTCTGAGAGGGCAGCTCGTCAATAACTGTAAAAGGACACCTGGCCTATATAATCTGATTCCTGTCGGAGGGTTTCCGCGGACTTCCTCCCCTCCTTCATTCCATTATAAGAAACAGGAGACAGAGGGAAACAAAGGCTGAATGTTAAATGAAGCAAAGCCCACATCAGGGACCACATTCACGAAACTCACGTAAGATGCAGCCTTTGAAAGCTCAGGAGAACACCGGACATCGACATGATCAGAATCAGAATACTTTATTAATCCCCGCGATGGGTGCGCTACATTTGCTACTTCAGAAATAACACGGAGGAAGAAAATAAGGCATAATATTATGAAAACACAATATTAGCAGCAGATACAACATACAGTATACAGTTCAGTACAGTTTGGAACGGTAAAGCCCTCCACCCATTCTGTACCATTACCCTGGTACCCCAAAGGAAGGGTACCAAAACATGGAACGGTTGCGGCCAGTTATTTTGGTACTATTCCTAATGGAAATGCCAAAAAAATGTGTACTGTACCGAACCAAAGCATGCCAATACTTGCACTGTAGCACTTTGACAGTGACAGTATACGATAGACCAGGGTTTCTCAATCCTGGTCCTGGGAGCCCACAGCCGAAACCCTGCTATAGACCATACGACATCACTGTACACTGCCAAACTGTCCCTCACAGCGTCAACATACCACCTTCAGCATTTAGTTTCAAACTATAGTCTTGGTAGGCTTTATTGAACTTACAATAAAAATATTCAGGTGGTTAAATAATCGCAAACAAACAAAGAGTGGCCTTAACCATAACCAGCTAATGCCTAACCCGAACCTTAACCTATACCCACAATTCTAATCTTAGCCCTAAACTTAAGCAGTTCCTCAGAAATGGGGACCAGGTTTTGTTCTCCATGAGGACTACTGGTCCTGACAAGGTCAGAAATACTAGTACACACATACACACACATGGACACCATCATGTCACTCATGATTTGCATCTCTGCTTAACATGAAGCAGGTGGCTGTTTGGTTCCAGAGCTAATGAGCAGAACATCAGCAGCTGTGAAGGTGACGTCGTCCAGCGTGACCTCCATGAAGAGACGAGGCTGCGTCTGCCTCGCAACCTACTTCCTGTTCTGGCTGTAAACTGTGTCCCTGTGAATGGACCCTTGTGTCATCACTGCGAATATAAGACTCTCTCACTGTGGAGTTACCCCCAGGATGAGCCTCACGCCGCGTTCAGCAACAGATTTCCATAAAAAGTACAAATGCACAGACGTGTTAGTCACGGCCACGCGATTGCCGCGCAGCGACGCGACACAGTCACGTTGAGATTCTCCGGATGTCGTGTTAAACGTGTTATGTTTGCGTGTGGACACTCGGAGCTGTTTGACACTTTTATCTCTTTTGGAAACGTACGCAGAGAGGAAACCGCCATCTTGTGAGGGCTTCACAGGCCGGACACAACGTTGGCGAGTTTCACCGCGGCAAGGGTTCGTGCCACTGTGACTGATAATCTGACATGGTGTCTATCGTGAAAGACAAAAAATATGCAATCTGATCCCCCGCATTACACCACAGTTTTACCACTCACTGATTCATCAGCGATCTTTCCATCACACATTTATCAAGCAGGCGTCACGAGACATCGGTATGTAGAGCCAGGGATTGAACCCTCAACCTTTTGGTATAAAAGACGTCCCACTCCACCATTAATTTCCCTGATGCTTCGCATGGCCACAGCTCGTTCTCCTCCCTCCCTACCGGCACACAGAGTGCAAATGTTAATACGCACATGGATATCAAATAAAAGCTCAGCCAACGTGACAGAGCTTGACCCAAAAACTGATTATCATTTTTTAAAAATAGGGTGTTTGTCCTGCTATTGTGAGCAGAGTGTTCCACGCACAGCTGTGGTGCAAGGAGAGCGAGAGAAAGAATTCACATCATGTCAGGCTGTTTATTCTGTTAAAAAGGAACTTATCTTTGACAACCTGCATCAAATTTAAGGTACTGGTACCCGTTCTGGTGCTGGTTCAAATGGGAATGGTTCCCAGTCCTAGTACTGTGTAATGATACCTTGATAAACTGAATAGAAATACTGTTAGATAACTGATAACACTTCATCTGCCCAGATGAGGACAATTCAGCTCACACACACACACACACACACACATAGATACTGCTGCAGGATTGTAATAAAGTGACCTCTGACCTCTGAGCTGATGTATATCAGGGATTACACAATAATCCACAGGCAGGACAGACGAGGAGGAGGAGGAGGAGGAGGAGGAGGAGGTGGAGGTAGGAAGCACATGCTGGAACATCATCATTGTCATTGTCGACACTGGAACTGGACAGAGATTGACAGTTTAAAGGAGCATTTCAACAATTTTACACACAAAAAAACATTGGAAAAATCCAAACAGGTCCATTTCTGGACCTGTTCTGAATTTATCCTCTGTGAACTTAAATAATTAAATATTTAAAGATTCATAGATGATAGGAAGATTAGGAATGGCTCTTGACGAGCTGAAAGTGTAGCAGGACTGAACAGGAAATGTTCCACCCACTCACTGGTTTGTGAAATCCCATTTTGAAGCCTCCAGTCTCAGCCTGACTGAGAGATCGTACACTGCAACCACGCACGTTTTGGATATTAATAACACTGTAGCCTCCTGGTTTATGGGTTTATTTGACTCTAAATGGGAGAATTTACAAAGTGATCATGTTACATTGAAGAATGGTCTGTATACGTATGTCTTTTTTGCCCTCTGTTTCATCAAAGAGTCTAGTCTGTCCATTATACACTTCTAGCACTACGCCACACTACTTAGGTTGAACTAGCTTATCTAACAGCTAACACTTTAGCACGAGCAACTTACTTTTTTTTACCTCAAATTAGTTTTTTTCTTTATTTTCTTTGACATCTGCTGCACATAAGTCCTGAAAACAGAGTGTGGAAAGTGAATCAGGTGATTCCTCACCTGATTGTAGAAAACGTGCTAACTTTAGCTGGAATGGCTATGTTTGTTAGCTGATATTGCTAGTTAGCACACATGATGTGTACATGAAATAAAGATTTAAATGGCTTTTAAGTTAGTACATTTCCTACTTGTCTTTCTAAAGGTCTTTCTTTTCTCGCAGCCCTTGTAGAGAGAACAAGTTTCTCTGTTCTTGTGGAGTATGTACAGGATTGAGATTACGCACACTTGCTAACTTGTTCTGTTTGTGTGTTCCAAGACTAGCATTCTTGGAAGGGTAGGAAAAGACCCTTAACTCTTCAAAAACATCTATTAGAAAATACAAAAAATAACTATTGTTGAGAGAAAATATTCACTAATTACACCTGAGCAGATGAATGAGGTGATATGGTGAGGCTACGACCCCGACACGGGCCTTCACTACTGTTTGAACCATGTTTGTGTGGAACCGTGCAGAGTTACGGTTGCCGCGCCGCGCAGGTCCCCTGGCGATGCAGCACAAATTGAGAGAGCAGCACAATTCCCAGGAGTTTGGTTTAATTTCTTCTGTCAGAGAGATTCCGCTGAACCGTGTTAACCTCTCAGCACCGCCAGGAAATTAAGTTTGCGAAAGAGGCTTAAGGTTTCCAAACACGGCAACGAGACGAATGTTGTTTTCATCAGCTGTCGCATGGAAATTCTGTGAGCAGAGAACAGTATCTCCAAAACATAATTATCTGCATGAAGAGAGGTTTATCACAGGGGCAGAAAGGCGGGCGTGCCACAAATATTTTATATATCAGATAAAGTGAGGCAAACGACAGACATAAAAATGTACTAGCTGTGACAACAACACAGATTGTCTGGTACCTTCAGATAAAGATTGTTTAAAGCGTCTTCTTGTTCCATGAATTTGGTCATTTCATTTGGTAAAGATAAAATCCATATGTGCATTTAATCTACTGCTGTAAAGCAAATATTCAATATTAGTTCAGTGTGATAAGCAGTAGGTGGCGTTACGTCTGGGTCACATCACAGAACAATAACAAGGCTACAACGAGACAACGAACTGTAAATAAATAGTGCAAAGCATGACGAAGCATTTTATCGCTCCTGCTCAATTTATTAACTTCCTGTCCACTAGCACTGTCAGCATTCTCCTCCCTCATCTACGGTGGCCCTGAAGTGCAAAACACCAACACAAAATTGATTTAATGTTGTTGTGTTTTAGTTAATGTTGTGTCTTCCTATTTGTGTTGGTGATTTGCGCTTCAGGGCCACCGTACGCGCTAATAATGTCAATAAACATCAAGTTAATGGCCTCAATCACCATTATTACGGGTGGGTGTGTGAATGGATGAATGGATTAAATTGCTATAACTTGCCTGTCCAAATTTGTGTCTTTATGTATATAGGTGCTATATTTAATTTCTGCCAATAAAACCATACACACTGGACTTTTTCTAAGCAACTGCATGAGTGATGCTGCTTTTTTACAGTGTAGAAGAGGGAGAGAGAGGGAGAGAGAGAGAAAGAGAGAGAGAGCTGGTATGGGAGGAGGTAAAGAGAGGGAGGACGGTCTTACTGTTAAACACAGATGAAAACACAGCAGCAGGTCTCAGGATCTCACTGTCATCAGATCAGTATCTGCTCGTCTGTGACCGACCTACAAACTTCAGCGTGGATGTTATTCACTCACTCACCGCTTCTCTTTGTCTCAGCTGACGCTCTGCCTTAATGACATGATTTAATTAGTGAGGATCTTCATCACAACACCAGCGGAGGAGGAGGAGGAGGAGGAGGGGAAAAAAAATATATGCACAAGACAAACAAGAGAGAGTTCAAAAACTGAGGCAGCAAACCTGCACCTTTAAAGGTAAGGCATGACTACAATTTGACATGAAACAGTGCTGGATTAAACTTTGCTATGCATTCGTTTCCCGTTAAAGTCTCGCTGAGATTAAAATGTCTTCTGACAGGAAATTAAAATGCAGAGTATCCTCTAACATGTGCAAGTATTTTTCTTCATCTTTCTTTCCCTGTCATGGTGAATTCTGCTGTGAAATATTTAAGTTATTTTTAATTAACACAGCAAAGAGGGGAATTCAAAAAACTTTTTCCTGATCTTAAAATATTAATGTCTGAAAACAGCTGTATCATGAGGTCACCGCTCCATATCACCTCAGTAAGTGCATCATCAAACACTGAAAATGTCAACGAATATAATTTAAATACAATGTAATAAATGCACATGTCAACTGTTAATAACCCTCACAATAATCATAACTTGGTTTTAGAGACACATTGTGTTTTCTTAATTCCTTAATTTAACATTTGAAGTAGTTTAAAGAGTGAGTGAAAGAAATGCAGGGTTCACAGCGTGTTGAGCTCACGAGATGCATTCAAAGACCCCGGCAAATTTGAGTGTGTATGTATGGAAATCTAATCTTTCCAATGGAACAACTGTGAGATCTTTTTTGTTGTTTTATTTTATCAGTCACACTTAATTTTTGTGTTCATAAATCACAGTTTGCCTCAACGTTCTCTGTCCTCGACAAAACAAAAGCAAGGAAAATGTCATATTTATCTTTTTCGGTTGTGAGAGCAGTAATTTAGTGATTATAAATGACACATTAAAGCAGCAGAAAACAAACGTAAATTAGACGTCGTTTTTTTTTGGTTTTTCAGCTTTGTTCAGACTATGCTTGACCTCTGTGGGTCGGTCACACCGTCATGTCTCCGCAGAGGCGATGTGAGGTTTTCGAGGTCACACAGCCTATTGTGTGAAAGTCGACAAAGTCAAATGAAAGCAGGCGCGAAGTGGTGTGAAGTGTGTCGCGTCTAAATGTTGAGTGTCAAGATGATTTCTTTTGTCCTTTTTCCGTCTGTGAATTTCCTGTGAGGTTTTCTAAACATTTATTTATCCCGTACATGAATGGAAATATCTGGTTTGATTTTTAACCAATTAACAGTTCAATGATTTATGAGGGTCTTCTATGTAAATAACTACGGAAGAGTGTAGGGGCACATGATTTTTTTTTTTAAACAAAATAATAATAAAAACAAGCCTGAATTCTTAGATTAAAGTTGGAATTCTGAGGAAAAAAAAAGAGAATTCAGACTTAAATATCAGAATTCTGACCTTTTTACTTCAGAAATCTGGCTTTTTTTATTTTGTTTACCAAAACATTTTCACATGTGGCCCTAATTTTTTTCTGTAAATAACTAACTAACACATACAGTATACTGACTAGAAATTCATTAGAATTCAATGTAAAACAGAAATCAGCAAAAATGCTGATGGGAAAACCAGAATTACAAAGTAATATTTTATTATTTCTATTTATTTTATGAATAGAAATATATTTACTATTTATGTCGTACTAATTTAGCTTCATGTCAAAAATAAATAAATAAACTAAAGGCGCCAATGAGTTGTTTTTATCTTATTAATGGAAAAGGAAAAGTCTGTTTTGACTTCGAATGAGAAGCTATTACAATGAACTGGGCGAAGTTAGAACCACCAAAAAGCGAACAGTCATTGAGCTTGTCTTCATGGAAATTAGCCTCTTAAAATGTATGTTAAACAGTCAAAACAGTAAAAATTAAGGTGCAGCTGTGACCAGATCCATCAGTGGAACTCTACTGAAATTGGTTCAGTGTAGCAGGTTTTACAGTGATATGAATTCAGGTGTCATCTGCATATCAAGAAACAACGAAATATAAATGAAAGCTCTCAGATGAAGACTAAAGGCTGTGAGCCGCTTGAACCAGAGGTGTCCAAGGGAGCCGTAGTATTGTTCTCTTCTTCTTCTTAGGTAGGAATGCGCCCTATGCCCTGCGTCCATACTTGTACCACCACCCGATGGTGACGACACACTGGAAGTATACGACGGGCTTAAGACTTGATATGCGATATGAAACAATTTTGTATTTCAATACTTTTTTGGTGAAGACTTAATATTGAAAAGATTGACTGTCTTTGTAATTTTGTCCATCACAGTTCCTCATCTCTGAGGATCCTCCCACTTAACCTCCTGTCAGCTGGACTTACAGAAACCTTTGACACCAGGCTCCGCCTCCTGCAGCCAGCATGCCAATCATCAGCAATGCCAACCATGACTTCAGCACATACTCTGTCAGCAGCGACGACAGCAGCCTCGACCGCTTCTTCACTGAGATCCCGGAAACTGAGACAATCAAGGGTGTTTACTTCCAGCGAGCCCAGCTTCTCCGTGACCCAAAGGCCTCATATGTGATTGACCACACCCTACAGGTCCTTGTCAATGTCGGGGGCAACCGCTACACCTTTCCCTGGAGCACCTTGGAGCAGTTCCCCCACAGTCGACTGGGGCGCCTTCGCTTCTGCACAACTCCCGAGGAGATTGCGCGACTCTGTGATGACTACGACGAGACGTGCCAGGAGTTCTTCTTTGACCGAAACCCAACAGCCTTCAGGGTCATCCTCAACTTCCTGGCCGCAGGCAAACTGCGCCTGCTTAGGGAACTGTGTGCCGTGTCACTACATGACGAGCTTGCCTACTGGGGTGTGGACCCGGGTCATATGGAGCGGTGTTGCCGTCGCCGTATGATCACACGCGTAGAGGACGTGACCGAGAGAGAGCGTAAGGAAGAGGAGTGGAGGCAGAAGAGGCTGATGCTGAAGAAAAGCAGCACAGAGGCTGAGAGGGGCTACCGCAGACTGGTGGGGGTTCTAAGGGAAGTTGTGGAAAACCCTCACTCAGGTTTGGCTGGGAAACTGTTCGCCTGCCTCTCTGTCACCATGGTGCTGATCACCGTCATCAGTCTGTGCATCAGCACCATGCCAGATCTGAGAGCTGAAGAGACCAGGGTGAGTATGGAACCAAACAATCAAACACTCTCACTTTCACTGTCCCATTCAGAGGTTTCACCTTTTCATTCATTGTCTACTGCTTTATCCTCCACATGGGGGTTGCGGGGCTGCTGGTGCCAACCCCTGCAGACATAGGGAGAAAGGCAGGAAACTCTGGACAGGTCGCTAGTCCATCGCAGGACCAACATATAGAGACTCACACACTTAACAGCTTCTTAGTTATTGTGATGGTTAAATGTCTTGTTGCGAGGAGACTGGAGGATGTCTCCTCTAATGTCTGCTAGCAGAAAACCAGCCTTGCAAGTTCTGGGCCACCAACCCGGAGTCCTCAGGATCAGGAGGTCTTACAAAGTTTCAGTTCTCGCAGTGTCCAGTGTCCAGGTTCTGGTTATTTTATTTAATAAAAATATTTATTAGCAAAGTTCTACTTTAACCTCTGAAAGTGGGAGGAAACTGGAAGAAAACTCCACACAGAAAGGCCTGGGCCGTGACGCAAACTGGCAACCCTCTTGCTGCGAGGCAACAATGCTAGCCACGCGCTCCACTGTGTGGTCCTGTGAAGAGAAGACCCGGGTTCGCTGGTCTGAACAAAGGCATTTCTGCATGGAGTTTCTCCAGGGTTCTCCGGTTTCCTCCCAAAGTCCAAAAACATGCAAATTTGGGGATTAGGGGAATTGGATGCTCTAAATTGACCATAGGTGTGAGAGTGGATGATTTCCCTGTCCCTGTGATGGATTGGTGATCTGTCCAGGGTGTACCCCGCCCTTTCGCCTTATGTCAGCTGAGATTGGCACAGCGCCCCATGTGACCCTCATAGGCAGGATAAAGCGGTAGAAGATGAGTGAGTGAGATTCTTCAGCCTTGCACAAGGCTTCGCCCCCTATATTGGATTGATTAGCCAACTGTTTTTCAGGTTGCTTTGCAGCATAGGCAGTTGTTACCAATACTAAAATGGCAACCTTTTCATTTTCAAGCAACTGCTTTGACCTGCCCTGTGAATTGGTGAAAGTCTCCTGACACTGGCCATATTTCCCCAAGGCCAGTAATCAGAGCTTAGAGGAGGTGTTGACGTCATGCTGATTGGTTATTATAGATTTATTGATCAGTTATCTATACTGACTAACCCAGACTTAATAGGGACTTTGTGAACCACCAGTGCTGGAAAGTGTTTTTTACTGCTGATTAAAAGTTAAAGCAAATGTCCTGGTCATTTACATGAAGCCGCGCAGACACCTTCATCACTGAGTGTGACTCAACAGACAGTGCCGTATAAAGAGCAGTTTTAATAAGGCAGCGGTGGTGGATGGATTACTCTCTGACATACTGTCCGTGCGCTCATTTGTCAAAACAAAATAAATCGAAGCACATTCATTTCAGGGGCTCAAACGGCAACAGGCTGAAGTTTCAAAACTTGGCCTGGAAACTAAAACAGTTTTCAGTTGTGACTCTTCAGCATTGGCCTCCTACTGATTCCTACTGACATGTAAATAAATACCTGACCTGACATTCTGCCCCAAGGAAGAGATGTTAAGTGTTTGTTTAAGGGGTATTCGTAATTTTTAATTAAAAACCTCTTTTTCAAGGGAGTCCTGGATCATTTCAATCAGAACATGTTCACAAGGGTTTACGGGCCATAAGCTCAGCACGTTACATACTGAATGTGATACTTCCTGGCATTAAGGCTTGTTGTGAAACCAAAGCTTTGAGTGCCATGTTGTTATTTATGTTTCCAGTAAGCTCCATGTTTACGTGTTTCCTCTTAATGTTGGATGTTATAGAGCTGGCTAGGAGAAGGAGCTTCCAGGTACAATATTGGAAAAACAGAACAATTTTAGGCTGAAATTTGTCTTGATGCTGAGAACCTGGGTGAACAGTCTTTTTGCAGTCTTGAAAATCTTTGGGCTCAGGACAAGATTTTGTCTTTATGGGATCAGCGCTGTCGCTTAATACACCAGACTCCTCTGTTAGATATTCAGATGTTAGAAATGTCTTTGCTAAATGTTGGAGATTCATTTTACGACGGAGTATTGGGGTCACAAAAAAAATTCACATTCTTCAAGAATAAAGTCGCACATGTACGAGATTAAAGTCGTAATATTCTAACCTGTTGTTTTAGAAGATCCAAAAATATAATAAAAAATATAAATAATTGATTTGATTATTGAGTTTTAAGTCTGAGCACCATCACAGACTTTTGTCGGTAGACTGTGATCAAAACTCTCTCCGACTCTCCGAGGTGCACTTAACTCCCGCTTCTTTGATTGTCAGTCTGTGGCCTCTGCTGGTTTCCTTCAGTTGCGCACTGTGAGGCATCACACACAATTATTTTAATTGTCAAAAACAGAGAAATGAACACGTTGAAGAAGAAGCGAAAGTCCAGCCTCGTTAATTTTCGTCGTCATATTCTTCTGGACTTTCCTTTTGTAAGAGCACAAAGAAGACGAGATTAAAAACATTGATTTTATAATGGGAGCTGCTCTCCCTCCCTCCAGCCTTGTCTGCAAACATTAAGAGGTCATTATGTGCAGTTAGAAAAGCCCGCGTTTGACAGGCCTGTAATTTCAGCTTCTAGGTCTTGTTTTCCGTCTCTCTTTCATCACTCGGCTTTCATTCCCGCATTGAAATGGAAATTGATTGCTAACCTCCACAGGACTCCAAGTGACCCTTTTTTTCTTTTTCTTTTTTAAACTTTCACTGCGTTTTTCAAAGCAACACAACACATGACTGTAGGAGTGGCTTTTGACGTTTTTCCATGACACAGTCCCGGCACGGCTCGACTCGGCGTGTTTTTGGTTTTTGCTTTTCCATTGGTGACTTTAATTAAAGGTTAACATTTGCCGTTCAGAGCTGATACTCTGAATCAATCAATTTGCTAGTTGACAGATCGTCATGTGACATCATCTCTCATCACTGCATGTTGTTTTTTTGTGTGTCTGCAGGGCGAGTGCTCCCAAAAGTGTTACAGCATGTTTGTGGTGGAGTCCATATGTGTGGCTTGGTTCACGTTGGAGTTCTTGCTGCGCTTTGTCAACGCCCAGAGCAAGTTGGCCTTCGTTCGAGAGCCTCTCAACGTCATCGATGCCATCGCCATCCTGCCGTACTACGTGTCCCTGGTCATTGATGTCAGAGATCAGTCCCAGGAGGACGTCGTCTTGGGGGCCGGCAGAGGCTATCTGGACAAACTGAGTCTGATCCTGCGCTTGCTGCGGGCTCTGCGGATCCTGTACGTGATGCGGCTCGCTCGCCACTCCCTGGGCCTGCAGACATTGGGGCTGACCATGAAGCGCAGCATGAGGGAGTTTGGCCTTCTTCTACTGTTTGTCTGCGTCGCTGTCACCCTCTTCTCACCTCTAGTCCACCTGGCGGAGAGTGAACTGGCGCCGTTTGCCGCCACGCACCCCCACCACAGTTTCAGCAGCATCCCAGCCTCTTACTGGTGGGCCATCATCTCTATGACCACAGTGGGCTACGGGGACATGGTGCCGCGGAGCATCCCCGGACAGATAGTGGCACTGACCAGCATCCTGAGTGGCATCCTTATCATGGCGTTTCCCGCCACCTCCATCTTCCACACCTTCTCCCGCTCCTACCAGGAGCTGAAACAGGAGTACAAGCGACTGTGGAAGGAGGAGAGAGATGAGGATACAGCCGCGGAGTCGGAGCAGAGTTGGTCCAAGGTTGATTTGTCACCGGATGAGCTCACGTCTCTGTCCAAGGAGGAGAGTGACGTGCTGATGTCAAACAAAAGTCATCCGTCCACACTTCCATCGACAGCTTTCTGACTGACCAGCAAGTGAGCAAGCACATTTATTCAGTGACACTTTAAAATGACGACATTCGATTGTGCATTTTATTCTGTCCTCCTTTAGGAATAGTACCAAACAGTTCCTTTTTGGCACCCTTCCCTTTGGGGTCCCAGAGTAAAATGGTAGGGTACAGTCTCTGGCTCCACCCACGACAGTCAGCTGATTGGGCGACAGACAAGCGTCACACCCCAGTCTGTCGTCTTGTTGAGACAAACACCCACAAAACCAAGCAGGAAAAAAAGAGCCGCTGGTCGTCCTCCATTGTTGTCCGTTGTGATGTGTTCAACGTTGTTGTTGTTGTTGTTGTTGTTGTTGTTCACTGTTGTTGTTGCACCGGTACGATGTCACACTGCGTATCTCGCTGACACGGCCACATCGGCAAAGTAAGCAAGCCTGACCCATAACAATACGAACTAGAGCTGCAACTAACGATTATTGTCATAATCGATTAATCTGTGGATTATTTTTTTTGATTCATCGATTAATCGTTTGGTGTTCAGAATATCAGAAAACCTTAAAAAATGTGGATTGGTGTTCGTCAAACCTGGAAAGGATGATGTTCGGAAATCTTGTTTTAATCATATAAAAAGCTTCAAACCGATTATTCAATGATCAAAATGATGATGAATTTAGTAATCGATTAATAATCGATTCATCGATTAATAATCGATTCATCGATTAATCGTTTCAGCTCTATTCCAAACCATACAGTACCATGACAGGAACAGGGCATATAGGTTCAGTAGGATCTAGTGACATCGACTGGTGACTCACTGGAAGCCCCGCCCCTTCTTAGTATGTAGGAAAATCTATTGCCGCTTTTCCACTACATGGTACCGGCACGACTCAATTCGCCTTGGCACGGCACTTCTATTAGCGATAGTACCTGGTACCTGGTAGTTTTCTCAGTACCTGCTCTGGCAAGGTTCCAAGCGAGCCGATACTGTGTGTGACATCTGTAGATCTGTAGAGATCAGTTAAAAAGACCTAAAGAACGATTCTGTGACCGAATCTTTTTAATCAACCGATTCTAATGATTGTGTTGCACTGAAAACAAATGCTTTACAAGTCACTAGTTTGTGTCGCGTGTGAAACAAAGTCGTGCTGACTCCGCCCATGTGGAGGAGGTACTACATTGTAATGGAAAACCAAGCAAACCATTTAGAGTCGAGCCGTGCCGCGCTGAGGCGAGGCCAGCTGGGACCATGTAAGTGGAAAAGCGGCATGTGGTGGTTTCCTCACAGAGCCAGTTTCAATAAGATCTGATCCAGATTACGGATCTGGTGTGGGAAGTCCCATTCAGCGAGTTCGGATGTGCATATCTCAGCGACTCCTTAACAGATCAGGATGCACCGTGTCACGTTTATGTAAGACGGTAATAGCCACGAGCAGACAGAGTTCTGTACAGATCCAGGAAGTTCTTCTGGATCAGAATGTGAAAAATGGGCCTGCGCTCTCTGAGCGATCTTATTTCTGATTATGTTCAGGGCTAAGATTTGAAATGTGGTAATAACACTTTGTTCAGGCTGTCAGTGCAGCGAGAAGAAGAGAAGAGCTGTGTGTGTGTGTGTGTGTGTGTGTGTGGGCTGAAGGTGTCAGACATCTGAAATGCCTGATAGTCAGTGGGTAGCTGTGCTTTTTATTTGTGAAACACAAATTCTATGTGTGCGTCTTTATGTGTGTTTTATACAGTATGTGGTGGCACGCAGTCGTGTTCCCTCGGGGGGGGGAACATTTCTACCAAGGGAGAGAATAAAAGGATTCATTCATTCATTCATTCATTCATTCTTTTACTTCGTAGAAAAGTAAACGACCAAAGTATTTTTCCATTGTTGCACAAAAGATGTGAACGCTGTTTGTCCCGCAGGTGAATAAATATCCTATTTATTATCATTATTATATTTTACATTGTCGTCAAATATGTCATTCAACTCAAAGCACGTGTAAAGGAATGAATGGTGTCTTCCGTGTTTCCTCCTCTGCTGTAAATGCTGCAGCTGATTGTTTCACAAACTTTTTCATTTCACATTTTCGTTGTGAAACCGATGTGAGGCCACAGATGGAGTGTGGTGAAAAGACTCTCTCTGAGTTGTTCAGACAGTGTTGTTGGCACGGCGACTTTAAACAAACAAAGGAAACATTGAAAAGTCCAACAGTCACTTTGTTGTTCTTGTCCACCACCAACCTGCGCTGCCTGCTGTCCTCACGGAGGAGGCTCTGCGTGGCCACTCTTACGTCCTGCATGTTTACTTGTCGTCACGACGTGATTTAACACAATTGCGTTTGTTTTTCAAACACAAAATTTGTTTCACTTCGAATGGTAGAACATTAAAATGACGCTGTTTGTCACCCCCTACTGGCCAAAAATCATGACCTTCAGAGGCCCCACTTAACATGCAATTAACAAGTTTATTAGACCACAGCTGTGCTTAATCAACAGCACTGATAATTAACAGAATCATTTCTTATGCTTCTGTAATGATTAATACAGCAGTATGTAAAAGCCCTTTCACCAAAAATGATATTTTTAATGCTAAAATATAATTATTTATGTTATCCATGGCAGACGAAACAACAGTACACCACAAGTGCATTTTCAGATTTTATTTTGAAAGGGCCACATATTATAAATAACACAGTTTCAAACATCCTGCAGTAAAATAAGTAGAAAATGATGGGTTGTTGGGTCTGTGGGACATCCACACTCTCAGTGAATGCAGCGGTTTGAACCTTTATAGTGACAGCCACTCACACGACGGATATTCTTCCAGTAAACATGTGAAACTAAATCATCGTCTGCTTCAGAGACTCTTGCAGGCGTTTCTTGGACCAGGCCGTGCTGGGATCGAGACACAGTGTCCTGTTCGTGATGGTTACGACCCTGTAAACGAACACACGACACACATTTGACAATGTCCAAGGAACAAAAAGGGGAATATGTAAATATATGTATATGTATATATATAGGTATATATATATGTATATGTACATATACAAATAAATGAGTCAGTGTTGCAGTGTATCTGCTGCTACATCCCTAAAAAGAAGTGCGTTCTTTCTACTTTCCCAAACTCAAACAACAACTGATGGATTCTGTCGCCGTTGTACTGTGACAGAATGGCTCCCTCCTGTGGAGAGCGTAGGAATCACTACACTTTCTGTCCGTACTAACTTAGTGGAGTGAGCAATTATCCAAAAATAATCAACAATAAAACGATTAGAGGCCTATAAAATACACACTAACCTCAATATACAAGTCATAATTAATCCTAACGTAAGGCTAAGTGTAGTGTAAGAAAGTACGAATACTTTGTTACTGTACTTAAGTACAACGTTTGTGTATCTGCTCTTTACTTTTGTTATTTATATCTCTGGCAACTTTTACTTTTCCTCCACTGCATTTCCTCTAACTGTCTTTGTTACTCGTTACGACCAAATAAAACCAGAAGAAGAGTTGGTATTATGGTCTGTATTCATGTAGAGCTTTTCTAATCTCGATGAGCTGCTTTACACAACACTTTGCACCCACTGACACGCTGCAACATGGGGTCAAGTGTCTTACTCAAGAACACGTACAGACTAGCAGAGCCAGGAATTGAACCCACAACCTTCCAGTTGCTGAGCCACCAATCCTCACTTTACTTTTACTTCTAAAACTTCTAAAAAAGTACATTTTACATCAGAAAATGACTTTGAGATATACTTTAAGACTTTTGCTTAAGTAAAATGATATTATATATATATTAAAAAGTGACTTCAACTTCAACCAAAGCCATTTTCTGGTAACATACTTGTACTTTTACTCAAGTATCACCTTTAAGGTACTTTATACAAGACACAGCTACTGCATGGGTCCACACACTCTCTCACATCTGTACTTACAGCAACGCTCTGACTCTGCAGTAATCTGGAGACAGCGCCACGTGCTTCACCAGATCCTTACAAAGTTCCCTCCGTTTGAAACCTGGACAGCATCCTCCTTTCAGCAGCAGTCCCGGAGCGATGGGACCTGTGAACGCGCAAAAAGACGCATTAAGACACACAGGGGTGTGAATCTGCAGCTCTCGGGAGGTGGAAGAGCAGCAGAGATACTCACTGGCAGAGGTGTGAAGCAGTAAGTGGATCAGGGTCACAAGCAGGAGAATCCCCAGCGTCTTCATGGTTCACTGGTCAGAGGCAGAGCTTCGTCTTGGATGAGATCTTTAATCTTCAGGGATGATCTGTGTTGGAACCTGCTCAGCGTCCCCTTTTATACACAACCCACGTCTCCCTACCTCATTCACAAAAAGTTTCCTTCTAAGAAAACAACAGTTTCCTCTTCTTCTTCTTATTTTCTGCTCTAAGTAGAAAATGTGGGGTTCATGTCATTCACAGAAAGACGTAGGGTTTTTCCTTCTCTTTTTTTTTTACTTCTGCTCGTCACTAATCTTTTGACACCTCTGTTCAAAATCAGTGCAGTTCTTCAACTTGGCTTCATATTTGATTCTGACCCTTGTTATGAGGGATAAGACAAGATCATGATATTGAGATCTCGTGTTAAATAAGGTTTCTAAATAAAATATAGGACATGGTCGGGATGGATCCATGTCATTATCTTTGCATGACTACATTTCGGTTTATTCTGCCGCCTCCATCTACATCATCTTCTTTGTGCAAATGGTTTGTATTTTAAACAGCGCGTCTTGACGACCAGTCAACGCTGCTTTACACTACAGCTTCAATTCACCCATTCACTCACTCACAGTGCATCTATGTGCATCGCATTTTCACATTCTCGCGTTATCACTCATCTTTCACACTCGTCAGGGGCAAGTATCAAGTATCAATTTCTTTAGCATATAGTTTTTTTTAAACTGATGTTACAAATAAGCATTAAAACTTTTTGTGGATTAGCGTAAAAAAATAAAATAAATTAATATATGACTTCGCAAATACCCATCCCTAATTAATGGGTCATGAAAAATGTGACCATAACATGAAATCTGATCTTACAAGTATTATCTTACTTGTTGTAGTCGTCAGTATTAGCGGTGTAAAGCAGTAATGGTTGCAGTCAGTGTTAGCAGTAGTACTTTTAGTAGTTTGTATTAGCAGTATAAATCAGTAATGGTTGCAATGTAGGCAGTAGTAGTTGTTGTAGCAGTAGGATTAGCAGTGTAAAGCAGTAATGGTTGCAGTGTTAGCAGTAGTACTTGTTGAAGTAGTTTGTATAAGCAGTTGGATAAGTAGTATACTATAGTAATGGTTGCAGTGTTAGTAGTATTTGTATTAGCAGTAGGATTGGCCATATAAATCAGTAATGGTTGCAGTGTTAGTAGTATTTGTTGTAGTAGTCTGTATTAGCAGTAGCAGTATACAGCAGTAACGGTTGGAGCGTTAGCAGTAATATTTGTTGTAAGTTGTGTGTTTTAGCAGTAGGATTAGCAGTATACAATAGTAATAGTTGCAGTGCTAGCAGCAGTAGTATTTGACGTAGTAGTGGTTTGTATTAGCATGATAAGCTAATGTGTTGGCCTTTGCTTTCACTTCCTGATCTGTTTCCTGTCGACTTCCTAGTTGTTGTTCTAAGAAGAACCTGTCAAACAGAAAGAGTCGCTCACTATGAACCCGTTTCCATCTTATTATTCTGAAAACATACTCTAACGAGGAACTGAGAAAACACTTTTTTTAAACTCAATCTCACCAGTTACATCAACAACTAAAGGCCATTATTAAGCCAGAGAAGAAAAACACAAATTATCAGTGTTTTATCAACATAATGCCAAAACTAGCATGCTAAAATGCCCAAAAGTAGCATGAAACACAGAGTAAGACATAATATAGTGCTGAAGCTGTCAATAAAATACAGCCAGTTCTACGCTGTGAACTAACTACAATATTATAATTACTCACAACTTAAATGTTGACTGTTTGGATTGTATTGAACGGGTTCATCCTGAGGAAGAAATGAGGCGTTTTAAGGAGAAATGAGCTTTATCCTCTGAATGCTAACTCAAGTGCAACGAGTGAATATCCGGCACACGAGTTAACCAGAAAGCTGCTGGATAAGACATGAGGAAGTGAAAACAAAAAGTTAAGAGATGGCTTTCTAATATAGTGTTGTTTTTTTTAAAAGTATCTTTCAGTTTAGAGTTCGTAGAATAAAAGTGAAGTGAATAGCAGCAAGAAAAGAGGTTTGCAGAACACTGAACTCTTGGATGTAAAATATTTTCAGTTCTCCAGTTCATCCAGTCAGAAGTTTGCCATAGACTATAGCACTGCACAGAAGTAATCATGTAGAACTTAAAGTGGGCATTTGCCTCAACAGTCATTTTATTTGACTATTTCACCTTTCCCACCTTTGTGGTGTTAATATTTCATATTATTGTTTTGAGTCAAATATTGCAAATATTGATTTTTCTTTTTTGACTATTTCAGTGCAGTTTGTTATATTTTCTGCATTTATTTTGTTTTACTTTAATAATTTCTTTAGTTTTATTTAATAATTGGGATTTTTAGTAATCTCTGTAGTTACTTCTTTGCAGCTCAGTGAGATTGTTGCACATAAAAAGTGATTTCCTTTGAAAATCATTCACCTACATGTGTGGAAAGTGAATGCAAAAATAAAAATCTTACCCACTCGTATCCACAAAACAAGAACACTGAAATAAAACAGCATGCTGTTGAGGTTTAGTTAATATTTTTATTGGTTAGGTCATCCAGCTACCTCACCTTCATATAATTAAATTAAGATTATTTTTTAAATATTGTCTTCAACGAGGAAATGAAACCAAAATGCAACAAAAAGCAAAACTCATTCACACGTGGAACTGTTGAAGTTCAATCACAACATCAAAGAAAACACAACTGAATGTAAAACACACAATACACAACTGGATCTATGACTATAGAGGAGAGGTGCATCATGGGCCGGAACACACACACACACACACACTAGTGCACTCATGTACGTTCATCCAGTCAGAGGAGCGCTCAGTCTATCGTTCTGTGGCGTTCATGTCGCTGAATCTGTGCCGTTTCCCTTCGCATTCTCCGGGGGCTGAGTTGGGGGCGGTGAGGTGATTAGATGTGGGTGTTAAGATGCGCTGTGGTTCGTGCGGTGACGCGGGCAAAGCCGGGTTTGCGATCGCAGCTCCCTCCCCCCCGGCGTTCACACGCCAAAGGTGTTCTCGCCGCTGTACGCCACGTATAAAAAGCCGTCCTCGTCCTTCTCTTTGTCGTACAGCTGCCCCATCGTGATGCTGCAACGCAGAGACACACGGGTTTGTTTTATTATTCAATTATGAGACAGGATGAGTGAAAGCCGTGTGACTTGATTCAAGTTTAAATGGCGTCTCGAGGTGAAGGTTTTAATAAAAGCGGGTTTGCGATGTGCGATTCTGAACAATAATGTGAAATATTAACATAACAAATGTGATAAAGATGAAATAGTAAAATAAAAACTATCAAATAGGTACATTATTAAAGTTAAGTTAATAATTTAAAAGCTGAAAAGTCCTGAATAAGCTCAATTTTTTAAAATTTGAACAGTTTCTGAAGGTGTGAATTTGGGTGATTTCCTCCATTTGAATGGACACGAAAAGCTGAATATTTTATGAAGCTGAAGAAACAAAAATCTGAACGTCACAGCCATAAAGTCCTAAATAAGCTGAATTTTTATGATATTTAAATGTTTTCTGTAGCTGAAATTCAGGCGGAGATTTGTTTGAATGGGACACAAAAAGCTGAATATTTTATGAAGCTGAAAACCTGAATAAGTTGATTTTCTTTATATTCAAACGTTTTCTGTAGCTGAAAGTATGAGTAATAGGAGTAATCAAACAGTTCATGTTGACAGGTGGCGTTTGTCTCTGACCTGGACTGAGGCACCGTCTTGTCCACAAACAGAAAGATGGCCTTCTCTGACGGCAGCTGGATGCGTTTCCTGATGATCCACATGAACTGAGCCACCGTGATGTCAGAGGGAACCAGGTACTTCCTCTTATCGATGTCCACGATTTGTGATCCAGACACTTTCTCCACGATCACCTGACCAATCACACACACACGTGCGTGATCACAACTAGAACTTCATTCATTCATTCTTTCAATGTCCACCCTGGACTCTCACATTCACACCTTTTCAATACAACATGACGTCATGGTTGTCCTCTTTCTGATGAGCAAAGAGGGCAAAGGTGCAGGCCAAGATGCACTCACAGCACCCTCTGTTGGACAACTTGTTAATTACTCCAAAATGTTTGTAGGCTATTGTAGATGAACAGGTTTAGACTCTGAATTATCATCTATATTAATGTTTTTAGTGATGCACTAGGTCTGAAACCTAGTACTATGTATACATATATATACACATGTGTGTATATATATATATATATATATATATATATATATATAAGAAAAGTAGTTTGTTTTTGGAAATTTAAGAACTATAAAAAGAAAACATTTCGACATTTTCGTCGACATTTCATCACAGTTTATACCCAACCTCTTATAAAGTGGAGAAGAAAATAAAACACAAAATTATGTAGACCCAGTTCTTATATTGTTTGTGGCCAATTCATTAAATTAAAACGAACCCACTTTGAAAGAAATGAAGCTGGATCGTACATGGCTCATGCTTGTACTTCTTCATGTACACATTACTGCATTTAAGTGTCGGGAATGGCTTCACACATTTCAAACACAAGTCCGTCAAGGCTTTTTTTAAATATTGTGAGTACACATATGGCCCTTTTCCACCTGAGGTCCCAACTCGCCTCGACTCGCAACGGCGCGGTTTAGGTTGGTTTTCCACTACATATAGTATAGAATAGTACCTACTCAACGTGGGCGGAGTCATGACTGCACGGCTGCATGAAACTGCCGTGACTTTGTTTTACACGCGACACACACACACACACACACACACACACACGAGTGACTCGTGACTTGTAAAGCAGTTGTTTTCAGTGTAAATGAATCATTAGAATCAGTTCATTAAAACTATTTGTTCAGTACTTCCTCCATGACCGGAGCACAGACTCCGTCTGACACGGTCACTGGACTGAACTACAGTGGCAGGGTCTGTGATGGCGCTTGTAATTGTCGGAGATTAACCCACATTTTTAGGATTGTTAAGTCTTTTTAACCTACAGTTTGGCATTGTTTGGCTTGATTCTTGTGACGGACGTCTCTTCCTGTGACGGCACTCTGAACAATCAGTGGCCGGCAATCTGGCGACATCACGCATAGTATCACCTTGCCAGAGCAGGTACTAAACAAAGTACCTGGTACCGGCTGTGGCGAGGCAAGGGAAGCTGCCCACTGATTCTGGAGCAACAATGGACCGGAAGTAGTCACAGGCTTGGAGTCACTGTCCGTCTGGAAATCGTCCCCCAAGTATCAAACGATTATAATCTGACAAACGTTAGACATGCACAATTATTAGTTCTAGACGGACAGCGACTCCAAGCCTGGGACTACTTCTGGTCCAATCAGCCAATCAGCAGGCAGCTTCCTAAGGCCCCGCCCATGGTCAGAATCACAAACAGAAAACCACGGCAAACAAAAGTCCAATCATTGCAAACAAAAAGTCTATTTTCAAACAAATAAAACACAATATATTTGAACAATTAAATTGATATTTTCTATGCAATTTGTGTATTTTGATTGCGTGGTTCATTTTTGTTTTTGCACAATTCAGTGTGCAAGTGTTGTTTGATAAAACTAACACAAATCTAATAGAAATTCTATAGATTAGAAATTTTATAACATGTCGACTTTTATTTATCGTCCCATCTCTTAAAAAAAAAATACATGTTTTTTTAAAAAAACTACTAGGAACCACTGCAGAGAGGCTGAAGAGCCACATGCAGCTCTAGAGCCTTGGGTTGCACACCACTGCAATAGTTCTGTGAAAATCTCTTCACCCAGCCTTAACAACAACCATCAAGCATCAGTGCAGACTCTCAGTCACTCACCGGGACTCTGTCGGGGTATTTGCTGCGGATCTTGGCTGACTCTACGCATCGATGTTCTGTGGAACAAAAAAAACAAACACAACAACACACGTGTACATTAATCAGGGAGGTTGTTTGACACTTGAAACAGAAAAAAATAATCAATATTTCCCTCTTTTCGGACATCACAGATGACCAGTGATGGACAGACGTCAATGTCTGACAACTGGGGTGTGAAAAGGGCTGACAGCTGCTGTGGATTAAGATGTCTTTAACTACCTACGCTACTAAATTACAGAGACAAATAAGCAGCATTTACATGTGAAACCAACACGAGAACAGTAATTCTGTGTAAACAGACACTTCACCTGAAATGACCATCTCATTTATTCACAGCAGCAGCATCTGGGTGTTTGTTGTTATTCTAGTCAAACCTTTGGTGTTTGGTCTAAATGGTAAAATATGGTAAATCCGTGTTTCCTAAACCTCAAAGGAATTATGTCTTTTCATTTTTTTTGTTTTTTCTGGTTTCTAACTTGTGTACAAGTGAATATATACTGATGTTTTAAACACAAAATATGATATTTCGTTATACTGCACCTACAGAGATTTAGATTGTAGATTGTATTTCACTTCTAAGAGGTTACAAGAACACTAAAACACTATGCAACACTAAGGGTTACATACAAATACACTGTTTTATAATAACATTGTCACTTTAATCATTTTCAAATTGGCAATATAAACAAATCCAGGTCACACAGGAGTGGATACATTGAAAAATCTCTGCCTTTCTTTCACATCTGGAGTGAAATATCATAATAATGACTCTGGTTCCATATGTGTCCTTGAGCAAGGCACTTAACCCAAAATTGCAGCATGTGGACAGGTATGAACATTGTAGTCTAAAGCAGCTCACCAAGACTAGAAAAGCTCTATATAAATACAGACCATAATACCAACTCTTCTTCTTCTTCTGATTTTATGTGGTAGTAACGAATAACAAAGACATTTAGAGGAAATGTGGTGGCGTAAAAGGTGCTAGAAACATGTATAACAAATACATATACGTGAATTTTGTATTCAAGTACAATAACAAAGTAGTTGGACTTTGTCACGTGTGACGTTCAGGTGCACGAGATGGGGCAGCGTGCTCATCTTTCTGCGCAGGCGCAGAGTAGTGGCAATAACATCCGTCCAGCATAAAAACAATTCGTCATCCCACGTTTTGTCGGAGCCAAAGACACGATGTCCGCTCGTCTGCGCGGACAAAGGACGCGTTAAACAAACCGGAGACGAGGAGAAAACGAGCTGACGTTCAGATGTCGGCGTGTTTTTGTTGTTTTCGATGAGCTTGTTGAGCCTAAAGGACAGGCCTGACGCCTTCAACAGCCATTACGTTCACAAATTACTCACAATACGTGCACTTTATATCCCGTATTCTTCTCCTAAAGAAAATAAAGTCAACATTTGACCCTGAAAAGTGAGCCATGTGTCTATTTAATAACACCTCTTCCAGCGTCTCTTACCCAAGGAGTGATCCTCTTTGAACATCCATTTCATGTTTGCCGTTTCCGGGATGATTTTTTTTTATTCTCGATGCTTTGTATTTGTGACAGTTTAATGTTGCTTTGGCCTCAAATCTCTCTCGTTTTCTCGTTTTCTTCTCTGTCCTCGACTCGTTTTCTCCGAGGTAAACAGCTAAGAGACAGAGGGCGTCCACAGAAACTCTTCCTCCTGAGCAAAAAAAACTAACTAAAATCTGACATGCTCCGCCTCTGCCTCCGCCTCCTCGCGCTCAGCCAGGTATGACGTCACGACAGGACCGTACCATTCCGCCGAGAACACGGGGTAAGTTGACGCCAGAAGAAGTAGCGACACCGAATAGATCGGCACGAAGCACTTTAAAGTAGTGTTCTTCTGATGTAAACTACGAGAAGCAATATAAATATAAAAAAATACTCATATTAAATATTTGAAACACTAAAATCAGACCATAAAAACACAAACATGTATATACATATATATGTATATATATATGTATATATATATATATATAGATCGGCACGAAGCACTTTAAAGTAGTGTTCTTCTGATGTAAACTACGAGAAGCAATATAAATATAAAAAAATACTCATATTAAATATTTGAAACACTAAAATCAGACCATAAAAACACAAACATGTATATACATATATATGTATATATATATATATATATATATATATATATATATATATATATATATATATATATATATATATATACATATATATGTAAGGACGTGTATTATTCCCACTGCATTTTACCATGAGCACTAAGAGTTAATAACTTCAGGGGGGAGCAACAGAAAAGTGAGAGTCTACAGAACAGACACAAACTACAGTCGAATATCAGAATTCATCACATTAGTGAAGCAAAAGAATAAAAGTTTTATTATGTTGTGAGCTTCATTGCAATATGTACAGTATATATGTATATACACACACACATATATATGTATATGTATGCAAATTATGAGGCTTTGTCTTGGTTGTCATCTGCAGGCGGAGCTTTGGTCTGGTTGTCAGGTGGCAGCAGCTTCCCGAGGTGGTGGCCTGTGGTGATGCCGTACGACTGTGACTCCCACTCCGCCTTCACTTTGGGCCAGAGCGAGAACCCGCCCTGGAAGCTCAGGTCAAACAGCTCACTGGGGGCAAAGGTCAACGGCTTTTCTGCCAGCAGTCCTTTGAGTCTGGACTGCCATCCTTGTAGCATTGCTGTGCGCACCCCGGGGGGGCAGTGAGCCGGACTCCAGAATATCTGAGGAGCAAGAACCTGAAATCCACAGAAGTGCAGCGTGCCGTTCTGAGAGAGAGAGACAGAGACGGGTTAACAACCGTCCACCAGCACCACAACAGTTCAGAAACCTTACATTTAAACATGTATTATGGCATTATCAAAGGCAAACCCTGGGTTAAAACATTTTTCACCTGATTTTGAAAAATATACTTTAATACAGAGGTGGTAAGAGTACTGAAAGTTACCTAGTTACTTTTTTAACAAGGTTCTTTCTTGTGTGTCTGCAAAAAGGAAAAACATGAATTGTTTTTCAATTAAAGGCAAACCTTTACAAATTAAAGCGCTGACAAGATCGGTCAAAATGGGTCAAAGGTCACAAATGCTTTAACTTTCTCATTCAAGGACCTTAATTAACCTCAATTCACCTGTCATTGTCATTCACCTGTACTCACTTGTTCTCATCATTCACCTGTCCTCGTCATTCACCTGTCCTCCTTATTCACCTGTCCTTGTCTTTCACCTGTCCTCACTTGTTCTCATCATTCCCCTGTCCTCCTTATTCACCTGTCCTTGTCTTTCACCTGTCCTCACTTGTTCTCATCATTCACCTGTCCTCATCATTCACCTTTCCTCGTCATTAATCTGTCCTCGTCTTTCACCTGTCCTTATCATTCACCTGTTCTCGTCATTAACCTGTCCTCATCATTAACCTCCTTGTCTTGTCCTCGTCTTTCACCTGTCCTCGTCTTTCACCTGTCCTCATCATTAACCTGTCCTCCTCATTAACCTGTCCTTGTCTTTCACCTGTCCTCATCATTAACCTTGTCTTTCACCTCTCATCATTAACCTGTCCTTGTCTTTCACCTGTCCTCATCATTAACCTGTCTTCGTCTTTCACCTGTCCTCGTCTTTCACCTGTCCTCATCATTAACCTGTCCTCGTCTTTCACCTGTCCTCGTCATTAATCAGTCCTGTGAAAGAGAAGATTGTTGATAAACACCTGTAACGGCCACAGTGTGATGTTAATGTCTCCGTTAATCCCGTCGGGCTGGAACATCTTCTGTGTGGCTGCAGTCGAGAAGGTCAACATGGCTTTTTTGTCCTTCATGAGAAGAAAAAACATTTAATGATCGAGAAAGATAGATGTTACACGTTGACACTGTATATATGCAGTATTTCAGCAAAGATGTTAGTTTAAACGCAAGCAAACAACGTAAACAAAACCGATTTTAGTTTATGTTTACCAGTGGCAGAAATATTCTGATCTCTTACGGCGATAAAATTAGTAAAATAAATCGTGAAGAAATGTCATGTATTACTAATCCGTGTATTTTTTATTTTTCTTAAATGAAATGAAAGGTTAAAAAACAGATTGTCAGTTTATCTCCGATATTGTGCTCAAATGAAAAATGAGGAAAGCGCATTTTCCTCCTCTGTGGTTTGTCTACACGACACTGACCTTGAAAACACCCTTGTCGTACATGTTTTTCAGTGAGAAGGCAAAGCCTTGTGTGAGAACCCTGTCCATCCAGCCTTTCATGATGGCAGGAACACTGAACCAGTACATGGGAAACTGCAAACGACGACAACAACAACAACAACAACAACAACAACAACAACAACAACAACACATGTTACTTTCACATTTACGTTTAAGTTTTTGTGATACAAAAAATATGGAAGAGGATTAGAGCCACATGTAAAAGAAAAACATTGAAAGAAAGAAAAAAATAATAAAATGGCATGCATGAATTCTGAGATTAAAGTCAGAATTCGGGGAACAAAAAGTTGCATTGTGAGATTATTCTCAATTCTGAAAATAATCTCAGAATTCTGAGACTAAAGTCGATTTCTGAGATTAAAGTCAGAATTCTGAGATTAATTCTGAGATTAAAGTCAGAATTCTGAGATTAAAGTCAGAATTCTGAGATTAATTCTGAGATTAAAGTCAGAATTCTGAGATTAAAGTCAGAATTCTGAGATTAATTCTGAGATTAAAGTCAGAATTCTGAGATTAATTCTGTGAATTTTCTCAGAATTCTGACTTTAATCGCAGAATTCATGCTGTTCTAGGTTTTCAATTTCTTTTCTTTTACATGCGGCCCTAAAATAAAGGCAAATAATAGCAAATAATAAAATAGTCTGACCTGGAAGATGACGAGCTCCGCCTCCATTACTTTGCACTGCTCGGCTACAATGTCGTCACTGAGGCGACCTTCCTTCCAGGCGTGCATGGTTTCTTCCCCATACTTGAAAAGTTCTGGGTTTTTGAGGTCACCTGGACACAATAATCCCTGTCAGAACTGGACTGTTAACAAAAAAAGAAAAAAAATCCCAAAAATTCACCGATGATGTCGTCCTGCGTGGCGCTGGCTTTGAAATTCATAGTGTACAGGTCGGACACGATGACCCTGTAACCCTGCTGCGTCAGCTCCTGAACCGTCACATCACGAACCGCTGAGTTGAACGAGGCCGAGCTCTGGTGAGCGTAAACGACCAGAACCGTCTTCTGAGCTGAGAGGGAGAGAAATATTTAGTTTGACTAAAAATGCAAGAACGCAAAGAACAAATCAGGGAGTACAAAGATCACTGAATAATCTGTTTGGACATCTGATCTGATATTTAGCACAAAGAAGAGAAACAAGAGCATGTACCGTCAAAGGAAACTGCCCAGTGACTCGAACACATACAGACTACAGAAAAGACAGAACACGAGCCAAGGAGATAAGATAGTATGGACGCCAACTGCTGTGAAACACCAGAGAGAGAGAGGAGACTAACAGAATCTCATCTACAGCTGAGTGATGACCTTTGGAAGAATAATCATATGAGGTGTATAGATAATCCCCCATATAATCTGGATTCCCACTTTCATGGCTGTCAATGAATATATTATAATCTGCTCAAATTGATGATATCCGGCCTCCATAACAACGTGAACACCTTACAATTTCGTTCAGATGTGGTCTAATCTGACTTAATGTCACCTGACTTGAATTTCTCAGAATTCAGGCTTTTTCTTTGTTTAATCTTTAATGTTTAAATGCACTTATTGTAAGTCGCTTTGGATAAAAGCGTCTGCTAAATGACATGTAATGTAATGTAATGTAATCTCAAAAGTATGGTTTTTTTTGTCAGAATTCTGACTTTACCCTCAGAATTTTGACTTTAATCTCAGAATTCTGGCTTTAATCTCAGAACTCTGACCTTTTTTTCTCAGGACTCTGACTTTAATCTCAGACTTCTGGTTTTAATTTCAGAACTCTGACGAGGCACTGCACTGCACGGCACATTTTTGTTTCGCTTCAGAGCTCTGTAGGTGCATCCTCCATAACAATGTGAACATGTCAAAATTTCCACACTGAAATTATATTTTTAACGTTTCCAAAACTCACACTTCATTTTTGTATTATAATTATCATTATTATTATTATTACTAAAAAAGAAAGAATAAAAGCATCTAATTTAACAAATCATGAGAAATTTTGAGTACATTCATTATTATTATTATTATGAAGTGGATTCTGCAGCGTGAGCAAAATAAATCCACATAATCCCATCCGAAAAACCAGGAAAAACCTGTCCAGACATTGTTGTCGCTTTTGTACCTGCCTGAGGGAGCAAGCAGTGGGTCAGTGGACACTCACCCATGCTGTGCAATCTCCTGGATCCCGTCTGCAGCCTGGACCTGGTTCGTGACGACTCTTATAAACCCACAGTGTGTCCTTGCGTGAGAATGAGAAACATGTTTTAGATGCTTAGATCACATATCAAGTGTTTCCAAACCCTGTGAGACGACGGGGGAAAAATGCAGTCAGGCAGTTTAACCAGTTTGGGCACTCTCTCTGTATGTGTGTGTGTGTGTGTGTGTGTGAGAGAGAGAGTGTGTATGTGTGTGTGGTTGTTGGTTGGCCTCAGAAAGAATGCTTAGGGTCACTTACAAAGGATTATCTGATTATCTTAATTTCACCTGATTAGAAGAAAACTGGAGGAAGGTGTCGGGGGTTGGTGTCTCCTGTCACCCGTCTGGATGAGGATTTGTGTGCGCCATTGAAGCAGACCTCTCCAACTATCACCCAACCGAGGGCTAATCGTTGCACGAAGGGAGCCTGCAGGGGTCCATTACGTTGCTCTAGGACATTGTGTGCCTGGATGGCGTCTCTTCCTACAAGTTCAAGATCTTAGCCTTGGGGTCAGGTGGTGGTATCTTCGAGGCTAGAAACTTGAGGTGTGGACGGTACCTTGCAGCAGCTGGCGTAGGGATCTCTTTCCTATTATCAGGTAAATTGTCACACAATAGGTGTAGGGAGGGCTAGACTGGTCTTCTTGTCAGCTGATTCTACAACGAAACCCCTCCCTCTCCAGCCTACTGTCTCTGACACACCTGTACATGTTCTCAGTGTGTAAGGGGAGGTGTTATCGGCGATATTGAACATCTCGAAGAAGGTTGACCTGGCCCACGACCTGTTGTCATCTAGAATGGCATACGCCCTCGCCTTTTTCTCCGGCTGACCTTCAGGATACACATAAACGAGGCAGGTTTTTTGTACAAGATTTCCCTGTGGTGCTGTTTCCACAGACCTCTGTGCAAGTTGAGGTGGTGATGCAAGAAGAGGGAAATTCATTTTCCTCCCCACCATGCTTTTCATAGGAGATAACAGCTTGCTTCGCTGACCAAGGTGCCGGCCCAGCATGAAGGGCTGCAATGTGCACCCAATGACAGACTTGCAGGCCTTTGCTTGGTGTGAGGTAGCGGAAAAGCAACAGAAACATATACCATTTTCTCTAAGACAGGCCTTCCGTTCCTCCAGGGGCTTCTCTCTGAAGGCTCTACATTTATGCAGTGGTTGCAGCTTTTTTGAGCAGGAAACTGCGTTTTAGGGCTGTCCAAACCCCAGACCTCATCCTTCTGTTGAGTACTGTCCACCTCTGTTCTGTACACCGTTATTGGAGGTCTTGGTGTTTTCATTGAGAATCTCTCTCCCTTAGATGGTGCAATGCTGGAAGTTGCGGCGACAAAGTTCGGGTAATTCCTCATCCTTGACTCCTCACGAACGAACCTGGTGGGTAGCTGATGTTTGTATTTCGTATTTTGTCCCATGCACCATCCATTTCTCCTGAAGACTGAAGGGCAATTTTTCCAAAATAAGGTTAATACCACGTGTGGTGTCCAGGTAGGAGAGGCCTCGTAAGTAACCTTCCTCTTGGGCGCACTGCAGTTCAAGGAGGATGTCACCTCACTCCCACAAACATTGGGGTTCTCTATAAGAGACCTTGGGGAAACGGACACGCTTTGTAAAGAGAGCAGTCTCCTTTGCCTCTGCAGACCCGTAGCTCTCCTCGAGCTTACCCCAGACCATACTGAGGGCCTCAGCAGGATGTCTGATGTGAACTGACCACACTCTTCTCAAATGCTTGGCGGATTCTGGTCCAAGCCACTTAATTAGCAGGTCGAGTTCCTCACTGGGTTTCTAATTGAGATCCTCAATGGCATTGGAGAATGTGGACCTCCAGGCCCAATAATCTTCTGGCTTATCATTGAATTTTGTGAGTCCAGCTGTGAGTAGGTCGCGGCGAGCTAAGAACCTTCCCAAATCTGAGGCATCATAGCGGGATCCACCAGACACATTGTCTCCACCTCTAAGTGACTGTTCCTTATCTTTTGTATTGTCTTTGGGTGAGAGACATAAGCTCTTAAACTGTGGGGTGTTCTGTTCGCTTTCTGTCCGAGGTGTGAAATAGACCAGCAGGTGTCTCTGGCCAGAAGTTGCTTCAGTAGCAGCTGGACCGTGTCGGAATAACTGCTGCGTGTCACCTTTACGAACAGGTTTGTGCTCTGGTGGAGAGTCGTCACGTGGCTTACTGTCAACTTTGACCTCAGTCCCAGGCTGTGGGTTGTCGCCGTCTGCTGTTGGCTGGTATTTGTCCATATAGGCAGACTGGTCTCGAACATAGCTTTCAGTTCTCTCAGCTGACCCACAAGCCGAGTTTTGGACAGCGCCATGTACTCCGGAGAGCCTCTCAATGTCTGCTGTCTCCATGGCTGCTTCAAGGACAGTAGCTTCAGCTCTTTCTCCTGCTGGATGGCTTTCAGTGTAGCTTCAAGCAACGTCTCTTGTACCTTAAACTGAGCCTTTTTTACTTTCACGTCAATCTCCTTTTGTGCGCAGGACGCTCTGGCACATGTTGCTTCCGCCTTGGCGCGAGCTTCTACTGCAGCCAAACTAGCAGCTGACATACTGGAGCGTTTTGACGACCTTGATGATTTCAATGAGTTTGAGCACACCGATCTATCCTCATGACTTTTCCTCTCTGCAGCTGACATCTTGGTTGACGTGGATGAAGAAGCTGAGCAGACTTGACATATGAAGCTGATTGACCACTGAAGCTGAAATTACTGTTGAGTGCGTCTTTTTACTATTCCGCCCTCGTCAAAGAGTCCCCTTCCTTAACTCGACAGACAGATAACTCCTCCACACACTGTAGTCAATGATCAATGGATTTATTGAGGTTTGTATAGACAGCATGAGAATGGAGTAAAATGAATAAATAAATAAAAGCACTGTTGCGCATAATAAGCCTCATTATATAAGTTTTTTCATCATATAACCTTTGTCCATTTCTCTGTACATGGTTAATCATTGAGCTACCTGAAAGCCATTAACATTGCTTAGCTCTGAAAACACATGAAACATGGCCTAACAGAGTCATCTACACAAAATACAAACGTCAAAGCAAAACATAGGCAACTTATCAACACTGTACTTACAGACGATGCTTCTTAAAGTAATTCCAACAGAGGATGGATGTAGATGCCACCAATGTGCTCTCTATCAAAGTGTCAGGGAAAAACAAGCTGGCTATCCACAGGACACTGAAGATAAACAATGAGGGCAATAATACACAAACAGAATGAGCACCACCTAGTGGCTGCAGGATGAACTTAAACCCATTCTTTCCTCAGGCCAATCTCAGACTTCTGACTTTTTTCTCAGACTTCAGACTTTTTCTTAGAATTCTGACTTTATTCTGACTTTCTTACAGTCTGACTTTAATCCCAGAATTCTGACTTTAAACTCAGAATTATGGTTTTAATCTCAGAAATCCTGACTAATCTCAGAATTCTGACTTTAATCTCAGAATTCTGACTTTAATCTCAGAATTATGGCTTTAACCTCAGAAATCCTGACTTTAATCTCAGAATTGACTTTCTTAAAGTCTGACTTTATGCACTTTTGTCCACGTGCCTTTAACAGTTCTTCCTTTTCAATAAATACTTTTGTTTAAATTTGAAATCTCCTGCCGCTTAGTGGCTGCAGAAAATGTGTACTCCAATTTATTGAGAAGGGTTTAGTTTTGTTTTTGCATAAAAACACCATGCTCATTTTATTTATTTAAGGTTTACATTAAGTTTATCTATAACCCTGATCTTAACTTAAATTTAATGGGGGTAAAAAGAAAAGAAATGCCAAAATGAAAAATACCCAAGTGTGAATAGTGTTTAAGAATCTGACGGCATTTGGTACAAGAGGCTTCATGGTCGCTGTAGCAGCCCTATAGCGCCCGCCTGAGGGCAAACTGACAATAGAAGAAGAGGTAGAACCGTATAGAAGAGTTGTAGGGCCACAAGTAAAAATTAAAGACAGATTAAAGACAGAATTCTGAGGTTAAAGAAAAGGTCAGAATTCTGAGATTAAAATCAGAATTCTGAGAAAAAGTTATAATTTCTTCTCTGAGATTAAAGAAAAAGTGAGAATTCTGAGATTAAAGTCAGAATTCTGAGAAAAAGTCATAATTTCTTCTCCAAGATTAGTCAGCAATCTGAGATTAAAGTGAGAATTTTGAGATGAAAGAAAAGGGGAGAATTCTGAGATTAAAGCAAACGTGAGAATTCAGAGATTAAAGTCAGGATTCTGACTTTTTAGCATGTTCTTATCTTCTTCTGGTTACACAAGTGCAGTTTTTTTCCACTGTGTTAACATCAACACAGCAGAGCTGCTCCTTCTACCACACAATCCTGCCTCAGGCAAAGTCTGAGATGATGCCAAGTTATGTAAAATGGCCACAGAGTGCTCCAAAAATATGAGGATTGAGGACAGTTCTGATTCCACACTGACATTACCACAAACTCACCACAAACTCTGTGACTTTGGACAGAGTTTTGCTGTTGCCATCTTCCTCCACAACAAACCATTGGTCCCTGCTCACTTTTGCAGGCCCCGCCCACTCACACAGGTGTCACACGCCCAGGTTGACTGGGACTCGTCCTCTGCTCATTCTGTCTCTCTCTTTTCCCTCTGCAGTGTTTGTCGGTTTGTCAGCGTCCATGTGTCCACAAGGTGACTCACACGCTGCCGCTTCACCTCCTCGTCCAGCACTGGGAGTCGAACTGGATTCACGACTCACTGGATTGACGTGCGTCTGCGACGTTACCGGGTAAGGAAACCTGTCCTTGGAGACATTTTTGATTCACTACAACAGGAGAGTGAGGGAAGTTCGACTTTGATGCTGTTGCGGACGAGTATCCCTCACGTCACTCTACCTGGTGCAGCTTTCAGTTAGCATCAGAAGATGTTTACTTTGTCTCTGGTGACCTGCTGTAAAACAGGTATTACCAAAGTGGCAGCCTCTACGCCTGATTCTAAGTATATTTATTTCAATTCCTGCCAAATTAAAATTTTTTTAGAAAAAATAAATAATAAGAAGAAGAATTTAATCAATGGTTTTACACACTGAACCTTTAATGGACACTGGACCTTTAAAAGAAGAAGCAAACGTGTTTATGTCTCACTCTATGAAGATAGAGAGGAATAGAACACACCAAGTTACTGCAGGAGGAAGACAACAGAGTCTTCACCTTCCCTCTCGTCCATGTTGACTCTTGTGGGACATGTAGCTGCAAGCCGGGAGGGGTGTGTATGTGTGTGTGTGTGGGGGGGGGTTTGACATCACACCTGGATCTGGAACTGTAAGGGGCAAACCTCCAAGGCTCCCAACAAGTTTAGACCTGATGTGTTTTTGTTGATGTGGCCTTCTTATCAAGTCAAAGATCTGAGGGAGATAAATATTCACAGGATTCTGAGATTAAAGTCAGAATTCTAATAAAAAGTCAGAATTCTGAGAAAAGTCAGAATTCTGAGATTAAAGTCAGATTAAAGTCTGAATTCTGAGATTAAAATCACATTTAAATCAGAATTCAAAGAAAAGTCTGAATTCTGCGATTAAAGTCGGAATTATCAGATTAAAGTCAGATTAAAGTCAGAATTCAGAGCATTGAAAGTCAGAGCGTTGACATCACACCTGGATCTGGAACTTGAACTTATTTATACTTATTTATACTTATACTCCTAAATTAAACCTCTCACTCTGACCATCATGGCATTCAGGCCGCCTGGATTTATTTAGATTTTATTTATGGCTATAGAAAAAATGTTCAACGAGTGACTTTTTCTTTAATCTCAGAATTCTGACTTTATTCACAGAATTCAGACTTTCTCTTTAATCTCAGAATTATGACTTCTATTCTCAGGCCAAAAATGAAAACAAGGCAATCAGAGATGGCAGACTCCACCCGATTCACGCAACAGGCCTCTGGCGCCCTCTGTTGGTCACGTTGGCAAGTGCAAGCAAATGTGGACGCACAGACAGACACACAGAGCCACCAAAAACAATACTGTGGGAGTGAACTGACTATGTGAAGTACAGGTGTTCTTCCCACTCTCTCCTCTCTGGCGACACAGACGCAGATGTTTCGACTTCCTGAAAGAGCGTGAGTGACATTACCGTAATAACCACCATGTTGGCTTTGAAGTGCAATAAAATTCTCTGGAAACCGCTGCACAAACCGCCACGCGTAACTACAGTGATGCACAGTGCGCTTGTGCAAATGTGTCGTCAGTGATACGCTCGGGTTTTAACAGTTGGACGGAACCAGTTCCTGTTCTACTATGGGCCCGGGACAACTGACCCGTTTGACCCCCCCCCATTGGCAGGCCTGCCTAAAGTCACCACAGACATGGAAAAGATTGGGGTGTAACAATTTGTCCAATGGAGTTTATTAGACAAATCTAGACTTAGAACCGTGTGCCAGTTGTCCTGCAGAACCAGTTGAACCAGTTGGCTAATAAATTGACACACAGGAATGCGCCAAATCCCGCACGATGCGGGCACTCGCGCCCAAAGCAGCCGCAGACTCCTGATCTCACACAGAAATGAGAGGTGGTGCCGGGAATGTTAACATGACATGAGAGAAAAAACACCTGATTATTGTGTCAGTCTGACTCAGAACTGGACTTTAAAAATCACGTGTTCACATTTCAGTCCAACAGATTTCAGAGTTCTTGAACCTGAAACGCCAGCCCCCGTGTTTCCGCGCAGACGGCGAATACACTACTTTAGGAAAACAATGACGTCATATTCCCCCCTGCTCTTGTTCATTGTCGTGTGTTTGGAGATTGTTTGACACTTTTACCAACTACTGTCAATGAAAAGTGACTGAAGTCAGTCTGAGAAGACGCTAGTTATCACCTCAACACACCTCGCCTCTGTCTTTAGAGATTTCACACACGGGGGAAAAAAGTGTGGAATCATAAAATATAACAAAATGTCATAATGACAATAAAGCTTATTCTCTTCATTCTGTTCAATTAAAAATTAGTTTTGTAAAGCAACTTTCAGACTCTAATGTTCCTCAGCAAAGACATTCTGTCATGGAAAGAAAATGTTTACTTAAAATGAGTCTTAGTTTATTTAATTAAACTAACTGTAGGAATTAGTGCCTGACAATGTCTTGTATAAATATTTGCACGTGGACACACCCATCTGTGTGTTTAACACAAACCATATCCTCTACCTGCTTGCCAAGAGAAAAAAAACCCCAACTCTTTCCAGGAAATTATTTTAACCTCCTTGAAAATAATTTTTGCAGTGCTCGTAAAGTCAGCCCCGCCCACTTGACCTCTGTCACGTAAACAAACATACATGCACACTCAAAGCGGCACGGTTCACCAAACCACCACAAAAACAGACGAAGAACATGATGAATTTGAAATGTATTGTGGTCAAACGATTCAAATATTTCATTCATCGCATTAAAGTCATAGTTAACTCGCAATTAATCGCACATTTTTATCTATTCTAAATGCCCCTTGATTTCTTTTTGTCCCATTATTTCAGCTTGCTTTGTGCAAATGTTTTTTTTTATGGAGGCAATATTTCTGTCACCTGCATATTTTTAGTTATTCCTCTTATTGTGAGAGCCGCACAATAATAAGAGACGCTGTTAAAATGGGTTTGCGTTAACGCCGTTAACAGCACGTTTAACTGACAGCACTGGTATTTATCTAAAAAAGGAACATCAATATCAATGTGAATATGCCAGAACATTTGTTGTCCATGAAAGTTCACGCAAAAACAACAAATAGAAAATGTCATTTGTGTTCTCGTCAAAATAACCGACATCTCCCACTTTCCCACCTCGACGCGGGCTGAGTCGCCACAGCACAGCTGCACGAAACTGCCGTGACGTCGTTTTACTCACGAAACAAACACACAAATTAGTGACTTGTAAAGCGGTTGTTTTCGGTGTAGATGAAACAGTAGCTCCCTGTCCCTTTAGCTTGCCAAAGGCTTCAATAATGAAACATACCCCGACTTACAAGAAAAAAGGAGATAGAAACAAGAACTACAGGGTGGAACAGCATCCCTACACCCAGTGTATCTACAGTAAAGACAAACCGAGAGTGGTTTTTACGAGTGCAAACAAATCAATTCAATTCAATTCAATTTTATTTGTATAGCACCAAATTATAATACACATTATCTCAATGCACTGTGCTGTAAATACACAGCATCGTGGAACCCAACAGTTCACACAATGAGCAAAAACTAACTAAGCATCGGTGGAGAGAAAAAAACTCTCTTTTAACAGGAAGAAGAAATCTGACAGAACCAGACTCAAAGATGTGCGGCCATCTGCCTCGACAGGTTGGGGTGAAAGGAAAATTTGAAATTTGACAAAGGTTGAATTTGTGTTATTAGGAAATACGTCACAGTTCAAAGTTCGCTTGGCTTGAACAAAAGTAAAAGACAAATGGTCTGTTTTGTGACTTGGAATCATAACTTTGACTCGACAACATACTGTATAAGACAAAAAAGCCTGAAGATGTGTGATATTTACACACAGGAGTAGTACTAGTAGTACTATTCCCATGGCAATATACCAAAGGTGCTCCTGCGGCATCCGTGATCCGTGTGAGCACTAAGGCTTAAGTTTGAGTTAAAATGGAATATATTGTTGTTTTAAATTCAAGCAAACACACATCGTGGGTGTGTGTCTGTGGCTTGTTTTCATATGAACACCTCTATGTGCTCATACAGTGACAAATTTCAGATCAAGTCCTAATCCTTTAGTCATCGGTATGAAGCGTACGCCTGTGTGTCACACAGACTACACCGCTGCTGCCTGCTGCCTCAGAAACATCCCCGTCTGTTTATGTGCACTGAGGTGAAAGTGTTTCGTCTTGTTCGTTGCCACAGTGGAATCAGGATCTACATCAAGACAGTCGCGTTCAGGCTCGTTCAAATATCGGTTAGTCCTGAGGGGAAACGACTCACTCGTACTTACAGGCAAGTTTTTCTACATGATTTTCTTGCCTTCATTGGAGAGGAAAGAGTTAGAGGGGGAAAGAAGGAGATAATGTGTGAGATGACACACGGGGGACACAATGGGGTGATTGTGTCATCAAGACTAGAAAGGCGCTACGCTAAATACAGACCATTTAAAAAAATCAATCCACTAATTGATCATAAGAAGGTAAAGTCCTGGTACAATTTCAGTCATGATTCAAATGTGAACAGTGCTTAAACACATGCAGCATTCTCACTGGGGACACTGTGACATAATGCATTATAGCCCCTTACCCAGTCTAAAGTACCTAAAAGGGATACTTAAGTAAAAAGAATGTTACCAGAAAATTAAGTTGAAAATGAAGTTTTTAATAATATTATTTCAAAAGTCATTTTCTGATATAAAATGTACTTAAGTTTTCAAAGTATTAAAAGAAAGTGAGGAGTTAGGATTGAGCCATGGTGGATCAGTGGTAGGGTGAGTTGTCTTTCAACTGGAAGGTTGTGGGTTAGTCAAAATGTGTCCTTGACTAGAAAAAGAGACTAGAAAAGCTCATCCGGTTTTATTTGGTAGTAACAAAGATAGTTAGAGTAGTACAGTATCATCACTAGCTTAACTTGAGATGCTATCTCATTAACATCTCCATTAATTTAAATATTCATGAGCGACGCCCACAGTAGCTATACAACACTTTATCTGTTGCTGAGAGTATAAATGAACCTGACCACAACGACTACTGACCTAACCTTAACCTCAATCTTAACCTTAACCATATAACATTAAAGAGTAACTAAAGCCCCTGGTCTGAGGCTAACTCCGCCCACTGCCTGATTTTGAAAATCTACAAAAAGTGGGCAGGGATTTATCAGTGAGTGGGGAGGGGAAGGAGGGGTGTAAAATAAAAATCTAAATTACGGAGGCGGAGTCAGACATCCGTGGCCAATAAATCAATGTTCTCCTCCGCGTGCATACCCGGACTCTCCTGTCTTAGTCGGACTACGGCCTTAGCTCGATTAAACTGTGCATGTCAACGTACTCAAGTGACTCTTGTTTTTGTCTCTGTCTTGTTCATCCAGCTGGCGCCGAAAAGAAGTATGTGGAGGAGGAGACCCATGCTGTTGTTTCCAGCGTTCTTCATATCCCTCTTTCTCCTCCGTAAAGATTTCAGACACATGTTAACCTTCATCCCTGGAATCATCAAAAACCAAGTATCTGCAGAATCGGGTCCTTATGTGTCTCCAGGTCTGTATTTGGTGGAATATCCTTACCAGTATCACTTCATCATGAATGAGCCGCAGAAATGTGCCGAGCAGAAGCCTTTCGTGGTTCTGATGGTCCACGTGGCGCCACAGAACAGGGCTCATCGTGACATCATCCGTAAAACATGGGGAAGTGAAAGTGTGGTACTGGACAAAGTGGTGACGGTGATGTTCCTGCTGGGGCTGTACACTGGAGAGGGAGGCGAGCAGCTCCGAGAACAGCTTCTGCAGGAGAGCGAGGAGCACCGGGACCTGATCCAGAGCGACTTTGTGGACTGCTACAAGAACCTGACCATCAAGACCATGGTGATGATGGAGTGGCTGGACACCTACTGCTCCAACGCCTTCTACGCCATGAAGATCGATTCGGACGTGTTCCTGAACGTTCCCAATCTCATCGCACTGTTGTCAAACGCTCCAAAGTCGTACTACATGACCGGCCGCGTAGAGAGAGGAGCTGAAGTTCTTAGAAATTCAACATCAAAATGGTTTGTTCCTGAGGAGATTTACCCTCAATACTTTTACCCCACATATGCTCTTGGTTTGGGCTACATCATGTCTTTGGACCTCCCAAAGAAACTGGCGGAGGCAGCCAAACACATCAAAGCTCTTTACATTGAAGACGTGTATGTGGGCATGTGCATGGAGCACTTGGGCATCCCCTTCACTGACCCTCCAAGTGTGTTGGATTTTAACGTTTCTCCTGTGATCTACAATCGCTGTGCTTTCCATAGCCTCATAGCCACAACGGTTGAGGACCACGTCAACCTTTTATCGCTTTGGGAACACTTTCACAGCTCTGACACATTTTACTGTGACCAATTCAACCTAAACGAGTATGTACAACAATCGAAAATTAGATTATCTGGCCAAATACACCCAACCCCAAGATCCACAAGTATAATTATTAGTGACCAATAATATACACCGTTTGCCATGAATTGCATTAAAATATGTCAGATCAAATTCGAACAAAAGGTCTTATTCCTTTTAAATTTGGTTCACACATTTGTTACCATCTGTATTAGTGAGCACTACACCTTAAAATGTGCATGATGTCAAAACAAAGTGTTTATTTACCCCACCTCCAACATCTATTCAGAGAATTTCTAAGTACATCTAACCGCATAGCCTCATAGCCTGTCCATGTGGACCCCATAATGGTTATATCCAATCAGACAATATGGGTCCCAAGCAGGTATGTCTGTGGTTTTACATTTTACTGAAACCATATGGGACCTGCATAATTTGCCCACTTCAGACTCAGTGCCAATTAGCACCCACTTAGCAACAGGTAGCCTGGAAAGGGTGGGCACGGGCTTGAAGTGGGCAAACACGTGTGGAACCCCCATGGAAACCATGCACAAACCCGCACGGGACCCATATTTGTCAGCCTGAATATAACCCTTAGGACCCATGACCTCAACCTCTCCCATCTCCTGAGAGACCATCTGAGATCTGCTGCCCAGAAAGCTGAAGAAACTGTTGGACAAATGGTCAGAAAACATCTCAGGGAAGCTTAGCTGAGTGCTAGTCGGCCTTGCCTGGGTATCGACCTGACTGCCACGTGCTGCAATGACGACCCAAGTCTGGGCAGATGTCGCTGGTTTGAGCTAACTTTCGTTTTCAGGAGGCCATGTTGGCCAACTTCAGATTCTCCCAATCGCAAACCCTGGCGCAATATAGGTGTGCATAACGCGATGGCAAACAGAGTGGTGACATCACGCAGCTTTTGTACACATCCAACATGTTGTTCGCCGAAGAGCAGCTGTCCACGGAGCTCAGATGCCATTACTAGATACTCGAACACAAGATGTGTTGTTTGCTTGTAATATATAAAACATGTTTTATGATCTCATTTGTCAAGTGGCTCCATGCGTGTCTGGCTGCTGAGCTTTTTGTTTGTTTTTTGCACTTTTTGTCAGAAATTCGATGGAGAATTCCTCCAATTAAAGAGTTTGTGGTGAAGCCTTGGCGTCTTTTACTGAACACAGTGTGTGTGTGTGTCTATGTGTGTCTGTGTGTGTGTGCAGAGCCGGCTCTGGGCATAGGCAGTATAGGCAAATGCTAGGGGCGCCGTCATCCGCAGGAGGCACCGAAAACGGAAAAGTATATATATACATTATACTACCAGTGCCATTATTACTATTATTTTGAAATATTATATAAGCCCACGGCAACATAAAGTCATAGCAAAGACTATTAAATAATGCAGAACCTTTTTTTCTGGGTGCAACGAGCCATTTCTCTGTACCTGCCCTCTGTGAGGGGGGCGGGGTCAAGAGGCCAGCTGCCTGAATCTGACCGGACCGTGACCCAGAGACGAAGAAAAAGATTAATGACACTGTATCGGAATTATGTCCAAAAGACTGAAGCCATCCGGCGCCCAGGGAAGGAAAAGAAGGAAAGAAGAGGAAGGAAAACGTGAAAAAGATGGAGGTACAGTAATGTCAATGTGATGAAGTGCATGAAATGAATAGTTTAATGCATCGTAGTTACCGTTGTTGGAGCAGAGTGTTAGCTTGTTAGCTTACTTCGGACGAAAGCAACATTGTTTAATAATCAATAAATAGCGTGTGTTAATGTTACTCCACCTTAAATTCATTTTATGTCACTTGTTTTCGTGTGCAGTGTTCGGCTTAATTTGCCTTATTTATTTGGTATTTTTTATTTTATCACTTGTTTCTTTCTTTAGTTTTTATTTGGTGTGATATTTTTTACTCATAGAAATAAAATCTTGAATACACACATGCAATTTCTGTGTGATTTTATGAAAGTTGATTGTGAAACTGACTGCTGCGATGCAAGGGGGCGCCAGCTAAAATCTTGCCTATGGCACCAAATTACTTAGGGCCGGCACTGTGTGTGTGTGTGTGTGTGTGTGTGTGTCACCCCACTGCTGACAGTATTGACCAACGCTTGTCAACCATTAAAAAGATATTGCACTGTTTCTCTTAGAAGAGCTTTTGTTTCTTTGAGTTTTTCATATTCTCACCTGTCAAACTAAGTGAGTCCCCTGGACAAGAGGGTTTCAAACAGAAGCCACTTAATATTTATTTAGATTATTATTATTATTATTATTTTTTTTAATAAGCTGTCGCTTATCTTTGCCGTTCTTCTTCTTCTCTTCTTCTTCTCGATGTTTGGAGACTGTTTGTTCAATTTTGCTTTACGATAACAGTCCCTCTGGCTCTCTTCATTCCCTCTCTATACTCCAATAAAGCTTTATTTGCTCTTGCTGGCTTTGGTGTATTTGTGTAGCAGCACTACAGTGCCACATGCAGGCCTGGCATATGTATTGCAGCACTTTCTCTCCCCCTTTGAGTCTGGTTCTGTCTTTTTTTTCCTCACTACTGACACATAGGTAGGTAGGTAAATAGACAGGTAAGTGTACAGGTAGACAGATAGACAGGTAGGTAGCAGTGAGGTTCATTCATGACTGGGGAGGCACTCGTCGATCCAAAATAGAAGCTTATATTTAAATTTTGACCTTAATTGAAACATTAAGTTGTTTTAAAAGCTTTTAATAATGCTTTAATCAATTCCATACTGTTCAATAATGTGACAGAAAGAAAAACAAAAGAATATTTATTAATATATAGGTAGGTAGACAGACAGACAGATCAGTTTGAGAGTCCTGTTCTAGAGGAGAAGAGGATCTGTGTGTGTGTGTATACACTCGCAAGGATATTGATGATATCGTACGTGGTCTTCACTTCACAGGGCTTTTAGGGTTAGGCAACGGGAAAATAACACAGTGATTGGAGAGTAAACTCTGGATTCTCTGGTCAATCAAGAGTCAGAAAGGCCACCAGGGATACACGTGGGTGTAGATCATGAAAAATGCTGATATTTGGGCAAAATCTATTGGTGTGTAAATAAGTTAATAAGAAACGAAAATAAATCACCTGTAATTTTTCACTTCTTCTGTGGCACCTTCATGCAGTGGTCGGCTCGTGAATGTGGAAATCACGCTGGGTGGAGAAATGCTCCTACAGATAAGATAAGAACAATGGAAACAATGAAACGGTAACGGAGGAAAAGCAGTAACACAAGTCTTCTATAAACATTTTAAATATGGCTCATAGAGATGAGGTTGTGTCCCAAAAAGAAACAAACAAAACTCTCAGCCACAGTTAACCGACTGTATTTTAGAAGACGTTTCTGGAAGAGTTCCTGAGTGAAATGGTGCAGCACCTCTGTCTAAACTGAGACAGCAATCATTTATAGTGAGGGGGCGGAGTCAGCTGCGGGCTTGCATCACCTCACTGGCACGACTGGTATTTGTGAGAAGTTTGTGAAATGTGTGCTTGCTCTGCCAGAGTGGGCAGATCCGAGTCAATGAGCCGCGGTCGTTTGTGGATTCCCTCGGAGGAGGATCCACGTTACATGAGTCACTAACACTGCGGCGCGCTGGGAAGGGAGGAAGTACGAATTAAGTTCGTAACAATTACAATTACAATAGACAGAAACATCTGTATGACAGTTTTCTTATTGAATTATTGATCAAGACAATAATTCAGTATTCTTAATGTCACGTAAACACGTTAGTCCGACTAAAATCGAGCTAGTCTTAATCCGGTTAGGGTTAGCATACCTGGATATTCAGGTTCAGGATATGACTGTGTTCTGCACATGCACCACTATGTCCTCCCCGGTCTTTGACCCAGACGTAGAAACTGCAGAACTGTTCCCGGAACAGAACCAACAACACGGTGGCGTTGTAGTGTATGCAGTACTGTTGTAGTTGATTTTATGACGAGTGAAGAGAGTGAAAACAAGACACGCCATTTGTATCTTTCAATCAGAGTGGGGCGGGAAAATCCCCGTCAGCTTCATTTCCTGAAGCAATAAAGCATCTATGTGAAGACCACGCCCCCTCACGCCACATTCTTCCATCCAAATATGTGAAATGGAATGGGGCCTAAATGGCTCTGGAGACTTTGTTCTTTTGCTCACAGTTTTAAGCGCTTTCTTATACGTAAACAGGTGCTGAGCCAAAAGGCAAAGCGAACTTTACCGGATCACAGGTGCACGCACAGAAAATGGTTCTCTCAGAAGGGCGAAGGGCGTCAGGGGTCTCCCTTAGGAGATTATGATTCTATTATTATACAGTTCTAGCATCACTCGATCAGGAAACAAAGTGTTTGTATTTTGGGATTGAGCCATGGTGGCTCAGGGGTACAGTGAGTTGTCTTTGGAAGGTTGTGGGTTAAATTCCTTTTTTTCTTTTTTTTTTTCTTAAACTGCTCATTTGCACAATGCACATTTTTTCTCCGTGGCATATGGTATACCATTGCACTCCTTTATGCCATTCCTTTATTATTGCGCTTTTTTTTTTTTTCCCCACTGTTGCACATTTTACATTTTATGTTTATAATATTTGTTTGTATTGCTGCTATGTTGAAACAATGAATAAAGTATTTCTATTCTATTTCACTGCTCGTTGACGGGTTTCAAACGTCTTGTTTTAATGATTCCTTTTGTTGTGAGGAGCAAAGAAACTCTTTAAAATAGTTGACTATATTTGGTAATGGATTAATATCGTCGCAGCCCTGATGCTAACTGACGCTACGTAGATTGAGTTGAGGGATATTCAGTGGGAACATGAAACTTAGATTTTAGACACGGGTACTGTACAGGAACAAATGACCTCTTTGCAGTCAAAGTCCACGCGATGTAATGATGCAATGCCACTGTGGCCCCGCCCACTGTGGACATGCAAGATATAAATGTTTTATGTTCTATTTTTAGAGACACACACAAACACACACACACAGATGACGCTGTGTCAGGGCCAGATTTACAACTGTTCACTGCATAACTCACTATCAGCACTCTGATCTACAGGGAAGTGAAAGAGAAAGAGTAAAACAATGCAATCTAACAATGTACAAACACGTCATTACTTTCACGGATCTGTACTTCCATTTGTTATTTATATTTCTGGCAACTTTTATTTTTACTCCACTACATTCCTCTCTAACTATCTTTGTTACCCGCGACGACCAGAGTTGGTATTATGGTCTGTATTTATATAGAGCTTTTCTAGTCTTGACGAGATGCTTTACACAACAGTTTTCACCCATTCACACGCTACAGCATGGGGTTAAGTGTCTTGCTCAAGGACACATATAGACTAGCAGAGCCAGGAATTTAACCCACAACCTTCCAGTTGAAAGACAACCCCTGAGCCACCATGGCTCAATCCCAACCTCTCATTTTTTGAATACTTTTACTTCTAAAACTTAAGTACATTTTATATCAGAAAATTACATTTCATACTTAGGTACAGTAAATGACTGCAAGCTAAATGATTAATTATGAGTCACAGCCCTCGTTAGCATCACAACTCAAAAAAGATGTTTTGTTTGTTCATGGTGAGCTGAACTTTACACACCGGACCTTCCATGTGAAAGACAATCAGGGCACTGTGTCAAATTAAGGACTCAGTGGTTTAGCCTGTCAAAACACGCACAAATCACGTCAACTGATCCTGATGGAAATGCAATAATAACACAATTATTAACACCAAAGACACATAATAACCCTTACTCATCCCGATGCTGTTTTCATCACTGCTGGAGACTTCAACCAGTGCAACTTACGGACTGTATTCCCCAAATACCGCCAGCATGTAGACATTCCCACCCGTGAAAAGAACACTCTGGACCATGTTTACAGCAACATCCGTGGTGCATACAGGGCTGCACCCCGCCCCCCTGTTTACACATGACTGTGTCGCCTCCCATAAAGACAACATCATCCTGAAGTTTGCTGACGACACTGCAGTGATAGGATGCATCACTGCGGCGGACGAAGCGGCCTACAGGACGGAGGTGGACAGTCTGGTTTCTTGGTGCGAGGACAACAACCTCACCCTAAACACAGACAAGACGAAGGAGATGATAGTGGACATGAGGAAGGAGACGAGACCTCACCAACCACTGTTTATCCGGGATCTTGAAGTGGAGCGGGTGAGCAGCTTTAAGTACCCCGGGGTCCACATCACTGAGGACTTCACATGGACCACCAACACAACACAGCTGCTCAAGAAAGCACAGCAACGATTGTATTTTCTGAGGAGGCTGAAGATCCTCAGCAACTTCTACAGCTGTGTCGTGGAGAGCAGTCTGACCAACTGCATCAGCACTACAGCCATGGACCGCAAACGCCTGCAGAGAGTGGTAAAGACAGCTGAGAGGATCACCAGGTCCCCACTGCCCTCACTGCACAGCATCTACCACCGCAGAGTCCACAGGAGAGCTGCCACCATCATCAAAGACAGCACCCACCCACAACATGGACTGTTTACACTCCTGCCCTCAGGACGGAGGTACAGGAGTGCCAAATGCAGGACAACCCGTCTAAAGAACTCTTTTTACCCCACTGCCATCAGAATCCTCAACAGCTGAACGGGACTACAATAATCCTGTCACCTGGTTACACTGTCACTTTAATCTGTTACCGTCACTTTAAAACCTGAAACATGTCACTTTAAATCTGTTAAATTGCACAACCAGTGTTCACTTTATGTACAGTTCTTATTTCTTGTTTATATGCATATGTTACACTTATTTTATGCATATATGTCATGTTAGTTTTTTTTTGTAATATTCTTATTCCTTGTATATATGCATATGTTTACACTTATTTTATGCATATATGTTATTTTAGTTTCTTTGTAATATTTATATTTTTCTTATGTATATTTACACTTTTTTTTTACAAAAGCATCTCTTTTCTTTTCTACTTTATGCTGGTGTTTTTGAGTGGACAGCAAAGTAAGAATTTCATTGTACAGGGAAACGTGTTTCTTCACTGTGCATATGACAATAAACACTTTGAATCTTGAATTGAATCTTTATTTTAAATATTAAAGAATAAAAGATTTACAGCCACAAACACAGTTAAGTTGCCCAGCAACAATTTTGTTGTTTAATCTGTGCTGAGAAGAATAACAACACAGTGAAATCAAAGTGAGATACTATACATATACAGTATATATATGTATGTATATATATATATATATATATATGCTGAAAACTTCAAGTCAAAATGCAAAATAATTCGCTGACAGATATCCTTTGTGTCGTAACTGTAGCCTGTTGATGTTAGCATGCTAACTAGCGCGTTCAACCTTAAGAAAAACACTACAGGTGTCAAATTTGTGGATTATATGCAAGTTGGTACTAAATACTTAACATTTTAACAATAATATCATCACGTATTACTTCAGTAAATGTCTCATTTTGTCACTCTAATGTCATTTTATGTCTCTTTGTGGTCATTTGTATCTCTTTTTTTGTCAATCTGTGGTCAAGTTCCATCTCTTAATTTATCTTCTTTTTTTTCTTCTGCAGTTTCTGTTCAACAAACAAAATATTAATGACTACAACAAAAAACCTCAAAACTCTAATAAAAGAATTCAGTGCAGGTGTTGGAAGGAACTGAAGCTGAAGTGAAATGGAAGGGAGGTGACATGGTCACGTGGTCACACTCACTAAAGGAAATAAGTCAACGTTTAAGGACTTTCCCCCATATACAAACACACACACACACACACACACACACGCAGGAATGTGTGTGTGTGTGTGTGTGTGTCTATATATACACACACCAGGAGCGATGGAGCGCACGGTCACACACTCACACATGTGCGGACTCATCATGGCTTGGGTCTGGCAGATGGTAACAGAGAATTGACATGTATTGATTGATTGATTGATCATTGGTGATTAACGCTGTGCCTGTCTCCAGGTCTCGTGCCTCGGCTCCCTGCTGCTCCTCAGTCACCGCGCCTCCTCTGCAGCTGACGGCTCCCGCAGGTGCATCAGCAGGAGACGCTGGGACAAGCTCAGTCTCTCGTTTTCCTGGCCGCCGCCGCCGCCGCCGCCGCCCGGCCAGGAAAACAAGCGCACCTGCGCCCAAGCGGGAGGGGACGCGAGTAAACGCTCTCTGGCCCCGTGGAGGTACAAGTGAGTGAGTCCAGGTGTCATCAGAGTCTAAAACACTGTCCGAATTATAAGAAATGATTACATTCATTAACTGAAAGAAATAATAATATCTTAGTTGTAAACTCCAATGTTTGTTATTTTACAAATGCCACTGAATTAATTATTTGACAATCAGTAAATTCATCACTAGTTTTTGCTCTTACCGGTTAATGGTGATGATGATTGACAACTGATAGCAGTTCAGTGTGACATCACTGTGAAATCACTGTGACATTGCTGCTCCTTTTTTTGGGCAGCCCATGGTCAAGTGGATAAGGAACTTGGCTTGTAACCGGTTTGAGTCCCCACCGGGTCAAAGGGCCGGTGTACCCATGCTCAGAGGCTGCCCCCTGCTCCTAATTCTAGGAAGGTTTCTAGTAGACGATGGGTTAAATGCTTTATTTATCCTAAGGAGATAAATAAAGTACAAAAACTTAAAACATTGGAATCACTGTGACATCACTTGTGTGTCTCCTCCAGAGTGGACAGAGACGTGGACAGGATCCCTCCTAACATGGGCTTTGCAGAGTGCCTGTGTCGAGGCTGCGTGGTGAACCAGCGTGAGGACCTGAGCTACAACTCTGTGCCTGTGACGGTGCAGGTGACGGTGCTGAGGAGGAAACAGTGTCCAACCAACAAGCACAACAAGCACAACAAGCACAAGTATCTGCTCACCATCGAGTCCATCAAAGTCCCCGTGGCCTGCATGTGTGTCGTCCCCAAATCCAACAAATGATTACTGCCATCAGACACTTATTGACAAAATAATCCATCGTTAACTGGGTTGAGTTGGGTTTATCTCAGTGAATCAAACCTCTCATTAAGGGTTTATTGTTTTGTTTTCTTTATTTTGCTCATATTTTTCCTCAGATCGAAGTCCCGAGACTGCTGGCTCACAACCATTGTGATGGTTATTTATTATTATTGTTATTATTGTTTATGTTGTTGTGTTTATGTGTCTCGGGAGTTACGACACAGCGGTCACAGAAGAGTTAAAGGTGCAGAATTATGAAAAGAAATTGAAGAAGTGGTTTGAAATTCGCCATCATCTGAACAGTATTTTGTATGTAGTATTCAGTTGGTTGCAGCATGCAACTTCACCCCGAAATGCAGCTAAATCTGGTCCTTTAAAGCTTTATATATATTTTTTTTTTTTATTAAAATTTTTACGTGTGTTACCCTGTGTTTTTTTTAATCCAAGCTCTTTTAAATTGTTAAGTTTAAAAATTAAAAGGAGCTTATGAAGTCATTCATCACCTTTTGCTCTGAGTAAGTGACATGTTACACCCTTGTCCAGCAGGGGGCAGTATGCACCTGTGCAAAGTACTGCTGGTAATCTGTGGATCACCAGTTTGTGATTGCAACCACCAATAAAACTTTACATTGACGTCGGTTTCACTCTTTTCTTTGGCCCAAAAAAATACCTGCTGTGTCATCAGCAGGTTTATCTAAAACAGGAGGTCGTTGAAAGTATATTCATTTGAAAAAATGAAAAGTCATATGAGATAAAAAGTCGTAATTATAACATAATAGAGGCGAAATGATGACATTAAAAAGTCGAAATTATTATTTAAATAATTAGATGAGCAACTACATACAATATGTTCAGGAATACAAAGAACAAAAGACAACAATAAGGAAAATTAACTTACCAAATTAGTCTGGGGAAAGACTGAAATGGATATATTTTTAAAATAATGTTATAATGATAACAAGTTTACGGTTTTATTTCTTTTTAAAAATATTGATTATATCATTGACAGAATATAATATTTTGGCTTCAATTCTTGTTTTTTTTATAGATAATTCAGCAAAAAATTAAACATTTGTTATTAATGTGCCGACAGAATGTTCTTCAAATGAAGGAGAACAAGCACTTTAAAGTAATGTCCTTTTTGTATTTTAAAAAAATGTATTTGGAGGGAAAGGGATGTCACTTCTATTGTTCTATTTCAATTCTAAAAATGTTTTTTTTTACATTAAAAAACCGGTTTCATGTATTTAAAATTCAGTTTACTGCACTGCAGACATAAGAAGATGGCTAGAGAGACACAACATTAGTGTTGTTCGTTTTTTGCATTATTTGTTATCGTTAAACTGTTACATTCCATTAGATGGAGGAAAAACAATGAATTGGCTAAATATATGGGCCAAAAACCCAAAAATCCAGCTTCCAACAACAACAGCTCATACAATTATGAAAAAAAAAACAAGTTTTATTTTGTATTCAGTGAAAAAAATCAAACAGAAAATGCAGGTGATAACTTTTGTGTCAAATCTCAAAAGTGCTGCTGGACGTGAACGATGTCTAACACTGACCTGGACCTGGACCTCGATCAGGACCAGGACCTGGACCATCTGATCAATGGTAACTCCATGTCAGTCCCAGGAAAAACCACTTCCTGTTGTGACTTGGCTCCAGGTAAAAATTAATAACACGTACCTTACACAATAGTGTGTGCATCAGTTTTCATTTGATTATGCAACAGAAGAATGATCAAACCAGTCAGCACAGCCGTTACAGGTGAATCTCAATGTGTGTAACAAAGTGAATATGATTTTAAGGGATACAGTTTTTTTTGTCGTGTGGTTTTATGAGGTACTGACCAAGCACCGAGTACCACCCCGAGGCTCACGTAATGTCAACTTATGTCATCAGTCTATTTATATCTTTATCTTGTCATTAGACAGCTGTTAACAACAGGAAACTTCCAATTCGTGTCATTTTTAGCTTGTAGACAGACGGACGCTGCTGCTCTACTGCAGCATCATTTGTCGAGTTTGTATCACTGAGGTAAATGTGGATAAAAAGGATTTCACACTGAAGTAAGTCAGTCACACTGAGCAATCCTCCACGTCTCACGTTGGTTCTCGGTGCAGGGGCGTGCACGACACAGTCGTCACTTATTTTACGTCAGTACCTCATGCAACCTCACTTCAAAGAAACTTGGGACAGTCCCTTTAAAGAATGAACTTGTCACACCAATGTGATCCAGTGAGGGCAGACAGTTCAGCTCAGCGATCCTGGTTAATGTACTGAACGGGATGAGGGAGTTTACTCAAACTGCCAACTCTGAACCAAAGCATGGTCTCTTGGTCGTGCAGCTCCTCAAACACCTCGATCTAAGGCCAGAAGATTAAAAAAAAGAAAAGAAAAAGTGACCCATGGCTCCTCTCACCGGCTTTACTCCATCACAGCTCGTTTTTCAGATGACTGGCTCTGTTGCCCTCGACGTCCGGCTTCTGGCTCTCCGCCTTCTTCTTCTTCTTCTTGCTGCTCTTCTTCTGGGCGTTGGTTTCGTTTTGCTGGTCGTGTTTGGCGTCGTCCTTCTTGGCAGCCTTTCCGGGGAAAACCTGTCCCTCCACTGTGACGTCCAAGCAGCGCTCCTGAGACACCAGGAAGTCTTTGACCTCCCAGGCCATGCTGCCGTCCCGCAGCATGAAGATCACTCTGTTGGAGCCCACCACGAACCTGCAGGAGGATCACACCAGGTTCTGTTCACTGATTCTGCTCCAGACTACAGACACATATCCACTCTGATGTTCTGCTGATGTTACTGACTTTAAAACAGTATCTTTACATGACATTAGGACACATTGACACATTTGAGTGGACACAAACCAAACTAAGCTCACAATCCAGACTGAGACACATTTAATTCTGTCAGCTCAAATAATTAAATATTATGAAATTAATGGATATCCAGGCTCAGATTAGGACAAAACATGGCTGCCAGCTGCGACACGAGGAAAAACAGTGGTTTTAGTCAATTAATAAACAGGAGCTATCAACTATCGATTATTTTTCAGATTATTAAAAAAGACACACATTCTCACTCACTCTCTCTCTCAACAAAATGGAAATGCAATTAATGTATATTTGACCAGATATTGCTTAAGTTTCTGTTATGAAGAAATGAAGGATTCACATTAAACGGTCTCTGAATAATTATTATACACCATTATTCAGGCAACTATCGTCAAATGTTTCTACCTTTTCCTCTTTTGTTGATGGATAAGTGATAAATTAACTTACTACGAACTTAACGTGAATCTCCTTCAGCCATGGCTCCAACATGCTTCCTCTTCAGGTGCTCATGCGGTGATGTTCTGCTGCACGAGATCGGTTGTGCACATTTTGCACCTAACGCTGTTCTTTGAAGGCGTTCATGTAAAGCGCTCCCATACTTTTGACGACTTGGGTCGTACATTTTTCTCTCTGCTGTGTCCGCCTCCGCCATTTTCAAACACTTCTTCCAGAATAACGTCACGTGAGCTACACAAAGCGTGCCATTTGTTCTCTTCTTCTACAGCGGTCTTAAAATCATAAAAAATATATCTGTCACTTTATATCCCCATAAGATGGCATTATTGTCCGACTGAAGTTTTTGCAGCTTCATGAACTGCTGCTCACCAAAGTCCATGGAGAAAATCTGTGTTTTAAGCTCACATGAACACAGGAGCTCCTGGTCTACAGCTGCCTCGTTTAATTAGTTTGTGACTCTTAGTCAACACAAAATAAGGAATTTCAAAGAACTCGCAAAATATGTCATTTGGATTTATTGAGGGAGGCAGCAGTGGATCAACAACTCCTGTTTGCCTTGATGTAAAATCAGTGATTTTCTCTATCGATTTTGTTGAGAATGACCATCTTAGAAAGCAACCAGGTGGTTCCAGGTGGAGTAGGCCAGCAGGGGGCGTGCACAGCTCAGGTGGTGCTGAGCATATGGCAGTAGTATAAAAAAAAACCTGAACTATTAATTTAAGATTTAAGAACAATAAATGCTGCGAGTACTTTGACCAGTTCAACCGATTGCTTCCTCATTGTACTCAAGGAAATAAATCAGATTATTGCCCTAAAAATAGACTGTTCTACACCTGCTTCTCTCCTCCTCCCTTCTCTTTATACTTTCATCACAACTAGCCATGACAGATGGCCCCGCCCACAGATCCATTACAACTCCATTGTTGATTAAGGCCTTCAAATGAAAATGGTTGAAAATTCCAGAAGAAACCTGGTGACGCATTGGATTATGTGGCATCAGATACAACGGTGAGTCAGGGCTGCTATATTGCCCACTAGATGTCACTGTCCTCAAAGAGTAGAAACAAGAAGAACTCTGTAAAACTTCATCAGGCTTTGCTCATGCATGATTATTGATTAACCACCTCGTTGAAGAGCAGCTAGTTGATGAGGGTTGGGTTTAGTGAGTAAAGTTACCTCTGAATATCATAGTTGGCGTTGAAGAGACTTCCCTGCCACAGGCCTGTGAGCTCCTCGGTCTCTTTCTCAGTGGGACTTCCCGACACCGTCGCAAACACCATCAGCGTCCGACCCTTCTTGGACATTTTGAGCAGGTCCTCAGGTTTGGAGGCATCCATCTTAGATAAATCAATGGGGGGAGGAGACCTCTTGTGCTCTGGGAGGTCACCTTCTTCAATGTCATCATCCTCCTGTGGAATTAGATGAGATCATGAGATGAACATGAGACCCTTTACTCAGTGGTTCTCATCAGGGTTCCCACACCTTTACAAAGATTTTCCAGGAACAAATCCCTAAAACTCAAGGACTGAATGTGCTTGCACAGCTTACGATGGGAGGGCAACTTGATTTAAAAAAAAACTTTCCAGGGATTTGAATTATTATTTTTTTACTTTTTCAAGTTCAAACTTTGAAGAATTCCAAGGTCCCGTGGGAACCTTTCATCCTAAACCAGTCATGCTGTATATTAGGGCTGCAACGATTATTCAGTTAATCCAGTATAAAATTAATCATCGACAATTTTGATAATCAGTTTCAAATAATAATTAAGACAAGCTTTCTGAATATGTCCTGGGTTCTTTGCTTCATGTCATAAAGAAATAATTAAAACTGAAAATTGTGTGTTTAGTGGACATTGCAAAAAAAGACTTTCAAGGACACCATCGTTGTTTCAAAATAGAAAATTCATATCATAAAAAAATTCCAACACACCTTTAAATTTCTGATATTGATCATGACAACATTGGAATTACCATTAACACTTCATATTAGCAGAATATTTTACCAATGTTATCTTTTTTATATATATATTACATTAACCAATAAATTAAACAGTTTAAATTTAATAGAGTAGCAAAAAAACATCCTGTGCCACAGGAAGTCAGTCCAGAAAGAAGATTCTTGCCTATGTTGTGAAATAATAGTTCTATATTCTGCTCTTTGTACAATATCGTAACGTTTCGGGCCTTACTATGTACAGAACTGACCAAATAAACTGTTGCTGTTGCATCAAATGTGGGTAAATAACAATAACACAGTCGTTGTGTCAAAGTGCTAACGCTAGCTGATAATGCACGTCTAAGCTACAGGCTAGCAGCTAGCTGAGTGACGGAGAGGCTTCACGTACCTCCCACTGTTCCAGGAGTCGCGCCATATCTGCGTCATTGTAGTCGCGGATGTCTTTCTTCTTCTTTTGGGGCTTTTCGTCGCCGTTTGTCGCTAAAATACAAACCAAAGCGGCGCAGAGCAGAAGAGCCGCACATCTCCACCTGAAGTCCGCCGCCATATTTACAGATGGTACGTTTTGATTGGCTCCGCAGTCTGCCGGTCACGAGGAAGCAGCAGATGTTACGTCATACGTCGTAAAGAGGCCGGCCGGCAACACGCGCCCGCTTTGAGAGAGAATTTCAAAATAAAGCCACAAAAATTAAACCTTCTTTTTCTTCTTCTGTAAAAATAAAATAAAATTAGCTACTACATTTATCATAAAACAAATACTTATTTTGTAACAGTTGAGCTGTTTCTAATTTATAAAAATACAAAAATAAGTAAAGGAATAAACAAAATCAGTCTGATTAATCTAATAGATAAAACCTGATTTGTTTATGTAACAATTAGCCACTATAGAAAAGAATGAAGCTGACCAAAAAGAACAATACAGTATGAAAAAGGAAAAAAACTCAACAATTTAACCTGTTTTTACACATCTTACATTTTTTATGGTTTTTATTGTTTGTTTTGTACTTTTCTTTATACATTCTTTGGTGTCCTTGAGCCTATAAATCCATAAATTTCTCTGTGAATTTCTCTGTGAGATGAATAAAGTAAGTATCTATACATCTATCTATCTATCTAAAGCCTGATTTCCTCAGGAAGTTTGCTTCATAAAATGGAAAAAAAACCAGAAAGTCACACATGGCCCTTCACAGATAATAATATAAAGGCCAGTTTTAAAAATACCCTTTTCTGTTAATACACTGATATGATGGTGACATTGTTTTCCCTTCACTGAGCAGTGTGTGTGTGTGTGGGGGGGGAGTGTGTGTGAAGGCCAACTGAGTTCACAGGGTCGAGGAGATCACATGGAGATCAGCCCGGCTGACAAAATGCGTAGAGCTGTTTCCTCTCTGGTCGACTCCACCCAATGGCACTGTGCCCTGCGCAGCTGCAAGTCCCACACACACACACACACACACACACACACACACACACACGATGAGCCTCCAACCGAGTCTGCTGCCATGCAACGTATACCACTCGCTGTATTCGCAAAATATGACGTATAAAATCTCAGTCTGGACACGAAGCATAGAGTGTAGACATTCATGTTTGGACGAATTTGACATCTAATAATCCACAATTCCAAAGTAAAAGCACATGACGTTAGGGCCAAACTGAAGAGAGAGAAAAATGTCACCTTCTGAGAATAAAGTTGTAATGTTACAAGAAAAAAAAGTTAGAATATGATGAGAATAAAGTCGTAATATTAAAAAAGTCACAAAATTAACAGAGAAAAAAGTCACAACATTATGAAAATAAAGTCATAATAGAGAAAAAAGTGGTAATATTAAGAGAAATAATTCATAATTTTATGGGAAAAGTTATAATATTATGAGAAATATTACTGATCTGAAAAATTGGATTTTGAATTATATAAAATTTAAAATTAACAAGCAAAATCTTCAAAAAACATGTTTACGTTTGTGAAATTTACTGAAATATAACATACTGCTATTTAAACATTTAATGTTATATTTCTTGCCCTGAAACCAAATTGACTTTCTGACAAAAGTTGTGTTCAGTTCAGTTCAGTTTAACTCAACAAATCAATAAATGCTGACTTGGCATAAAAAAAAGTGCAAAAACAATGCAAAATAGAAGGAGGAACAATTATACACACAGTATGTTTTGAATTCCGTTCATTCCTTCACTTAGTCAACATTACACAAATAATTTGATTTATTTAAAGCCCTGTCTTTATAGATTTAACGGGAAAAAGCAGTCTGAATGCTCTGTTCTAAGGGTTAATAATGGGCGTGTCGTTACAAATCGCCTCTTATTTTGAAATCACGCGCTTCCGGTCGCGTTGTGGCTAGGCTGGGCTAGCTGTTGACTTGACGCAGCAGCAGGGACAGGGAGGGAGGGCTGTCTCATGGCAGAAACCGTCAGCACTGAAAGTAAAAGCAGTCAGAAAAGTCCTCGGAGCTCCGTGACCGCCGTGGAACCACAGTCTCCCGCCCCGGGGTCGTTCATGCGAGTGAACCGGCAGCAGCTGACAAACATGGCGGAACATTATTTGTGAAGAGAAGGGGGCCAGTCGCGCTGCCACAACTTTTTTTGCTAAAGTCCAGCAGCCGTTTGAGCCGCGACCACACCCTCCCCGCTTCCTCATAGTAGTGAAGCGCAGCAGCGGCGGCGGCAGCAGCAGCGGGAATAACGGCAGCTTTTCCTTCTCTCAGCTGCGTGGACGGACGGCGTCGTGAGCCGCGGTGGTGGGAGCCGGAGAGAGAACGACTGAAATGTTGACGGGCCACCGGCCGGTATGGATGTGAGAGGCGGCTCCACGCAGAGGACATGCGGGGCCACACGGCACTCTCCGCTCCCGAGTTAAGACGCGGCGGAGGCGGCGGTGAAGGAGGAGGAGGCGGCGGCGGCGGTGAAAGAGGAGTACGGACACACGGACGATGCATATGGAGTCGAGGCGACTGCTAGCTACTAACCCAGGGCTGTGTTTGAAAAAGAAGAGATTCAAAGTGGATTAAAGGGCTTTTTTGTTTTTTAATTATTATTGTTTTATTTTGAACTGTAGCCCTGACGGTGGATTTTATTCGGGAGAACTTATGAAATAATGGTGCTGGAGCAGCAGGGCCGTCACCAGGATGAAGTGACTGAGGGGGGCAACTTTTTTTAATGAAGTAAAATCAATTAATGTAACAACAGCACAGATTCCGAAGAGGCAAACAATAACACAAGACTACTCTTTCCAGGGTAAATATACATGAATTGGAGTATTGGCGACTTTTAAAAGACTAAATATTTTACATTTAATCTACGATTTCCAGTCTAAATTAGCCGGGGGAGGCACATACAATCGACTCCACTCTGGTTTAGTACAACAGTGTGGTCCCTTTGTCGTAACATATCTCGATAGCGTTTTATTGACGCACAAAGCTTAAAGAGAGGGGGCAAAAAACTGCAACTGAGGCGCCTACGCCTCCTAGTGGTGCTGAAGGGAAACACAGAAACACTTTTCCACTATTGGGACGAGCTGCACGGGTGTTGCCCCGCGTGGAAGCAGCATGAGTTCTACACCAGCACGGTCAAACTCTGTGGGAACAATCTGGACGAGATCAAGGTGCTGTGTCAGGCTGGACCCAAAATGATATCCCATTGATTATAGTGGGGGGAAAAAACTGAAAGACTCTTACCTCCAAGTGAGGTGCAGTTTTCCTTGCAGATGTAATGTGTTTGAAAAGAAAAGGGCCTTCTGACATTGTTTTCATTTCTTCTCAATCTGCACTTTGCCTTGTTTTACGAGGCACCCTGGTGGCACTGCAGCTTGTGTGATTTTTTTATTTTAAAGCAACAAAAACCTGTGAATCTGTTCCATAAAACCTGGGACTAGAATGAGGATATTGACTTTCTTTTTTATATATATATGTAAATATATATATATATATATATATATATATGAATAATAACAAAAAATATTTTCAGGGCATTTAAATTTATTTAGCATCAAGATAAAAGAAATCATATAACTTCTAACACTGATTATTCAGAAGTTGTGGGGATTATTGATTGGCCGTGTTGCGTCGTAATTACAAATAGCTAGCATTTAAAGGTGAACAAGATTATATTATATTGAAGAGACACATTCATCGACAGTGGGGATGTTATTGAAACACGTACAGTAATTGACTTGTTTACATTGAGAATACATGCCCTGTGTGTCGGCTTATAAACGATGTATAGTCGGTGATCTATACTCTGAAGGAATTTAAGGAAGACTGTTCGGCCAGTTGTTCAAGGAGTTTGTAAAAGAAAAAGAAGTGAGGTGAAGTTTACCTTGGAAATATGTCTTAAACACTTCAGTGTGGTGTGCAACAGAAACTTTAAATAAGTGAATCCCTCCAGAAGAGCATTTTGTCCGCCCCCACCGCCCCTCCACACTCACACACACCCCTCTCCTTATTATGGCTAGTGGTGGTTCTGGGAAATCAGCTAGCGAGGGATCAACCAGCACACCCACTGGCAGTCTGCAGCAGAGGAAACGTCTCTCTTCCATCTGTGACACATGCAAGGGCAAGATGCAGCTGGTGGCCGACCTCCTCCTGCTGGCCAGTGAGACCCGGCCGGTCATGACAACCGAGGGCGTGGCCGTGGCCGACACGTTCGACCAGTGCCGCGACACGGTCATCGCCAGGACTAAAGAGCTCTCCATTCTCACCCACGACATCCAGAGCCAGCTCAACATGGGCCGCTTCACCGAGGTTGGGGACCGCCTCTTGGAGATGGCCGACCTTGTGGTGTCATTGACCGAGTGCTCCGCCCACGCCGCTTACCTGGCAGCCGCGGAGACCCCCGGCTCTCAGCCCTGCCTGCCAGGTCTGGTGGACCGATACAAAGTGACCCGCTGTCGGCATGAGGTGGACCAGAGTTGCAACGTCCTTCGAATCACCCCCCTGCCGGACCTCACCCCGCAGCTCCTCCTCGAGCTCTCTCAAAACATCTCCGTCAACCTCAAGACTCTCACGGACATCTCGTCGCTGGCCAGCGAGAGGTCCAGGGACCGCTTTGCGAAAGAGCAGTTCAAGTTGAGTGTGAAGAGCATAAGCACGAGCGGCACGGCCTTCCTGGCGTGCGTCAAGGAGGTGAAAACCCAGCCCAGCGAGCTGACCAGGAACCGCTGCGTCCTTTTCAGCGCCGCTCTGGTCCAGGCTGTCAGCGCCCTGGTCGGTTTCGCCACAGAGCCTCAGTTTCTCGGAAGAGCTGCGAGTATCTCCACTGAAGGGAAGGGGGTACAGACTGCAGTTTTAGGGGGGGCCATGAGTGTGGTGTCAGCCTGTGTCCTCCTCACTCAGGGCCTCAGGGATGTTGCCCAGCATCCTGAGAGCAGTTCCAAAATGGCCGACTACCGGGAGCGTCTGCGCAACTCGGCGTGCGCCGTGTCCGACGGCTGCACTCTGCTCACTCAGGCACTCAGAGAACGCTCATCTCCGAGGACTCTGCCGCCAGTCAACTCTCATTCTGTGAATTAGCTTAGGACGAGGCGACACCATGTCCAGTCCCCTCTGTCCTGTCCTGACGTACCAAAGAGACTCAGCTGGGTCGTCCCTGTTCATCAGGTTTGAGTCAGAGTAACATCCGATGAAAGCCGCGGCTCTGCATCAGGTTCAAAGTGTGTCGGAATACAAAAGAAGCCCCCAACCTCTGCGCGGTTCTGTGTCGCGCTGGATGCGACTCGGACTGTGTCGTCGCCACGGGACGACTCGACCTGCTCCACCTGACCCCGGCATCACCTGAAGGCCCGCTCGCATCAACAGACGGCAAACCTGAAACGTTTACCTCAGTTTTCAGCTCCGGTGAAAACACCAGCCTTGATGATGGATGTAGCCTCGCTGTGTGAACCTATGGTTGGCTGACCTGCTCAGTTTCATGTGCTTTGTGAGATTGGAAAGAGTGATACGAGTGTCTCCATGTTTTCTTTCTTTTTCTTTTTTTTGTTTTCAACGTGTGAATTCTGAATTGGTTAAAAGCTGCTGTGAGTGTGTGCCATAGGTTTTACACTATTTACCAGACGTCGCATAGTATTTTAAAGTGTTTTGATCATGCATGTAATGGAGTATTTATTTCAACTATTAAAATTGTTTCTGGTATGCCGTCATATTGCTAAAGTACTTTGAGAGGATCACGTTTGCTCACATGCTAATATGATGGAGGTAAATGAACCAAAGAGGAAATAACACGAGCAAATTTCACATAAAAGGTTTTTATAAAAATGTAAATATTAGTTGTTAGTGTTAAAGTAATAGTTTGGATTCTAAAATCTACGATTGTATGCTATTTTAACTTAATCTTGCCATTAGACAGCCTTTTACAACAGGAAACTTCAGTTTGTGTTGGTTTGTAATCCACTTAATCTCCTGCACCAAAGTCCATAAAGAAAGTCAGTGATTTTACATCACAGCGCACAGTGTTATTGATCCTCTGCTGCCTCCATCAGTGAACTTACACGAGATACTTTGTGAGTTTGGTGTTTGAAATCTTCGGTGTGAATTTACGTAAATAAGTCAAACCTGTGAAACCAGGCTGTAGTAGACCAGGAGCTAAAATCATCTGAGTTTCTCTACGGACTTTGGTGTGGGGAGTGAACGGTTAACAAAAACGTCCACATCCTGTTAAGAAAGGCTGTTTAATGTTGAGATAAAGTGGTGAACTTATTCTTTAAAGTATTGTTGACATAAGTTGGTGGGGATTTCATTAGGCGAGCCTTTTTTTTTTTTTAAGTGGATTAAGTATTTTTCTTGGTGTTGACGCAGTCAGTACCTCATATAACCACCTGAACTATCCCTTTAATATATCGACAATGTGCATAAATGCAAAAATTAGTTCCAACACGTAAGTCATAAAATAGTAAAACGCCGAAAAGCATAAGCATCATAAAACCTCTGCATCTATCGGACGGTTGATAAATGATAAACTGGACTTACTATATAACTAAAAAACACTTTTAGCAGATCTTTATTATAATAGGTGTCATTATTTAGTTTTATCTGTGTAATATTATCCGCCCTGTGTTCTCTAACCTCTCCAGTTCAACTCCTGCTGCAGTAAAGCCGTCAAAAGATCTAAATTCTGGCGGAATTCTCCTTTAATGAAACGTATTACACAGAGATGTTGTTGCTGGATTGTTTGAATATCACAGTTCGGGTAAAAATGATGATTTATGACTGGAGAGTAATCTCATAAAAAGTGCACCCTTTGCTGCTTTTTTTTTATCTCGCTGTTACGCAGCATTTTGCAACAAGAAAATTGTGATTTGTGTCACTTTGTAAACCACTCACTCTCCCACACCAAAGTCCATGGATGAAAATCAAAGATTTGACCTTGCTGCTGGCCCACTGCTCTCTCATTTGGTAAGTTTGTGTCATTTCGGGTTCCTTTCAACCTCAGAAGTGATTGATGGAGACGGTGGTGGATCAACAACTGCTAAAATCGATGATTTTCTCTATGGGCTTTGGTGTGAGAGTTTAAAAAGCAGCAAAAAGGAACTCTTTTACAGTAAGATAGCACCGACAACTTATTGTTATGATATCGTAGACTCCAGTCGATGTGGATTTTATTAGTTAAGTGGCTGAAAGCCGTTGTTTTCCCCAGCCTTCCTCCCAGCAGCCATGTTTTCACAGGAGCTCAAGACAAAGAGTCTCCAAACAATTTCTCTTTTTAAAAACACAAACATTATCATTGGTTTAAAAAAAGATGGAGTCTGTAACTAACCTGAAGTAAAACTTAAAACAACGTGTGTATCCAACACTTTTTCAGGCATCTGTCTGGGCCAAATCTGCTGGTGCACAACAGGAAACCTATAGCTCGCGCTATCAGGAGTGGCTTCCTTCACACGACATATTGCGTCCTACAGTCCTACTTTTCATGGGCAGGGTTTCGCCCATTTCCTGCTGCAGGAGGGAAACACTTGCCTATCCTTGTCCCCAGGCGGGTTCCCGTCCCCGCAGCTCTGACGACAGCCGCCTTCATTCTGACACACTGACCTACTCTGTCTGCAGCTGTAACCCACAGCCTCAACAACAGGAATATGTGTATGAACTGGAACTGGATCGCTCACGTCGTGTGGCGTTTTTGAACGAGGTACTTACTCACTCACACGTGCGTCCTCAAACCAGGCAGTGAAGACACGGAGGACACTGAGGACACAAGGAAGAACAGACTTTAGACACTCAACGACAGCTTCACCCAATAAAATGTAAAAAAAAAGAATCAGATTATGTCTATGATATCGTTAAGAATTGAAAAGAAACACATCTGCTCACTCTCCCACACCAAAGTCTATAGAGAAAATCTGCATTTTTACCTTAAAGTGACACATTTCAATTTCAACATGGAGGCAACAGTGGATAAAGATGTTAAACAGTTAGTATGATGAAGTGAACATATTCTGGTCTTGGTTTTATTTGAACTAAATGGTTTTTTTTCCTGGTCTCAGAGTCTACGACGACTCCAGTACTACGCCTTTAAAGCTGAGGCGGCACACGCGCGGTGGACGTCGTCTTTGTTTGGCAGCGCAGGTGAACTGGTGAACTGGTGAGTGGGTGAACGGGTGAACACTGGTGTGTCGTAGAAACCTGAGAAGAGTAAACTGACCCTGGCTGCATTATTTATGTCTGCCTGATTAAATGACAGAGCTGCTTCTCTGACTCTCGTCATGTGACACTGCAAAGTGTCACATGAACCAAAAGCTTCTGTGAGACGACATTTTTAACATCTTCTTAATTGAATCCACTCTATTCAGTTTATTATTTACTATAATGCTTGTCTGATGTATGTCGACTTGACAGGAGCTGCTCTACAGGACCTTGAGAAACACCAATATGACCCGGACCCAGATGAGGAGCTCAGGAGGAGGAGAAGTTCAGGGAAAGGAGCTCCAGAAGAAGCAAGGAGGTGTTGAGAAGAAGCATTCAGGGAGGAGTTCACCAAGAAGTGTTCAGGAGGAGACGTTCAGGAGGAGAACCTCATGGGGAAGCATCCGGGAATGGAATCTCAGAAGGAAACGTTCAGGAGACATTTGGGAGAAGGCGTTTCGGAGGAGGAGCTCATGAGATGGACCTCAGAAGAAAGCGTTTACAAGGAAGCATCCAGGATGAAACAATTAGGAGAAGGTGTTAAGGAGGAAGCCTTAAGAGGGAGGAACCCATGAGAAAACTTTCAGCAGTAGACATTCAGGAGGAAGAAGTCTTAATTCAGTGTTAGATGGCTCCTCCTCCTCCCAGCAGCTCCTCTTGTGATGCCTCAGTTGTTTTTGCAGGTGATGGAACTCAACAGTTGCTCCTCAGCCTTGACATTTGCTGTTTCTCTGAAAACACTCTCTGTTCACACTCTGCCACAGAATGTGGAAACTTGTCTGTCTCCCGGGTCCAGTTTTAATCCACGGCCTCGCCCTTCTCTGGCTCCTGGAACAGCACGAGGCCGACCTTTGACCTCAGCCTGTCGTTCTCATGGTGGACCTGGAGGAGGAGGAGATGGTCAACTTTCACACCCACCCACCCACACACACACACACACACAAACTCTGACCTTTGAGTCAAAATGACGGAAAACTTTCTTTTTTGGAACCGGTGAGGTCGGTTCCTTGTGATGAGCAGACACTATTGTTAACACGCACACACACACACACACACACACACACACACACACACAAACACAGCATATCCTGTCCCCGCCTCGCCCTGCTCACCATTGTTTTCACACACAAACACAAACATGAACTGGGCTGAAACTTTTCATCAGTAATCACCTCATCCTGCTGTACTGTGTGTGTGTGTGTGTGTGTGTGAGCACAGTTCACACATCCTGCTCCTAACAGAAGAGACCGAAGGTTATTTTTAACCCTTACTTCCTCTTGTGTCAAAGCCAGGTGGAGACTGGATGACATCACAGGCATCAACACAGTCTCCAGGATCATAAAAGCTACACCTACTTAAGTGCACGGTTTCCTTCAGGGTTCCACACAGTGTGTACAACATGCATAACAGTCAAATGATTATTACTGTGTGTTTGCCAACGTTTCCAAAACATTAGACAGCCTGTAGTGAGAGGGAACTGGATTAGCTTTGCTCTGTACTCTCCTGCACCAAAGTCCATGGAGAAAATCAGCGATTTTACTTCACAGCAACCAGAGGCCGTTGATCCACTGTCACCGCCATTAAAAATGTGCTACTTTATAACTTCTATTACTTTTTGGGTTTGAAAATGCTTCACTCAGATCGACGTCATTGACACAAACTTAGCAAATGTAAGAGCAGTAGAGCGGCAGCTGCTAAAAATAACAATCTCTAGTTTTCAGTCTTAAAAAGGCCAAAATAAAGTGGGAAACATATTCTTATTCTCAGGTTTTTCTTCTCAGAATCACAACGTTAATCATACAATTCTGAGATTTTAAGTCACAATTCTCGTTCTTCTTTCTCAGAAAGTGACTTTTAATCGCAGAATTCTTAAAAGAAATTCAAGTTAGTATGAAGCTGTGTTACACTGCCCTCTACAGTTATCTGAAGGAATTACACATATGATCACTCGTCACCATAGAGACTGATGTAACTTAAAAACTCACACCACTTTTACATTTCAATGGTTTTATACGTCCAAAGCAAGATTTTAAATTATTTTCTGTTTCAGGCATTTATTTGTCTTACACTTTTTCTTTGACATTGTGACCATTTTGACACGTGTTAAAAATAAGATATTTCCTGTTACAGAGCATGGATATAATGGAAATATACTGCATTCACTTCAGAGAAAATAAAATGAGTTTCTATGATATAATGTGATTATTTTCAAAAACATACTTTTTTTCAAATATTTCCTGCTCAAAGTCTTCTGAATTATTGAGATGATTTTTCTTTAGATAAAAACATAATATTTTCCCTGAATGCTTAAGATAATCTTTATTTCAAAAAAAGACGTGAGATAATTTTTCATTCAAACCTTTTGAAACACTGTGTTTCTGAATTGATTCGATCAATTTCATAAAAGAAAAAAATTGCTCTATTTTTCCTGCTTTGTTTTCCTGATTTAAACATTTTTCATTTAAAAAACAACAAACCCAACAGTTACATCGTTTATGGAGCATCTTGTGACATTAAAAGGCCCAATTCTGAGTTTAAATGTTATATTTTGCCTGTGAAATAAGTTATACAATGAAATGCCAACTCGTATCGCCTCCCTAAATTATGTTTGGCTGCTGATTTGCAGAATATAATTTGAAGTTGCAGTGTTCGTAGGTGTGGCTGCATTTACACTGAAGAAGAAGCCGTTGTGACACAGAAGAGCCACTAGAGGGAGGCACAACAACATGAATCTGACCTATTACGGTTCATATTCTTGTAAAAATGTCTCACAAACTACTAGATATTGTCTGATAAAAAACTGGGAAATTAATGTAAGTAAGAATGATCCAGATTTTCTATCTCTTTAAAGAAAAAGCCAGATCGGAATTTGATTTATGTAAAATTACAAATATTTTACAATTACAAAATTTTATTAGGAAACCACAGCAAGTATTCTGTGGCAGTGGTTCCCAAAGACTGGGTTCGGGACACACAACTGGGTCATGGGAGATGGCTTTTTGGGTCCCCAAAACAAATTTTCCCCATGTTTTAGACAAGAGTAATGTGCCTAAATTTTATCATTTTTATCATGCAAGAAAATAAGTTTTAAGTAATTTAGCAAACATCTCCTGCAAATTATACTTCTTTACCATTTCAAAATGACAATAAGGTTTTACAGATATCGCTGGAAATAAGTCGCAAATTTATGCACAGATTTATTCTTGACGCACCTGCCAAACCAAGGTCCGATCAACCAAACCAGGAGGCGAGATTAATCAGAAGAATGCATATTCATGCATGAATTTTGAAAGTTTCTGTATTTTTATTTCCAGCTCAGCTTTTAAGGCTAAAATGCACTGTGTACAAATAAGTGTTACCTTCAGACCATTAAGCGCCAAAAATGTCCCACTGAAACTGAAATTTATTTATTGTTTTCTCACTTTCATTAAAGCATAAAACATGCATTTTATTATATCTGGGCGTCAATCTGGGCTTTTGCCTTGGAAGAGATCATTTTTACTACTCTCCACCAGAGGGCGTCATTTTTGGCCATATTCAACACTGTCACAATTTCTCCCTCCCTCTCATCGACATATCCCAGGCTGTAGTCATATTTACTTTGCATGGAGTATAAAATAATGTTGGTTTTGTCGTGACAAAAATCTGGCAACTTATGAAATGAATTAGTATTCTATATGAATAATTAGGTCAGATGTACAGTAGGTGAACAATGAAAGCAGAATATTTAATAACAATAATAATAAAATGATGTATAATATTTTTTATAGCTTGCTTTTAAAAAGCACATTTTTTGTGCTTAGAATCAGCCCTAAGGGACACAAAACAGAAGGAAATAAATAAAGTAGTTTACAGTTCTAGCACTAATCAGCTCTACCTCCTTAACGTGGGCGGGGTCACCATAGCACGGCTGTGTGAAACTGCCGTGACTCCACCCAGTTCTGTCTGGATCCCCCCGTGAGCCACGGAACACAGAAACGTCGGACCAGGGGGAGGAGCCTGGGACAACAAGCCTTGTACTGATTGGACGAGAGGAAAACAAATGGTAGAATTTGAATGCAGTGGCTGGTGTTTGACCAGAGAGGGCAGTAGATACATCGATTTTCATCACAACATGCTTCATTTCAATACTTAAGTACCTGGATCAACAAGTAACATTACTATCTTGAGGTTTAGGGGTTTAGGTGTAGGTTCTTATAAATTTCAGGTGGGTGCAATATTTAAAATTCTTTTATTTCTATTCTATGATTTAAGTCCTTTTTTGTGAAACCAGAGGAAGGAGGACATGAGGACAGTTGGAGCAGAGGAGGACACAAGGAAGAGGACAATATGGGGGCAGATAATCCGCTGTGGTGAAAGCTGAAAGAACGAAGAAGTTTAGCCGCTGTGGCACTTTTGTCCAAGACTAATTCGCCTGCGGGGACGACAAAGTTGATTTGATTGAACTTAATCTAATTTGATTTGTACTAATATATATGTACGGGAAATGTCTGGTTTACCCGTTCAAAATAAAATTAAGTGTCACGGAAATGCCAGGAAAAATTGTCGTAAACATTACAAATTTGTCATGACTTCGATTGTAAATTTGGTCACGGCGGTTTAAAAAGTAGGTTCCATTTAAAAGGTTTGGGAGACACACACACACACACTCAGCCATACGAGTCCACTCAGAACTCAGAGTGTCTCTGTGTCCAAACTCCACCGACCACCTGTTTACTGTCCAGAACTGCTTTAAAAGAAAAACACTGACCCAAACTGAAACTGGATTCATACTAATGGGGAGTGTGTGTGTGTCTGTGTGTGTGTGTTTATGTGTAAACTGGAGCGGACCACAGAGAATCTATTCATACACACACACACTCCTGAGCCATGACTGCAGGCAGTGTGTGTGTGTGTGTGTGATGTAAGTAGGTGTGAGGTCAGACTGTGGTGTGTTTTCCTCTCCAGAACTGGCTCACAGGAAAGGGGCAGTGATTTTTGGGGAGCTGAGACACAGTGCTGTGTTCTCCAGACACGAGGGTGGAGGAAAAAGAGGAGGAGGAAGGAGGAGGAGGAGGAGAAGAAGAGGTACAGGCACTTTAGTCCACATGAATAACGGGAAGGATTCCTCGCTCTGAGGGACAGTTCTGACCTTCTGTGCCGTCTGGACTGAATCCATCCCCTGGATCTTCTCTTTGTAGTTTTTGGTGGATGCTGACTGAGAGGCAAACATGATCGACTACGGTGAGTAGGAATCCCATGACCAATGACGAGGAAGCAGCTTTATGACAGGGGCCTTAAAGGGGCCAAGTATCTGTGACATCCAGGTACATTTCACCAGTCACACTCGGTTTAAACACTTAATTGAGGACTTTAAGACTTTAAATGTCAGATATTAGAACGACTTATAATCAAGATCGCTCAGAGAGCACAGTCCACCTGCTTTTTGATCCACTGAACCTTCTGGATCTGTACAGAACTTTACCTGCTTTCACTGTTACCACCTTCCATAAACATGACACAATTCATCCTGATCTGTGATCGTTGAGATATACACATCTGATCTTGTTCAACGGGACTGAACCGTGTCAAATTGAAATTGCTGCCAAATTTGTAATCTGGATTAGATCTGGAAGAAACTTTAGACAGATGTGTGACTTTTTACAGTTGTGCTTACCAGTATAAGAGGTAGGGATTTCATGAAAATGTGATTTGTTTTTTTGTGTGACATCATCAGTGGGTAGACTATCTATCTATCTTCCACTTAAAAAAATTTAGCAAATTTATATATAAATAATTGTTAAAAAAAAGTTATTCAGTGAATGCTTACCAGCCTCTGGGCTAATGTGTCCTCGGTGTAGAGGTCAAATATCTCCAGGACACTGTCAAACTTATTTGCTGGATACCATGATGGTGATGACAGGAAGTGGTTGTTCAGAAACAGGAAGCAGCCACGTTTTCAAATAGCAAAAAAAAAAATCTGAAAAACAAACAAACCTGTGAATAATCGAGAAGAAATTGATGTCAAAATGTTGAATTCAGAACCAATGTAATCATAATGAACTAAGTGAAAGTGTGGCACAGTTAAATTCACATTAGCATCTAAAAGCTAACACTTGGGGAGAGACTGCTAGCCCACTACAAGCCACAAGCTAGCAGCTTTGGCAAGGCTGCCAATCCACCACCTGAATATGATTCCTGCATGTTTTCTAACTTTAAAATGAAAGTTTTTATAAGTTTACTCCATTTTACAGTTTCTAATGGCGAGAAAACCTATTCTCGAGATATTATACCGTTTTATACACAGCTGCTTTATCCATGTTTTACTGATTTTTGTTGTAGTCATTACTGAAAATGTATCACTAACTCAATATAACCACACTGCAAACATGAAATTGCAGAAATGTAAAAGAATGTGTATTTGTATGAATATTAAAATTAGCCGCAGAGTGAAATTGACGCACTTGTTAGCCGAGGGACTGGATCTGTATGTGTGTGTGTGTGTGTTACATAATCTTGTGTGCGCTCATTCCAAGGAGACTTTTAACAGCACAAACAGTGCACTTAAGTCAGCAGCAGGAAGGCACAGATCCCAGCTTAAAGCCACATGACCAGACTTAGATACGACCACAGCCTGCACTTGTCATTCCACTCTGCGACGACAGACGCCAGGACCTGCAGCACCTCCCCGTAGAGAGGCCCCATTCACCGTCAAAGCCTAGAAACGACCCCCAGCCATTGTTGTTCGCAGTGTAGAAGTGGTGGATTTCTTATTTGAGAGGTGTGTCCACCCCCATCTCATTTAACGGCAATTTAGCTGTCATCTAAAGGTCCTGCAAAACCCCAAAAAGTCCCCAGAGGAAAGTGCAAACAACACACACGTTGTTCAGCTGCGAGGCCACTCCACCCACTCCCACTGCTTTTCTCTCAATCAGGCTTCTGTGACGCTGCAGCTCCATGCATACACAAATACAGTACACACACACACACACGCACACGCAACGCAAACACGCACACACGCGGTTTATTCAGCTTCAATCCTAAACACACTTTTCAACGTGACCCTCGCTGCTCTCTCCTCCCCTCAGTTTTTCCTCTTCGGCCATGTGGTCATAGTGAACAGAGTTACTGCTGTGTGCCATTACATCAATGGAGTAGTGTGTGTGTGTGTGTGTGTGTAAGAGAGAGAGTGAAAAGAGGGAAAGTTGGACTGTACCAAAGCTGACATCAGAGGAGGCAGTCAGCCTCTTCATGGCTCCGATAGTGAAGTGATTTTCAATGAAGCTTCAAATACACACATGGAAAAACCAAGGAAAAACTCACCAAAATAAAAAACAAAATGAAATCTACAATATCTTCAGAATATGTTCCCTGCTTAAACTTTGTAACCTGCTCATTCTCCTGCACCAAAGTCCAACATAAACTCAATGCACAAACCAATGACAGTTCCATTATGACCTTTAGGAAAAGGAGGCTGAGCAGAGGAGTCCTCCGATGACGTGGAAAACCAGAAAACTAAGTAGAGGTAGTTTTCTGGTTTGCTGTGTGAAGCTAATCAGGAAGTAAGAATACATTGACTATATTCAGGGGGAAAAGACTCTTCCACTAACTCCTCCCTTTTCCAAGCTTGTTAGTTAACTACGGTGGCGTTTGCACACCAGAGAGGATGTTGTTCATCTTTGTTTCTGTCTTAATCTTCAATTTCAAAACTTTCCGAGTTAGAAATCTGACATGAATTTGGATTTTCCAGCTTCCGACTAAAACTAGAACACACCAAAATACTCACTGTGTTTACATGCATGTTCAAAGTCCGATTTTAGTCCGATTAAGACAATAATTCGGTGTATTTCATGTCATCAGGACATAGTCGTGTATGTGTTGTATACGCTTAGTCGGACTGGAGTTGAACCAGGCGTTCTGCGCACGCACCAAAATGTCCTCCTCGGTATTTGACCCGCAAGTAGAAGGAGACGAGTCAGCAGGTACGAAACCGAACCACAGCACGATCTCCATCTCACGTGTTTTTCTGTGACGTAAAGATCAACAGGAAACTCATTCAATACACGCTAGCTAGTAGACTCGCCAGGTTGTCCGATTGCCTGTCTTAGTCGGACTAAGGCCTTAGCTTGATTAAACTGTGCTGATTGCTGTTGGTTGAAATCAGGGGTCTCAAACTCGCGCTACATTAATATCACGTTACAATGAGTTATTGTCAAAAAAGGTTTCATATGAAAACCAAACAAATACAAACAAATGTCCTTTCACATTAAAACTTAAAAGAAGTTACACATACACACTTCATTGATCACACACTGTCACAAACATACTTACAGGTACTATATCTTTTATCGAGGTGAATAAACCCTCCTGAATGTTACACACTGGACTCATAAATGCTTGTCCATGGATCCGACTGTGGCTCCAGGTCTGGATCGGAGCCACTGGTCATCGTTTAGTAGGGTCTGACTCTAAAAGCACATTTGCATGTGTATATTTACATCTGCTCGCTGGTTTTTCCGCTCCCACCGTAAATGCTCCCACCGTGCTGGCAGACGTCCAGCGTATCAGTGAGATGAAGGACGCCTGCAGCGCTGAGATCCATGTCTCGATTTCCTGTCTATCAGGCCAAACACAAGAGCTCACTAATGCTTCATAATTGCTAACACACTTCCAGGATCAGAGCCACTCATTCACCAGAGAGAGAAGTATGTCTTCCCAGTGAATTCACAGGAACCTGAGGGGTGGAGTTATTTATTTATCCATTTATTTATTTATCCATCCATTCAGATTGATGTCTACCTTGTTCAGTTTGTACCACTTTAAAATAATGCTACACATGTGAGCTAAACAGGAAGTAGATTCTCTCCTCTGCTAAGTATGAATGGGGAAAAAATCAATTTGAGATTTTCATTCATAGCTGATGGTGGAGTCGCGATCGGGAAGCGGACGCGCGATTTTAAAAAGTGCGTAGAAGACGGACGGATGATTCTAACGATTCAGTTGCACCGAAAACATCTGCTGCAGAGATTGTCCAGCTGCTGTGAACATGTGTGTCTCACTAAGACAATGTCCTTCTGCAAAACATCGCGTCCCAATAATAAGGCCGATGAAACCCAGGGACGTGTGTTTAGTTTATGTAATTGTTCAAATCTCGGTTTACGAGAGATTCTTATGCAGCATGTTTGTGATCTGGAACGTCGTTAAAAACTGATTACCACACACACACACACACACACACACAGGGAAAAATGTTGCTAAAACTTCAAAGTCACAGTTTGATGTGTTTTGAATGTCGTATCACTTCCTGTAAATCATTATCATGAGGATAAGAGAAAAAAGAAACTTTCAGACGCAGCAGATGTGATCAATGCTGGAGTTTCAGTTTATATGATACGATACATCATTTTTATCTGTAAGTTAAAGGAACCGTTGAGGTTTACTGTTACTGATACTTGGTTCTGGTTCTGGCTCAGTTCTGGATTCTCAGGACCTCTGAGTGCAGGTGAACCAGGCCGTGTTCACACCAGTTTAAGAGAAACCAAAGTAAACACAACTCTTCCTCTACTTCCTGCTCGTCTTCACAACCCAGAACATGACACGCCCACTGATGATGTCACGGTTCCAACTTCTCAGGTTCCAAAGCTTTTTTTTTTTTTTTTCAGTTTGAAGGTAGTAGCCGGTTCAAAATCAGATTCAGGAACCGGAACCAGCACAGAGCCCTCATGCCCTTTCCCACCCTCGGGGCCAGGGGCCCTGAAGCCTCTGCACTCCTATTCCTATTAAATCTTCACAACTATGTTATTCATTCCAATATTTAAACGGGGCCCTGAAGCCACGTTAACACTGATTCTGTTGTGATAAATCTTAATATATTTAAAAATGTTTTCTTTAAACACTGGATCCTCATATAGAAACTTTGGGAAACCTTGATGTAAACCATGAAGTGACTGGTTCTTACCACAAGGAACCAGGTCTGACTGAGTCCAGGAGCCAGGTTCAGTGCGGGTTCAGAGTCTGTGCACGTTGTCGACTAAGTGTTTCATTTCAAACGCACTAGCATGTATAATGCATTTGAGGATCATCCTATAGTGCTCTCTGGAGTGTGAAGCTCTGATGCACGCGCCGAGCGTCGCTCACTCCAGACCATTAACGGCTCCGAGGCTAACGCCATTATCTGTCCTCACTTATGTGAACACGAACATCATCATCATCATCATCATCATCATCATCATCAGCTGCTGCTGCTGCTGCTTTCTTAATGTCCGTGCTGCATGTGATTCAGTGATTCATTTAGCACGCCATTTTCATGTGTGTGTGCTTGTATTTGTAAACACTGACCTTGTCAGGACCAGTAGTCCTCATGGAGACTAAAACCTGGTCCTACTGGGGCAGAACCTAACTTCCACGACTCTATGCGCTTGATTATAAAAAGTCGATCAGTTGCAAATGTTTGATTAATGATTGCGTTTATAAAAACACATCTCTCTCCTCCGATGATGATGATGGTGGATCTTTAACCACAAGGTGGCAGCAGCAGCAAGCGTGTAGTGAGTGGGCTTTGTGTGTTTGGCGAAGTGATGGAATTTACGATGTTCCTTGAATGCATTTCGTCAGTTGCTAACAGGTTAGGTTAACACACAGTGAACGCAGCGTTACGTACACTAACTCCCATGTGCTGGAGTTTAGAAAATCTGAATATTTGACAAATAATAACATTAATTAGGGATAAAAAGATGTGCGATTTAAAGGTGCAACATGAGTCAAAGCTCTTAAAATGATAAGTAGATTGTGTTGAATTACTATTATTAATATTACGATGGCTATGAATGGAGAATATAACTAATTGTTTGCTGTGACTGACTTAAAAATGTTACGCCCAACATGGAGCCAACATAGCTACATACAGTCCAAGTGATTTATTTTGAAAGTGCCGTACAGGAAACGTGCATCTTTTTTTGAAACCTAAAGTTTCTCTATAGTGTCCGTGTGAGCTAAATTTGGCGATTTTCTCCATGGACTTTGGTGTGGGAGCGTGAGCATTCAATTTCTTGTTAGAAAAGGGTGTTTAGAGCGAAGGAGAGGAGGAATAATCCAAGAGAAGACACTGGTGCAACATCATTCCCGAGTCCAAAATGAAACAAGCTTAACTTGAACGGTTAAGTTTAAAGATAAGGCTGTTTCAAACCACGGTTAGTATAATTAATAACTAACAATAACTAAAATTGTAGAGAAAATGTGCTTAGTTTTTGTCTTTGTAAATGTATTTCATACATAAGCCTTTTGGGTTCATATGAAGTGTGTTGATTTTTGTTATAATATAAGAGTTGTGTATTATTATTATTATTATTATTATTATTATTACCATGGCAATTTACCAACGGTGCACCTGCGGAATGGTTCTGTGCCGTGTGAGCATTAAGGGTTAAAATGGCATCATTTGCTGGGTCTCTCTAAAAACTAATTAAAACAAACTGATTTTAAAATCAAAAAGTTAAAACAAAATAAAAACTAAAACTAATTAATACTAAACTATTATAACCTTATTTCAAACCAAGGCAAATAGATACAGGGTCGTGTGTGTGTGTGTGTGTGTGTGTTTTTCTCAGCAGGCGTCTGATTAAGTCGCAGTCATGAGGATTGAAAGAAACTTTACTTTGATTTTTTTTTCAAAGTCAGGGAAGAAAAGCGCTTTTATCTGCTCACACACACACACACACACACACACACACACGGATGCAGTCAGACTGTCCTAACTGGATTTTCTAATTGCCCTCCAGAGCGCCCCTCTCCATTAGGCTTCGGGCCGGCTGGGAGGAGGAGTGTGTTGGTTCCTGACATCCCGACACACACATACACACACACTCTGACGGCCATGCCTCTAAGATACTCCCACCAGAGGAGGAAAGCCAGCACAGCGGCTGCTCGGAGGATGGAGAGGAGACACAGGGACCAGGGCAGGAGCAGCGGCAACAACAACAACAACGACGACGACGACCCGAGCAGCAGCCACAACCACCGCTCCAAGAAGCTGGCCATGCTCTCCAGGTACCAACAGCTCAAACTGCACACAACGCTCCACACACATAAAGTTAGACTGCTGACCTTTTTTATGAGCATGTAAACCTTCTTTTATGATGGCTGTATTTTACCAACTTAAGCCCCGAAAACTTACTTTTCTGACTCCAGGTCTCTGATACTGTGTCACTCCAAGACCAACGACGACTGTGGGGAGGAGAGGAATTCTGTGGGAGTGGCGGACGGGTGGTGCAGGACACAGGGTTCAAGCTGGAGGACGGAGGCGACCACGGCTGCTGTTCACGCGGGACACAGAGGCGCGGAGAACGGACACTGCAGGAGGACGGCCAATCAGCAGCCGGCGCTGGAGAGGAGAGGAGGGAGTAAGACGGACGATCGCCTTCATCACAGCAACACAGGAAGAGAGAATAAACGGAGCTTAAGGAGAACGTTCAGCATCAAGGTACGACTGCGAGAACGAGGGTCACTGTGGAGGTCAGCAAGCGTCCTGTCGAGGTTCACGATTTTTCATCTGTTTTAAAATAAGTGCTTGTTTTTATAAAAAAAACCTCACTTTTCACACAAAATTAATCCAAAAAATAACAAAAACAGACAGAGGGCCACATGGGATCAACTGGGGGGCCATATGTGGCCCACGGGCCACAGGTTTTAGACCTCTGATCTAAAATAATATAATCTAAACGAGTGTAAAACTCTTATATTCTTATATTTGACATCCAGTGCCAAATTTTATGTCCAACCAAACTATTTATTCACAATATTATTGCAATAATTGTAAGAATTTGCTTCCTCTTCTTAAATGTCACCAAACATTTTATTTTTTTAAACCTAAAGTGATAAATTATAAGGTCCCGGAATGATTAGAACACGTCACCGGGACTGTATGTTGGCGAGTGATCAATAGATCTCTCTAAAATCTAATCTCGGCTTACGTCTATGACATGTCAAGAATAATGTTCACTGCTCTCTTCTCACGTGTGAAGCGCTCACTCCTCTGCACCAAAGTCCATAGAGAAAATGTGTGATTTTACAGCCCGGCACGCAGCAGCTGCTGGTCCACCGCTGCCACGTTAGGTGCTTTTATGTCACTCAGGTTGATCCGAACGAAGGTTTTTCAAACACAGAAATGACAAAGTTCTGCAGTTTAACGTACTGATGGAGGCAGAAGTGGATCAGCAACTGCTGTGTGTCGGGATGTAAAAATGGACAGTTTTCTGAATGGGGTTTGGTGTGGGAGGAAAACGTCAGGTTCCACAGGTTCACAAAACGTCGTCAAACAGTGGATAAAATGACTGTGTCTGACCTTATTATAGAGCAGAAACACTTCACATCAAAGAATCATATGACCAATTATAATTCTATTTCATAACGATGATGATGATGATGATGAATCGTCATGTTAATGTTACAGTGACAACAACAACACATGTCGACACACGTGAACCCTGCAGCCTCTCAGACATCCAGCTCGGTCAAAAACAGTCAGCTGCTCAACGTATGGCTCCACACTGCTCAGATTTATTGCAGTCACCAAAAATAAACTTCCAACTATTTAATTCAAATAACATGTAGAGACACGTGCCTGCTGTGTGTGTGTGTGTGTGTGTGCGTGTGTTGTCTAAATGTCATGATAATCACATGGCCTGTGTGTTAGCGCCGTGATCGACCTGAATGTCAAACATCCAGACAAAGACGGGGTTTGTTGTTTCTACATCTCGCCCTCGTGGCGCATTCCCCCAGAGTCAAGTCGGGCTAGAGCGTCTCTCGCTGGAGTCAGACAAACTCCACGGGAGATTAAAAACAGTCAGAGGTCAACGTTGACCTGTCGCGACGGAGTGAGGCGCGAGCCGTGATTATCAGTCAATCAATCAGACGTTGGTCATAAAGCAACCCTTCATACTAGACCTTTACTCAACCATCTCAACAACACAATATTAATAAACATACAACAGAGGCGAGGGAGTGAAGGGGAAATTAGGAAGTAAGGATCACTTTTTGAAAGAGATTGTTTACGTTTCGTGCCGTTCCCGTCTGGTCTTAAAAACCTGGTTCTTCCCACTGGTCAGTCAGGACTGAAGAAGCCTCTTCAGAGAGGTGAAATGTCTTCAACTAAACGACTGAAGAAGACTATGACGTGGATGAGCGTCACCCTCACCTGTTTCAGAACAACATCATTCTATCAATGATCATTATAGCATTGATAAGTCAACAAATAAAAGACTTTTTGGGAAACACTTAACAATAAAGTGCACAAATAAGGCTAACTAATCATTAGTTGAATAACTCTTTTTGTTTTTACAGATTATTGCACTTGATCCATACAAACAGGTACCAGACCACAACCAATCAACCTCCCAGGGATCTTAATGAATCACTGAATCACAGTGACTATTTTACAGCTGGCTGTTGTGAACCACTTCCTGGACTAAAGCCCAGGCTGCTAAACAACCCTAACTGAGGCTGAGCTCAACAGTAATTTAATGGAGCAGTGTTTCCCTCTGGGGCTAATTCATGCCAGGTTCAACATCAATCACTTTTAATCACCTGCTAGAACGATATCATCGTCGTATCTTAGCTTTTTATGCTGGAAGCAGAAAGAAAAGGCAAAAAAAAAAAGCGTATGAATGGAGTCTTTGTGAATAAAGTTATGATGTCATGAAGAGAAACATCTGAAGAATGCATATAAAGAGGATTTTCATGCTTGTCAAGTGTTGGATGCTTTGTTCTAAAGGAAATCTTTGAGAAAAGGCTTGATATTTTTACACAACTGAGGCTTGATCTCACATAAAAACATCAAACACCACAAACAGTCAACAGTCAAACTCAATGAAGGGAGTATAATGTAAAGCTCTGGACACTAGTGTTTAAAATTGGAACTGCAATCAGAATTCAAAACATTGGAAGGGTGATGTCCTCTCTATCTGTCCTCTCTAGACTTAAGTGTTCACGGGCTGCAACGTAGTTTCCAAAAGACGGATCTACAACGAGCTTCACCTTTACACTCTGATACATTGTTTTCATATAAACACATAACTCAAGCTCAAAGACTTGAGTAATAACTTGGACTCAAGGTTGAAGACTTGAGACTTAACTTGGACTTGAGCTCAAATAATTGAGACTTGACTTAGACTTGAGCTCAAAGACTTGAAACTTGAGAAAACTTGCAGAAAATGACCCGTGGACGTGTCTGTGATTCCCCCACCGCTGATCATTCATGTTGTGTAGAGTGTGACACATAGTGATCCTATGACTCTGAAACTCATGGAGCATGACCTTGTCTTAAGCCACAACATAAAAATCTGATTTCCGGGTTTTAATATAGAGTCTGACTGATGTTCATGGTCTAATCTCCACACCCTCTGGACCAGTTCAGGGACTATAAAACCTTAGCGGTGTTTTCTTTTTCCTGAAATGTCACCAGATGCTTTAATACGCTCATAAATCATTCTTTATATGAACAAGTATAGATGTTCCCTTGTACTCTGTTGACTGTGTGTGTGTGTGTGTTGTTCCAGGAGAGCAGTATCTGGAGGATGTGTGTAGCCACAGGTCCTGCTGAGGAGGTGTGTTCACCACAAATGGCTGACAACAGCATCCAGACGGGGGATAAGGACAGTCGTGTGGAGCCAGGGAGGAACGGAGTAAACCTTCACAGGTGATAAAACCCAACACCACAACGTTAAGTGCCTTTTTCTGAGGAATGAGCTGCAAAAGTGCTAAAAGCTAAAAATGCTTACAGTCAATGCAGAGCTAAGGGTTCAGCTCAACTTCACTTGAGACTTAGAGCTCAAAGACTTGGACTCAAGCTTTAACATTTGACACTTGACTTGGACGTGAGCTTCAAGACTTGAGACTTAACTTGGACTCGAGCTCAAAGACTTGAGACGTAGAGCTCAAAGACTTGAGACGTGGCGCTCAAAGACTTGAGACGTGGCGCTCAAAGACTTGAGATTTGACTTGGACTCGAGCTCAATGATTTGAGACTTAACCTGAAACTTAGAGCTCAAAGACTTCGCTACACTAGGTGGTGCTATGACCTCGTTAGTATTGTGCTGCGGTCACACTGGACGCAGTCCAGGTTTTTCCACCTTACAACGTCAGGCAACTTAAATTTACATGTTAACAGATGGGGATGAATTTTGTCATGTTTATGTAAGACGGTAAAGTTCTACACAGATGCAGAAAGTATGAAACCTGTTTATTGACAAAGTGTTTCAGCCTTGCTGTAGCCTGGTTCTATTCTTAGTCGGCTTCGCTGTAAAGAAACCAAGTTTCCCCACAGGGACAAAGTTTTTCTGATCCTGATTCTTAGGACAAACATTTCTTTGTTAATGTCTGCATTGATCCCAACTTTGAATGTTCACACTTTGTTTGGAAGATGTTTCTGTAAAGTGTAATAATCCAAATGAAAAGTTCTCATGATAAATCCCAGCACCACGGTCTCTGGTTGAGCGTGACTAACTGAGATTCTCTGGGGCTGTTTTCCAGACGTCTTGAGTCGGGTCAAGCTGTTTATGATCAGGTCAAGAAAGAGACAGAAGCACAAAACCAACAGTGTTCCTGAAGCACTGCTCAGCAGAGACACGACTGTCATTGATAATGCGAGGCGAATCAATTCCGTCCGTCTTGTAAATTCAGGAAACGTTGAATCCACTGTTGCCTCATCCCGAGAAACCCTTAATTGATAGTTAAGGGTTTTCCGCAGTGTGGGTTTTATGAGGAACTGACACATAGTCGACAGCATGTTACATGATCTCAGTCAAAAAATGGGCTTAAAAGTGTACGTTAAGTTAAGAATATGTTTGACCTTTTTTTGTAAGCCACTCGCTCTCCTGCACCAAACTCCATAGAGAAAAAGAGTCATTTTAAATCACTGCACACAGATGTTGTTGATCCACTGCTGCTTCTATCAGTGTGTTCAAATATGTTATTCTGTGAGTTCGGTGTTTGGAATCCTTTGTTTGGATTGACCTTGTTTTCATAAACTTACCAAACCTGGCAGCAGTAGACCAGCAGCTCCTGTGTCCCTGTGAGCTAAAAACGCACATTTTTTCTATGGGGTTTGGTGTGGGAGAGTGAGTGGTTTTCAAATAAACACAAACACCAGTTTCAAGAGGGAAAAGTCTGTGTAACAGTTGTTAAATCATTTCAGTTCAATGAGAACACGTCTGCCTGTCCTTTGTGGGTTTCTGTGGTTCTGGTTCTGTCTGGACCAGAAACAGGCTAAAGAGTTTGGTCATTCAAATGGAGCATGGAGCGTGATGTGATTCCTCTGTATCAACATGACTTAGTGGAAGTGGTTTATGCTGCAGGATTTCCGAGAATGCTTAGCTGAGAAGAGACCCCGGGGAAGACCCAGAACCTGGCTGAGGGATCACTATGCAATGCTTTGGGATCCCCAGGGGGCGCTGGAGAGCATTGCTGGGTGGAAATGCTGCCCGGAACACGCCGTTACCTCTGTCACAGACCTCACATACGTGGAGGGAAAATGGACGGATGGTTCTGCGTTAATGGCCTGGCGGTTGTCCAGTGTGGTCGTGTGTGAAAACAACATGAATAAGTGTTTTATAAAGGGGAAAAAAAAGCAACTAGTTAATGCTGAGTCACTATAACGTAGAAATGTTGACGTGAGCGAGTCATGGTGTGTTAGCTTTTCTGTCTCTGTGTGTTGTTTTCTCTCCAGAGGCTGCAGCTTCCTGAGCTCAGACAAGCTGGCACCTTTTAACGGACACGTTCTAAATGGCAGCACTTGGTCGGAGGCGGAGCCGGCGAGGAGCGTCCACATTAAAGGCTGCAGCGAGGTAACTAGCGCTTCACGCTTGGAATGCTCCCAGTACACACTGTTGTTGTTGTTGTTGTTGTTGTGGGTGGAAAGTGACAGCAGGTAAATCCTCTCTGAACACTAACTGCTGGTTACAGGTTGTTTGTAGCACATAGAAAATGCTGTGCATAGTCAATTGTTTATCGTCAAAGCAAATAAAATATCGATTTAATCATTCAAAGATATTGTATTTTATTGTTTGAACATTCACTTGTTCTTTAGCACTTTCTCTCATTTTTGTTTACACTGGAATTTCAGGATGTTTTAGTTAAGGTTTATAATCCAGTCTGGGACTTTCATGGAATGTGATATCTTCTGACATCAACGTTAAATTGATTTTACTGGTCGTTTTATCAGGTGTAAACATTCAGTTTTATTAACGAATAGTGAGCACTGGCTTCACACGTGGAGCTGCTTTAACGAGAAACAGCAGCACCTGTGTTTTCTCAGCCGCGGGGGCTCGACGTATGTTTCTCTGTGGTCTTTGGAGTGTTTTTGTTGCCGTGGGGCGGTGTCACACCTCATCGCCCGGCCAGGACTTCTGCAGTCACTCACTAAGAGGAAACCTGAGCGGCTGCATGAAGGGTGAAGTGGAGGAACACAGCAGTAGGAAAGAATGTCTGACATGTGACCACCGGGCTCAGCTGAGTCTCTACTTTTCTGTCCTTTTACTTTGTTATTTATATTTCTAGCAACTCGTACTTTTTACGCCACTACATTTCCTCTTCTAGAGGAAGAAGAGTTGGTATTATGGTCTGTATTTATATCTTGCCCAGTTGATATTGACTGATTGATTGATTTAAAAACACTTTATTGTCAGACAGTTAAGTCCACAGCTTGACTCGCTCCATTTGCGCATCAACAAAGACACATCGCAATCATATAGACCCCGTGGTTCTCAAACTGTGGTACATGTAGCAACCAGTGGTACGCGGGTTTCCTCTGGTGGTACTTGATGTTCTACTGTAAAAAGCAGCGTATGTGATCACAGGAAGAATTTGGACCTCAGGGCGTACAAAATGTATATAACAATTTAGTATCAAAGGACAAAAGGATATCAAAGGACAAAAGGAAAATAAAAGGACAAAAACAATTGTCCATGGTCAAGGATTTGTGTGACGTTTTGTGTTGTGCGTTCTCACCTCAGGATAATTCCACGCACGACGAAGACGACACTCTCCGTTCACGCAGTCTGAACACAAGTCCACAGCATCCGTCTCTCGTGTCCCCATGTGAGTCTCCGTCCCTGCCCGGATTCACGGAGGAAGAGCTCTTAGCCAACAACAACCACCTCAAGGTGAATTCACACACGTTTCCAAGAGTGTTTTTACAATATAATGCATCTATGTTTACATTTTTTTAATAAGCTGACATCCCTCTGTGTGTGTGTGTGTGTGTGTACAGTTACCCATCCCAGAGGTGAACGAGGACAAGTGCTGGGAGACAGAGAAGACGGAGCAGAGTCCACCGGAGCAGACGGACAACAACAGGACACGCTCCAACTCAACCAGTGTGTGTCTCGCACTTTTCACTCGTTTCACCGTTTAAAATGACGCGCGATAACGTTTAGTGGGGCCGATCATAAATACCGATATACGCCGATATATGAGCTGTAGAGGGCGCCAGTGTAGCAGTCAAAGAGGTAGCAGCTGACATGTCATGAGTCATGTCAGTGGATTAGGCTGATATCAGATAACACATTTTAAAGCCCACTTAAAAGATATTTAAACCATTAAAGCCACAGTAGACAGGAGAGTTTCATGCATTTTGAGTTTCTTTTCGGAATAAAAAGGTTTCTGGGTTTCACTCACATGTGTCCTGTCACTGTCACGTCTCCAGGCGTCCAGCCGTACTGGATCGGGGACTTGGACGCCATCATCATGAAATCCCCCGAGCTCTGCAGCAGTCACACACAAGGGAATGCTGGTTTCTATGGAAACAGGAAGTCACTGTCGCAGCAGCTGGAGTTCCCTCACACCAACACACAGGTATTTGATTAAAGTCACTGTTATGGGTGGAGTCTGGAACTTCTGTCGTCGACTTAACACAGTTTAGTTTCCCACTTACTTGGTTTAAGTGTGTCTCTCACTGCGTGTGTGTGTGTGTGTGTGTGTTCCAGCCCGTGCAGCGACCCTCCCGCTCTCTCAGCTCGGCTCAGCTCGTTCACTCGTGCAGCAACGTGCAACAAGCGTTCATCATCTGTAACATCGTCCTGATGAAGGGACACGGCAAAGTAAGCACAAACTGCACACACGCACCCAGGCAGTAGCAGTCGGCCACCAGGGGGCGACTCTGCTGGTTGTGAAAAAGTTTGAATGGAAGTCTATGGGGAAAATCTTCTCACTTGTTTTGTAACGTCAGTAAACACTCGACTGACTTGCTCTCTGGCTCCGCCTACTCTACTCTCTACTAGTTTGGTATTGTTTTCCATAACTATAGCTCCTCCTCAATGTGGGTGGAGTCAACATATCACGGCTGCGTGTCGTCACTGTAAGACACAAGAATCAAGCCGAACAAAACTGTAGATCAGTTAAAAAGACTTTAATATCCCTGAAAACATGCATTTATTTAGGAAATTTTATTAAAGAAATGTCTAAAATCTCAATATTTAACAGAGGAGTCTGGTGTGTCATTTTGATTCCAGCTGCTGCGTTTAACAGTTTAACGGACAGTGTTTCTGCTGCTGTTCTCAGAGTCTGGGCTTCAGTATCGTTGGAGGGAAGGACAGCATGTACGGACCAATGGGAATCTACGTGAAGAGCATTTTCCCGGGAGGAGCAGCTGCTGCTGATGGACGACTGCAGGAGGGTGAGGGTGAAAACATGAACCAGAGCGGCCAGAAGCACGATTATTACTAAATATTTAAGGTTTAGATCGTTAGTGTAATCTCAGGTTGATATTGACGTATAGGATGCTCCTGATGTGGAGTGAAGGCATTAAAAGTTGTTTTTGAAATATTATAAAGGTACAGTACGCAGGATTTCTTACCGTGTCTGTGTCTCTGTACAGGTGATGAGATCCTGGAGTTGAATGGAGAGTCTCTGCATGGTCTGACTCACGACGAAGCTCTGCACAAGTTCAAAGTAAGTGTTATGATTTTAAAGTTGAAAGAAATAATAATAATAAGTTGTTTATTTTTGAATGCAGAAGTAACTTGGGGTCCAAATTCCTTCCTTTAGTTCCTTCATGTATCTGTGAACGGAGCCAGTTTTCTTTCTTGATAAAGTCGTGTAAACAATGTCCACATCAGTGTAATATTACAGAGTGGATCTTTTTATTATTTTGTGCTGTCACTTGGTGTGGATTCAGGAAATAATCAATTAATAAAGGTCAATAATATATCTATATATATATATGATAGCTCTAGCATCAGCATGTTAGCTCTAATATCTCGTTAGCTCTAGAATCTGCTTGATTTAGCATCAGGTTGTTAGCTCGAGCATCCAATTTTTAGCGCTCGCATCTCGATGTTAGCTCTAATATTGCTTGTTAGCTCTAGCATAATTTTTTAGCTCTAGCATCAGTTTTTTCACTCTAGCATTGTTTTGTTAGCTGTAGCAACAGCATGTTAACGTTCGCATTTTTAGGTTGTGTTTGTGTTTATACACTTAAAGTGGCTACTCCCCTGTGGCTAATGCTAGTGCTAACCTTCTTGGGATCGAACACGTGTAGCAACTGATACATTTAAATTTGACCTGCAATGAATCAGATTTTGTGACTCACAGTACAAAAAAATCTGTGCAGCAAATCAGGAAGGGACTGCTGACTCTGGTGGTGAGGACCAGCCTGCGCGTCGGCGCCCTCTGTGGTCAGGTGCAGGTGACGCAGCTGTGCAGGTCGCGCTCCCTCAGCTCCAGCGCGGGAATCTCGCGGGTCAGCGCCGACATGAGCGACTACAACTACCTGAACAACAGCTGCAGTAACTCACTGAGCGTCCCGGGTCAACCTGTCAAACCCAGAGACCGAGTCGTGATGGACATCATCCTGCACAAAGGTCAGAGGTCACAGAGTTTCTGAGATTCAGCTGTTTCTAGACATCAAACATAAACAGATGTATCTGAACTTGAAGGTTGGAAAAATTCCAATATTTTCCATTCAATAAAAATTCCACTCAATATTCACATAATATCTATGTACCTATATATGTACACAGCAGTGTATGTGGTATAGGGACAGTTACACATATTTACATTTTATGTATGAGCAGATTTGAGGAGCGTTACTGCCACCAACTGGACTGGAGAATAAATTAAACAAATATGCACCAATCTTTAAGTTCAGATATATCTGTCTGTGTTATAATATGTGTTATAATTCATTTACCAAATTATATTTGTAGATATGGCTGTGAATTTTGCTCTTGTCCTGATTTATGTTGTGATTTTGGGCCACAACAGATGAACGCAGCGTTTGAAACATCAGTCTCACAGCAGGTGTCTCTCTCTCTGCCTGTCTCTGTCTCCTCCTCAGAAGCTGGTGTTGGTCTGGGTATTGGACTGTGTTGTGTTCCATCAGCTGACGGATGCCCAGGAATCTACATCCACACTCTCTCTCCTGGATCTGTCGCTCACATGGACGGCCGACTATGGTACAAGAGAGTTACCATAGTAACTGCACCAACACTGGAATTACAGATTGTGTCTTTGTGTGAGATACTGTAACTGTAGGCTGCGGGTGTGTTTTGTGATAAACACGTGAAAAAAAAAATCTAACTTTTCATGGAGCTGCTGGATCATCTATGACTCAAAAAACTCAGTTCTTCAGCAGTTAATTCATTAATTATTGCGTCTTGTCTCCGCCCTCCCCAGCTCTGGTGTTGTATACACATAAACACTCCCTCAGTCTGTGCTGATACTGTAATTTTGTAGGTGAAGGACGTGGTAAACAAATGGTGTTTCATCATTTCTGTTTCGCAAAGACCAAATAGAGACAAAATAATAACAAAAACAAACAAACAGCAGTTACGTACCGCAGCTTTAAGTTCCTCCTCTTTTCTTTTTTTTGGACCTGTAGGTGTGGAGACGAGATCATGGAGATCAACGACACTGTGGTTTACAGCATGGCACTGAACGACGTCTACACAGTCCTGAGCCAGTGTTCACCAGGTCCGGTCCACATCATCATCAGTCGCCACCCGGACCACAAAGTACGTCATGGGTTCAATAATCTCATTAAACCTCACGTACTAAAACGCTAAAGTGCTTTTACTCCAAAACAGGTTCAGAAAGTTGCTGAGTGTGTGATCGATCCGACTAAAATAGACATTAAAACTGCGAGCAAAGGTCGTTTTCACCATCTATTTTGTTGTGAGCCACTTTATTCTTTAGCTTTATTCTAAAGGAGAAAAGTGAGGCTGCTCTAATCTGAAAACACGACTGCCGAAATGAAGACCAAGACTCTGCAATGGAGACACACTGCTCGTTACTTATGCATCCAGTTTCTTTCGTAACTTAACTCACAGGGTTAAGGTTTTTCCAGATCAGATATATTTAGTTATAGTGTTACGTTGATGTTGTTAATCCTCTGTATTGTGTGTGTGTGTCACAGGTATCAGAGCAGCAGCTGAATGACGCCATCGCTCTCGCGGTGCAGAACAGCAAACTGAGGAAGGACAAGAGTCAGTGGAGCATTGATGGTAAAGTTAAATCTAACAAAGAACGTTGATTGATTTCTACCTTACTTCTCTCTCAGGGTTCCCACCGGAGAATCCTTGAAAACATGTGGATTTGCATCTTGAAAGGCTAAATAGACAATAAACACGGGTTGTTGAAAGTTGTGTCTCCCTTGTTTGTTACGATGCCACAATCCAATATTATATGTACAGACTGCAAGTAGATGTGACTATAAGCAGTTACCACTTAACGTTTGTGCAAAAATCCTCAGTGGGCGACCCCTACAGGAGCGTCAGAGGAAATATTAATAAATTCATCTGTTTGGTGTGTTTTTTGTTGCAGGTCTGCGCAGACTGGACTCGTGCTCTCACAGTCGTCAGAGGTGCGAGCACTGTATGGAGAGGAGCGTCAGTCAGCAGACGGTGCGACGAGCGCAGAAGACCATGACTCGCTCCTGCAGCGACAACGCCAACAGCCAGAACTACAGCCGCTGCCTCGCCATCCACAACCTGCACAACCTGCACAACACACACCACCACCACCACCACCTCCCGTCAGGACGCGTCCACAGCCTCGACACAGCCAAGGTGAGCAAGTGTGTTTTGTGATCTTCTACGCAAATTAAAGTCTTCTGTTGTTGTGTCACGTCTTAACTCGCCCCCCCGTCTTTTAGTCTGTGACAGAGACATGGTCAGAAAACAGATTGTCTGTGCCCATGTACCTTGATGAAGACTATAACATTCCATACAACTCTCCCGGTGCCAGCAACCGCTCCAGTCAGCTAACCCTGGACCTGGGCCTCAAGAGCAACAAGGTACCATCCACCAATCCATTCATCCATACCAGGGCTGCCATAACTGCAAACTCCTATTAATGGGCAGCCCGTAGCCAAGCGGAAAGATAACTTGCCTTGTCACTGAAGCAAGGTATTCAATCCCCACACTCATTGTTAATTGGACACTCTAAATTGAAACCAGCCACAGGGGGTTGACATCTACTGTACTCCTTGGGACCAGGCCCAATCCAGGGCTGGGGTACCTCTGAGCAAGGTACCCAATCCCCCATTGCTCCCCATTGATTGGTTTAATTGGACACTCTAAAATGACCCCCAGCCATGGGTGAGGCACATCCATGTACCCTAAATGCCAGCTCCAAGCCTGGATAAATGTGTCAGGGAGGGCATCCGTCATAAAAAATCTGCCAAATCAAATACTAATAATCTTTGGTGGGCCAAATTTGGGTCCCAAACCCTAATTTGGGCAGCCCCCTGTTCTACAGTGAATACTGCACGTGTGGCTCATAGAACCCAGGTGAAAGTAATGAAGGCGGGGCATGTAATCACGCTGGTGGGGCGTGGCAGAATGACAAGAAGTGATCTGCAACAAGAAAAGAATGTTAAGTTTCAAAATAAAACAGGAAACTACACAGAATGAGATTAACGTTACATATTTGTGTGCGTAGTCCCTCTGCAGGGCTCGTGCTGCCCCTCAGAGATACTGCTGGCCAGACGTGACCAGTGAAGAAGGTTATAACGGAGACTCCAGTGGTTCCAGTCGAGGATCCCCAGTCAGAGACGAGGGAGTGGACCTGACGTCACACAGCAGCTGCCTGGTACAATAGTCTGAAGACTATTTTCTTCATCCATGATAATTCTGATGATCATATTTCACCACGATCCGCTTATTTTCAGAGCTTTCCATCACGTTGCATGATAGAAAGACAAAACATCTCTCGTCACTGTATTAACCTTTCACTGTGAGACACTGATCCTAACCGTGTTTCCCTCTCACTCTCCTTCCACCGCCTGCAGTTCTTCAGTCTGTACAGAGCCTTACAAAAGATCCTGAGATTACTCTTCAGGAACGTATGTGAACTGATGTGGAGTGAACTATTGTGCTAGTGGACGCATGTATAATGCATGGCTGTGTTTTTTGTTGTTAATAAATTCATTTCCAGCTGACATTGGGCGAAAGGCAGGGTCATACTTTACTTTATTCTGAAAAAGTTTATGAAATACTCAGCCCAACATGCCATGTTCAGAGTCAAGTTCTTGATGCTGGATGTTCAGGTGTACACCTGCCTTTTTTGACGGCACTGTGACAGTTTCGTGTCAGTGTAAATGTTTGCATGGAAGCATGTGGCACGTCATGTTCACGTCATGCTCGTTGTAAATCCTTTAGTGACTCGAATCAAACGGTGAAGAAGTAGCGCTTGAATGCAGATCAATGTCTGAGCGGAAGCTTCACTTCTCTTGTGGTTTCTGTCAGCGAAGCAGTCATGACACAAGACTTCCTGTTTGTGTCACAGGAAGGAGAACGAATAAGAGAACAGTCGGAGGGGAGCAAAGACGACCGCACTCATCGAGACTCTGCAGCCTCCGTCAACGACAGGCGACACTTAGGTGAGAAACTGTGCCGTTTAATTTCTTAAATTTATTCACCTGAATACAACTTTGCTTAAAATGCGCTCCAAAAATGCAGAAGCATTTCAACACGGATGCTGTGGTTGTGCTGAATATTTTAGTCGAAAGTAACTGTGGTTCCATTTCCTGTTGCAGGCAGGTGTTTAACGTGAATAAAACTGATGGAGATAAACTGGGGCTGCAGTAAAGTTCATCAACTGCTCGTGTCTTTGAACAATCATATTTCAAAATTAAAATTTAATCAGTGGTTCTCACTAGATTTCTTGATTGGTGCTGGCTTGTGTAAGGTGTTGGTGCTCTGGCCTCTCATTTCAGACAAGCTATAAAAAAAACCTGGGGTGTGAATTTTTGACAGCAGTCTGAAATGTGATAAACAGATCGACTTAAAACAAGCTGTTAAAATGCAAATCAAAGCTCTTCCTCAACCAGCAGGATGTGGAAACGGCAATCCACGCCTTCAGTAGTTATAGAACCTCTGAAATACTTTTCTTTCTCTCGTGTCATGACAGGAGATTCCTCAGTGTTGTTCTGCTCACTGCCAAAGAGAGGAGCTTTGAGGAGGCAGGCACGTATTGAGCAACGTTCCCAAGATCATCTTCAGGATCCTTGGGTTCGCCTCTCAGACAGCTCCCCGGAAAAAACACCTGAGATCCACCTCCAGCACGCCACAGACGGTACACGACCGGTCAACATCCACAGCAAGCCCGCGACCATGAGTGATGAGGAGAATGCTGTCGAGCTTAACGGCACGGCGACAGATGATACTTCAGATCCTCCATCCAACGACATTCCAGAAAACCCATGCGAAACTCCAGATTTAAAGAAGGGGCCCCCGGTGGCACCAAAGCCCACCTGGTTCCGCCAGAGTCTGAGGAAAATTCGAGACGAGCAGGATGAGAAGAAGCGCGCAAACTCTGCAGAGCAGAGATCTGCTGCAGGATTCAGCAGAAACTTCGCAATCAGGTCTGCTTCATCTGCCGCAAACCTGTCCATCAAACAAAAGATCCACTCATTTGAGACTTTTTCCAGTCCAGAGAGTCCAGAGAAGAGGAGCCAGAGGAGGCTCGTGGCCCCCTCCGCATCCCTTCCTCTGGTGGAGAAGGAGACCAGGAGTTACCATGACTCATGTGAAGAGCGTGGGACCAGCAAGCATGGGATCCCCAAAGAGATCCAGTCAGACCAATCTGAATGTGTTCGAGAGACAGACCTCAATGTCGCTACTTCCGCCTCTATCACTTCCTGTGAAGATGGACCCCCCTCCATTCAAAACCCGACAGTTCTTCAACCGTCTGACACCATCAGCACTGACCTGGACTCTGGAATTAATGACTCAGCTTCAGCTGACAATGACAGGAATATCTTACCTTCCTTGTCGGCATCAGAGCCAGAGAAGGTGGATCTCAGTGAGGACCTAGCTCCTCCAACGTCTCTTAAATCCGATCATGGTGGAGGGGAAAGTCCTCCAGAGGCAGCAGAGGATGGTGAAGTGCAAATCCAAGAAAAGCCGCCGAGTATGACAGCGAGTGCTGACCTCCCAACAGACAGTAACTCCACGAGAGGACTAGAGGAAGAAAATCTAGGGAAAATCCTCGCCTTCAGCAACCAGGTAATGTGCCAAATGTCCGGAAATGTTGTTAGTCTATGCTTAAACTTGGTAGCTCGGGCTTTTTTGGACCAGTTATAGGAACTAGCCACCATGGAGCTCCCCCGAGAAACATCCAAGTGCAGCTTTTTCTCAGTTTTTATTTGCCGAATCAGTCAAAACGGTCAAGTGACTGAAGCCAACCAACGTTAACACGATGTCATATCTGCACAACAGCAAAATTGCTTGGGATTATTGACTCATGACTTTGACCAATCATCAAACACTTACAGTACATAACTCATGGTTCCTACTGAGCTGAGAAAAGTCCGTAACCCATAAGTAGGTGCGACAAGTTCGCCGTGACAGTTAAGAGAAATTGCAATTGATGTCAGCTTCTATTCTTGAATTTTTGAATGTTGCGTTTTCCTGTAGACCAACAACTGTTGTATGCCCATAAGCCAATAAACACTGAGATTCTTAACCTTGCAAAAGACATTGAAATATGGTTGAAAAAGTTTCAGTTGTATTGTTTTCCTTCATGAGGTAACTACATTTTCTCTATTTCTGTGTGTTGTTTTAACTCCAGGTTTCACAGGCACTGATGCGTTCTCTACCCATGTGCTCCAGCCACGGGAACCAGCGCTCTCAAAACCTGCAGGACGCCACGTCAGAGGACGCTAACAATGTTGGCGAGTCCGAGTCAGCTGTGGACACAAGTGACAGAGGATTCTCCGTCAGGTAAGATTCACACACACACACAGGTCAATTTTAGGCAGGGACTGAGTTACAGTGCGTTACACTTTTCACAGAATGTTAGCGTTGTAGCTTGGTTCGCTAACTAGCAAGCTAATGTAGCCCATTTAATACATGGCTTTTCGCAAAATGTCCACAGGCACCGATAGGACAGCTAAACAAAAACTGTACAAAACTGCAATTTTTATGCTAGCAGCAGCAGCCATCTTGAAATTGTGAATTGAAGTTGACAATTTGGAGTTACACCTTCAGGGAAAGCACTATAAATAATGTTCTAATTATTTTACCGAACATAATCGTTTTGAAGGTGATAATTTACCTTTTCAAAATAATATTAGGTGTTGTTCTATTGTCTGCATAGAGTGGGTTCTTTTAAGAAACACCCTGTTCCTGTTTTATATCAAGAGGAAGTGGTTTCAGGCTTCTTTTTTTTTTAAAAAAACAACTTCCTGTTAAATAGAAGTGTTCTTTTGTTTTTTTCACCAGAACTTGATGTTAAAAAAAATGCTGCCTTTTATTTATTTGTTTGTTTGTTTTTAAACGCAGCTTGGCAACACTGAGAGAGTGCACCATTGAGCGAGAGGAGGGGACGTCACATGACGAGGCTGCGGTCACTTCCGCGTCTGCTCAGTCCGTGATGTCAGCGATCCCTTCACAGGAAATACAGAGGATGATCCAGGAAGTCTCAACTCTAGATGAGGAGACTCTGAAGGTAAAACTGCACAGTGCAGTTTTTATGTCTTGGTCTCAATTTAATAAATGTCTTACATTTATCATGTTTAAAATTGTACTACAAGACGATAGTAAGACCTGTTGCGATGTATGACTTCTTGGAGACAGTATCAAACAGTGTCTAAAAGACAGGAGACGCTGGAGATGCTGAGATTCTCATTGGCAGTGAACAGGATTAGAAATTAGCATAATCCAGGGAGAGCACAGGTTGAACGGGTTGAAGGTAATGTAAGAGAGTGAAGGTTGAGATGGTTTGGTCTCATGCAGAGGAAGGACAGAGATTATATTGGACAAAGGATGTTGGCGGGCAGGAGGAGGAGAAGGAAAAGAGTAAGACCCCAGAGGAGGTTCATGGATGTTGTGCAGGAGGACATGAGGACAGTTGGTATAACAGAAGAGGACACATGGGAGAGGACAAGATGGAGGCAGAAGAAGAAAGTCCAATTTAAAATTTTAAAAATTAAGGGATGCAGTGCAAATCAATTTCTCAACAGGACAAGCACATGTTGTGTGTTTCTGGCTCCTCCCCCTTTAGGTGCTAGACCAGTGTGTTATGTTTCACAACAAACGGTGAATAAAAGTGAGAAGTTACAGATCAGTTTCACAACTTTTGACGAGGGCGAAACAAATAATGACCTCATGTACTGAACTGTAGTGCTCGGTGGAAATGGGGCTCAATACAGGGTTCCTTCCCACGGTCAGGAAATTCATGGAAAAGTTTCCAGGCCTGGAAATGATATGGAATTTGGTGAATGTTTTGGAAAAGTTTTGAAATGTGTATGATTACATTTTGATGAGTACGTACAGTGTTACGTAGATTATTGTATGATTACATACAGAAACTGAACATATTCAGTAATTAAGTGAATTCATGTTTAACCACAGCAACTGGTGGACATCCACGTTGTGATTCTGCACAAAGAGGAAGGAGCAGGACTGGGATTCAGCATCGCTGGAGGTTCTGACCTGGAGAGTAAAGCTCTGACAGTAAGCACCTCTGTGAATTGTGAAGGCAGATCAATGCGGTCAGTTAAACGTATCGCACTCATGGTCACTGACGTGCAGTTGGTCATGAAATCAATTAATGGGAAAGAGCTGAACTGTCCCTTTAAGACTAGGCTTTTTCTCACTCAGGTCCATAAGGTGTTTCCGAGCGGCCTGGCAGCTCAGGAGGGAACCATCCTCAAAGGGGACGAGGTTCTGTCCATCAACGGTCAAACGCTGCGCGGCGTCACACACGCCGACGCCACTGCGGCTCTGCGTCAGGCCCGAGGCCTCGAACTCGCCGTGGTCGTCATCGCCAAGAGAGCGGAGGACGAAGGAAGAGAGGCGGGAATCTGCAGGAGCGAAGAGCCGACTCCTTCATGTGAGTCTCAAAAAACAAACTGTTGAGAAACCAGCCATTGAAGGTTGATCCTGGATCTCTGTCTCCAAAGGGCGTGGTTCAGGGCTGCAACTAACGATTGATGATACTTGTTTGGTCCATAAAATGTCATGATCTGTTTCCCAAACCTGGAAATGATGATTCTTGAATGTTTTATTTTGTCCACAATCCAAAATGATCCAGTTTTAATGATTTCTTTGTCAAATGGGACAAAGAAACCAGAAAATATTCACATTCAAGAAGCTGAATATACAGAAAGCTTGTTTTAAAAAAAACAAAAAATGATTTATCGATTATCAAAACAGTTCATTAATTTAGTATTTGATGCAGCATTGCAGCCCTAGTGTGGTTTATATTTGCTTTACTCATAACAGATTATCAATGGCCTCTGTTTAGCGCCACACGATGGCCATGCCCTAGTTTTACATGACATCTGCCAAAATGTTATTTATTTATTGTAATTCACTTTAGTTGCAGCAAAACACATAAAATCTGATTTTCCCTTTAGCTCAGTTTTAAATGTGAATTTAAACTTGCGGTGCTTTCCAACAGAAACCATGTTTGTCCATCTTTTACTAGCCAGGATGAGGCTTTTTTGGTTTAAAATGATTTTAAATGACAAATGACTTTTTTTCCTCCCGTATAAAACAATGGACCTGGTATCGATACACAGGTGTATTTATTATGATACTACACAACAACAACTCACGTGTGTAATCGCTACTGCTGCTACTTTATCTTAAACAATGCTTGGAAAATAAAAGTTGTGTGTTGCCCATTTAAATTCATATATATAATTGTATTTGTATGTGTGTGTGTGTCAGTGGAGGAGCAGGGAGCTCCGGAGTGTGTGCAGCTGGAAAAAGGAGCTGGAGGAGTGGGTTTTACTCTGGAGGGAGGAAAAGGCTCCATTCACGGAGACAAACCTTTAACCATCAACAGGGTCTTTACTGGTACGTTTGAAAACAAATAACATTTTTCATTTAAAAGCTCCCAAAACTGCTGTAAATGGACTCGACCGGACACATAATGGCACGAATCAGTGTTGAAGAGCTAAAAGTTAAATGTGTGTGTGCACAGGTGGCGCTGCGGAGCAGAGAGGTCTGCAGTGTGGAGATGAGCTGCTGCAGGTGCAGGGAGTCAGTCTGCAGGACATGACGCGGTTTGAAGCGTGGAACCTGATCAAGGCTTTACCTGAGGGAGTGGTCACAGCGGTGATCAGGAGGAGGCCGACGGCGACGGACTGAGAGACACTGTCGCTGCTCAGCAAACAGAAAAACTTTATAAAAAACACAAAAGAACACAGCACTTAAGATAAACCATCCATGGCCTTTTAATTATCTACTGTTGCACAGCCTATTCTCACTGGACACTCCCATCTGTACCAAATCCCATTAAGAAAATCAATGTTTTTAGCACACAGAGTTACAGGAGGCGCTGCTCTACTGCTGCCTTGTTTGGCAAGTCTGGGTCACCAAGGCTGATCAGCATCGAGGACTTCAGATACTGAAGTCGTAAAATAACACAATTTAACTCACTGACGGAGGCAGCAGTGCATTGACAACTTGTGTGCGTGCTGTGATGTAAAATCGCTGATTTTCTCTATGGAGTTTGGTCCTGGCGAGGAAAGTGGCGTACGAAAATTTCTGAACGCTGCGAAAGCCATTCAGTCTCATCTCATCTCATCACCAGTATTTCATTCACCTTCAGTGGAACATTTCTCCGCTCTCAGCCCGGACAGTGTCAAACTCTCACGTGAATTAAATGTGTGGAAATTTGCAAACTGTTGTTTTCCTTGTGTGCTCTTAAATAAAGATTCTAATAAAGCAGCAACACCTTTTCCAACGCCATTTCAGACCAAAAAAGACCAGGTTATAGTATACTGTAAATAAACAGGGCTGTACCTTGACTTTTAATGGTGTGTGTGGGACATACCAACTCAAAGTCAAGGATCCTTCCAAGTCAGGTCTTACAGAGGCGAGGCAGGACTTCCTCCTTGCATTCTGAAAAACAACGCCGAACTGTAGATCAGTGAAAAACCCTGAAAACATGCGTTAACCACTGACATTTGGCAAAGGTCTAACAGGAGTACACGTGCACATGTTGCTGCATTGTTTGTGTGAAAAATACCTTGTTATTATCGTCTGGCATTGCTAGACGATAAGAGTTAGCCCGAGGTCTTTTGAGGCCTTCATGGTTTTTTTTCCAGTGGAACGTGGTCCAGGAACTCACGAGGCGACGTAACTCCCATTTCTGGCGTCTTGACTTTTGACGTGAATGGGACACACCCATTAACGTCAAGCTTTGCTGGCGTTCTCATGAAATGTAATTACAGGTCATCAAAACAAATTTACAGGAAACACTGGAAATACGCTGAATAGCTGTGACTCGTGGTCCTAAGAGCTTTAAAAAAGAAAGAGCCAGTGCTCGTGTTGATCATTTTAATGCTGGTGAAATATAAAATAAAGCAGGTGCAACAGAACAGTTGAAGCTAAGCATCAGTAGCAGCCGTTGTTCTCGGTTACAAACGTAAATCATCATCTCACACAGTCAGTCAAATAAACCAGAGGTCGCGTTTACTCAGGACAAACAGCAGTGCTCGGTGTTTGGCCCCAAGTGATTGTTCTTTAGCAGCCACCTGTTAAAAAAACACTGAGACCGAGACAAAGTCACATTAAATAAAACAAAACAAAAAATCTATTGGTTCAATTTAAACAACACACACGTGAAAATAGACTCCTACGCAGGCAACATCGTCTCAAACACATGACATGTGTGATTTGGAGAAGGCTAAGAGTTTTTTTTTTTGTTTTTTTTTCAGATTACTGGTTACATCATGAGGTAAAAACAGATCTCGGTTAAAGTGGAAAAATATTTTCCCAAAATCTCTCCCTCTCCCTCAATTGTTACGTGTCACCATATTCGGGCTCAAACACATAAGCGGCGTGGATTAAAGTGGGTTCACTGGCAGAATCAGTGCGTAAACATGGTTTAAAAGCACCTCAGTCCAGAACACTGATGTCAAAGGAAGTTGAAATTGTGCGTGGAAAAAAGTCTCAGTCCACATGTAGGTTTTTTTTGGAAAATTGAACTTTTTAAGTTTTCAAAGACATCTTCGTCCTCATGAAAACACAAAAGATTAAGTGTCACGCTTAATCAAGTAAAACGCATGCCAAGACAACAGGGGGCGATAACAGTATCTGTAGCTGTAAGGCCTCGTTAGCCAATAAGATTTGAGAGAGCGGTTTGAGAGAGTGGTTTGTGTGCTGGAGGTTTGCAAAATTATAAAAGAAAGAAAAGCGGCACAGTGTACGCCCCGCTTAACTCGCCTCACATAGCAAACAAAATGTGCTTTTCTGGGGACCCTAACTTCCAGTTTGTGTGAGTATGAACAAATATGTGGACTGAGCCTTAGTAAAATGGAATGGAGCAGCCATTTTGGCTGATATAACGGCTGAGTTCCATTTAGCTTCCACAGTCTCAAGAGTGCATCTCAATTTGTTGATGTTATCAACACGTCAACATGATGGCCTACTACTATTCCACAAAACCAAAAAAAAAACCAAGGTAAGTACTCAGGGTTCCCATACCTTGGTTGACATCAAATTCAAGGACTTTCCAGGATCAATTCCCTCAAATTCAAGAACTGAATGTGCTTGTCTTCGTGCATGAAGACGTCCACTCTGGACAAGTGATTGTCCTTTTTGGGACCCTGGCCAGAGTCAGTCTTTGTACATTTTCTTTGGTGAGACAGAGATCTTGGAATTTTTCATTTCCCAGGTCGTCATTTGCTCTCTCTCATTTTAACGTTACTCGCTCGTTGTTCTGCGAGGAATCTTACGTCAATGGCGGGGGAGAGAGGGGGAGAGAGAGAGAGAGAGAGAGAGAGAGAGAGAGAGAGAGACGGTGTCCACAACACTGCTGGCAATTACTTGACATCAAGCAATGCAGGGCATGAAACAGTAGGTGGCGTCATAACAAACATGGGAGACATTTACTGTACCTAAATATCAAAAACCTTCCAGGAACCCTGAACACTTTCTAAAACACAGAACAGTTATTAGTTAGTTATTACGTTATTATGTTCCAGCAGTTTAGGTTTTTCTGAATTCGCAGCATTAGATTTGAATCTTGTTAATGTTAACTGTTGTTGTTGTGTAGTAAAGTGCCTTGAGATTATGAAACGTGATTTGGTGCAAACAAATTGAATCAAACGGAATCTTAATTCAATTTGAAAATGTCGTACTGATCCAAACAGAGGATCTCTTTGAGTTAGGCACCTAAACTTCTACATGATCGTTATCTATTTTACAACGCAAATGTTGGTGTCTGAGCGAGGGCTGCAAGGACTAATCGAGTTTCTCTGATTTTTCAGCTTCTTAAATGTGAATACTTTCTAGTTTCTTTGCTCCATAGAACAAAGAAATCTTTCAAACTGATTCATCTCCAGGTGTGGTAAACACTGATCAACATATTCTGACCAAACATGCACTCGATTAACTGAGAAAACGAGCGATAGATCGACCGATGACGAGAATAATGATGTTTCCCCCTGAATCCTGCAGGTTTGTGAACCGTGTCCCGCTGTCTGTCCACCAGCTCAGAGGTTTTTGGCTACGGTGCTACCACCTAGTGGCGATGGAGAGGAGCTGCGTGTGGAAGACAACAACCAGAGACAAGTTTCAATCCTCCGGAATACGAATTAAAGTGAACGTGTGTTCTTCTCAAACACATCGAAACAGATCTGACGCAAACGTCGTCATATTCAAAATTCACAAATTTATTTGATTTAACTCAGTTAGGTTTTATTTTGTTATGTAAATATAGTTACATATTAGTTCACATTTACCTTAGAAATTAATAAAAAGGCATTGTTTTATGATTGTTATTCTTGATTGATTATTGTGGTTTTGGAAAGTACCAGTTTAGCACCAGAATTTAGGATTTCTGTTGATTATAACGCTCTGTTTTCTCGCTCTATTCTGCACACAGAACATGACATAAACGCACCGCGACATGTGAAGGTCACGTACACCTGTGGCCTTTTTTGGGGGTCGCCACATAATTGTGCCAGTTTTTCTAGCCTTTTACTTAACATTTATTAAATAAAACATGCATAAAATAAGCGTTTTAATTAATCTATCCGACACATATCTCTCAGAAACGGCTGGTTGACTTATCTAAAATATTATATGGTGTTACACAAAATGGCAGTTTGCATTGGGTGGCTATCTTTAAAAAGTTTAAAAAAGTTGAGGACACACCGATCACCTGCACTTCAGCTGATTCTAGAGGCAAACGCTTTAAACAGTACGTGACTTTTCAAGTACATAGACACCTGTGTATGAGGTATGAGGCAGTATTTGATACCAGCAGAGGTTAAATAAGGTCCATGCAACATGCATGTTTACTGCACCGTCAGACAGATTTTTACAGCTATATCCATTCTTTAGGACAAATAAATCCATGCCACAGAAAGACGACAGGAACGTAAAGAGGATGTTGTTGCCAAATGGAAGCCCTCGTTATTCAGACACAGCTAAACTGCTTTGACAACAAGGTTGGTTTTTTTTTGTGTTGACTGTTTTGGTGGATTTGGAAGGTTCATGACACACGGCTAAGTTTGTTGTGAAGGTGGGTTGAAACTGGAATGAAGGAACATTTGGACCGACCAGTTTGTGGACATCACTTGTTTTGAAGGTAGATGTCCTCTTCTTATCGCTTGGTGTCAAAAGTCTTTGAGGGATTTCACAGCTTTGGCGAGGTTGCCGTAGAACTCGGTCATGCTGGACGGGAAGAACGAGTCGACCACGGAGCGTGGGAGGAGGCCGCCCAGGTCCGTCTGGAAGAACGCGAACACCTGGGTTTTGTTGGGTTCTCTGGAGACAAAAAGAAAAGTGTTAAGAGTCTAATTCACACTGAAAGCAACCAACATTCCCAGGAACATATTTACCCGAGGTGGTTGGACTATCTGGAACGCTGTTGTTTTTAGCATTAGCTCCAGGGAGTAAACACCGGGAAATGATCCAACGACTTTGTATTTACTACAAAAAGTACCTTTAGACTAACACTGTGATGAGTTCACACACTCGTTTACTCCTGTTTGCTGAGAGTCTGTGTTGTTTGTGTTCTCACCCAGAGATGGGGACACAGATGCAGCCACACGGATGGTTGAATCCTCTCACGTAACCAGACTGAGGAGGACAGCTCGAGTGGATCACATTAGTTGCTGCGTGACATGACACAAAACACACAGTTTAGACATCTATATTCAAACACTTTTACTTTCACCGTTTACTGTGGAAATGGTGTCTCTCCACCATTTAGTTAAGATGTTTACCTTCCAAAAAGGAAACTGTCCCTTTAAACCCCATGGACTTGTGATCCAGTTGTCCCACAGGTGCTTTTCTCTCTGGTTTCACCTTGTGTGACCTTACAGTGAAAGTTCACTGCTTTATTAGGACAACCTTTTATGACTGGAAACTTAATGTAACTTTCACTGTCCATTTTAGCTTACAGGGACACGGGAGCTGTTGGTCTAACGCTGCCTCGTGTGGTCAGTTTGTATCACTGATTTAAATCTGAATGAAGGATTTCAAACACCAAAGTCACAAAATTAGGCATGTGAACTTACGGATGGAGGCAGAAGTGGATCGACAACTCCTGTAAGCTGTGCTGTAAAATCACTGGTTTTCTCTATGGACTTTGGTGTGAGAGAAGGAGCAGTTTGTTTGTTTTTTTTTTTTTATAAAAGCAACACAAACTTAAATTTCCTGTTGGAAAACGCTGTCTAATAATGAAGCTCTCCATATCCCTTTACAAATGTATGGGGAGACAGTCTTATCAGTGACTCTCTTTCAAAGTCAATTAACTCATCAACCACTTAACTATATTGTTAACATGTGATGTTCAGTCAGTTTTGAGTCCAGAAAAAGAAGTGGACGACATACCATTGGATGAAATGGAGCCGTCTTCGCATTGTTTAACAACAACAACATCCACAAAGTCTCGGGGAGCGATGATGCCCATCGCGGCTGAGGGCGTGACAGTCCGGCAGATTGACCTGTCCTGTTGCAGGAGTGAGAGCAAGAGAGCGATGAACTCAAAAGACAGAGTCAAACAAAAACCACAAAGTACAACAAGATGCACTGGGTGGCATTTCATGACCTATGATCCAACTTATCAGAGTTAGTTAATAATGGTTAAAAAAAAGCACAGAAATGAGACTAGAGAAAGTCAGCACACCTCTGTGATTTGCTCCAGAAGCTCAAACCTCTTCACGTTGCTGTCCCATTTGACTCGGAGGCCGTTGGATATTGGTTTCAAACACTCCCACACTTTCTGTAGACCGCCGTTAACGATCCCGTCCCCCTTATAGCTGTGAGGTCAGAGGTCACACGACAGGCAGGTCAGAGTGAGGGCGACAAGACATGACTGAATCATGAACGCTGCAAATCAAATTCAAACACTCGAGGATAAGATAAGGCAGTAATTATTTAATGAGTGCACATACTGTAGATGGACAAGCCTCATGTAGGACTCATAGCATCGGTTCATCGTCAAACGTCATCATACATAACGCTTTCATCAGAAATAATATATATGTCTGACATTTTGAGTTTCATTCCACTGCTGTCTACTGAGGAAAACAAAAGAAGAAGAGGTTTCTCACACATTCCCTGGATATGCTGATGAAGGACGCCAGGACACGACCACGTCACTCTGCAAAACACAACATAACATACGTATTTTCAGTCTGTTAAACTGACCTTTCTACATGTGGACACACTTTTTAACCATTCTGTAACATCAGATATATGTTTGTATTGGTTAACTAATCAAATAAACAAATACACATAAATCTCAACCAAAAAAACCTTTCTGGAGATTTGTTTGGGGAGCTAAATCTGTGGGTCCCGACCCAGTGTTTGGGAATCACTGCTTTGTATAGCCTTTAGTGGCCTGCACGTATAATGTGTTTATTTGGTGTCAGTGGTGATGAGTGAATGACACTGCGGGAGTTGTCAAAACAACATGAAAGGAGGCAAATTATTCTATAATTAAAATATTTAATTGAATGGTGTTTAAAACTATTGTTGCCAAGTTACTAAAACTTTTATAGGACAAAGTTTAGTGTGTTTGATGGCCTGTTTCATGTATTTAAATCGCAACAATCATAACAATTAGCCTGGCTGAATAATTAACATTTAATGTCACCTGAAAGTTAGTTTTAACTCACAAAAATGAGTTAAATTCAAGGCATAAAATGTTTTTATCTGAAAACTAACACATGAATGGCAAAAGTGACTGTATCTGTAACTGCAGTTTTGCCATTCATGTGTAAGGGCTTTGTCATTATAGAAAGCAACAATTTTCCTTCACATTCACCTCTAAGTTTTGTTTGTAGTAGGTGCAAAAACATGCTCTTCGGTCAGCAAATTGGGGGAAAATAGCCACTGGAGTCTGTTTGGTCATTTAAACTTCATAAACGTCAATAAATAAAAATCCATTTCATGTTTTTTAGCATTTCATTCCATATTGAAAATGTACCGAACCGTGAAAAACCGAGCTATGTGCTGAACTGTTTCGTGCCGTTACACCCCCTAATACAAGTGAATGGCAAACGTGATGTAATTCTGACGAGTGAAAACTGTAGTTTCCTGTAGTTTTGACCTGTCACATATCTGCAGAGGTAACTCCAGAGAGTCAAACTTGGCGACTAAATTATGGTTTTGTAATCGGAACCTGAACAGACGACGTCATGACACGTCACACCACGCCATCACCAGAGAGGCTGCTCATTGGTTCAACACACCATCGTGTCACAAACAGGAGACAAGTGAAATACAAATACATACAGTTTTATATCTGGTACATTAAAAATCAGAGGCGAACACTCACCGACTTCTTGCAGACTTTCCAGCCGGACTCGTCACTCCTGTAGCTCTGCATCGAGTCAACCGCCATCTTAGCTTCGTGTTCGTAATCCATTGTTTAAATAACAATAATAATAATTAAAAGAAAATAAATTTAAAAAGTTAAACACCTCTGGGGCGCACTGTCACTAAAACCTGAGTCACGGCTCGGCCACCGTTTCCCTTTATTAACAAGTCCAGCTAACCCGGGTCAGGTGAGCGCGAGCTCGCGTTATTAGCCGAACGGAATGAAAGAAGAACCGTGACAAGCTAACGCGCATCGTTAAAACACGCAGCGGCTAGCTCGCTCTGCTACGCGGTGACACGCGTGAATAAAAGAAGAAGAAAAACGCAGTTAATGTTGTCACGATACGAGTGTCAGCGACGATCGGCCACGGTGAGAACAGAAGAAACTGCAGCTGTAGAGAGAAATCACTGAAATCTGAGGAGCATCGGGACAGTCAAGTCACACAGAGGAAAAGCACACACTTCCGATTACGACTTTCAAATTAAAACGTCATCCTCTTTGAAGCGGAAACAACGGAGAAATCACTGAAATCAAAGAACCAAGGTAGTCAAGTCAGACAGAGAAAAACAAAGATTTCCTGTATCAACTTTCAAAATAAAACATCTTCTTTGACGCAGGCGAAAAATAAAAGAATCAGGGTATTCTAGTTAGACAATGAAAAAACACACACTTCCATTTCAACTTTCTAAATAAAACGTCGCCTTTGAAGCAAGTGGAACAGTAGAGAGGGGGGTAAATCCCGACATCAAATAAGAATAAGAGCAGTCAAGTCAGACAGAAAAAAGGGATACACTTCCGATTATCACTTTCAAAATAAAACGTCATCTTTGAAGCAGCAAAAACCCTAGAGAAATCACTATACCACTATCACTATATCACTATAGAATCAGGACAGTCGACTGACACGGTTAGAATTTTCAAATGTACTCTTCTTCGTTCCGTTTTTCTTATTTTTTCGTCTTTAACTGCTGTGAAACACTAACTAATTATTCAATATCCTTTTTTGGTCTTTGATTTCAAGATGAAAATAATGAATTTTCATTAGGTAAAATTTATCAAAGTTTTTTTCTCCCCAAAGTATTGCATTTTTGAAGTACATAATGTTGGCGAAAATTGGCACACAAATCAGAACTGGCGAAAATAAAAAAATAACAAGGGAAATACGTTGAAGTGGAGCAAAATGCTTCAAAGTCAAAACTACGTTGCATCAAATTCCACAGAACTTGCAGGAAACATGCGTCGATTCATACTAGACACATTAAAGATAACCGTCATCATTGAGCTGATTGGTTGTAGGTCAATCCAGTTGTGTACAAAGGCTCTTTAACCCATGTCCGTTAGTCACGCGTATTGAAAGTGGGAGGTGACTTAACAGTCTGGCAATGGCCTTATGTACTGTATCGGGTCGTGTTTGACCTTTGGATCTTAGTTGATGATGATGTGTCACGCTGGAAACATACAGGGTGAACTTTAACCCGTAGCTACTGTGAATGTTGGGTAACATGAAGCTCACGCATGTGAGTTTTGCCAGTTTTTTTTGGTGTAACTGAATCATTAGAATCATCGTTAAGTACTTCCTCGTCAGAGCAGCTACTAAAAAAAAGCACCAGGTACTATTGCTAATGGAAAAGCTAAAAGAAATGAGTTGAGCCGTGCCGAGTCGTGCGGGAACTGTGTTGTGGAAAAGGCAGACTGAATATATCTAACCCTTACACTGCCCTCTGGTGCAATAAAAGCATGTAAAATAAACAAAATGTTTAGGTTGATTGGCATTAAAGTCTGTAATTAGGATTTGCAGCTTCCCAGTCAACAGTTAAGGGGGACCTTAACTTCCAATGATCATACTCCTGACTTGTCAATTTGAATAAAGGTTTAATAATTGTCTCAATACCCACTTTCACACAAGTAACACACACCTTTGAAGTAAGATATGTTTCCCCTTGACTGGCTGCTGTCTCCTGTTGTCCTGTAATGACAATATAATCTATAACGGCAACAAAGGATTCAGGGGGTTCGCAAACACGATGGAGCCAAAGAAGTGTCAAATCTTTAAAGCTACTTTAGTCAAACACTTTACACCAGTTCTCAACAAAAAGATTAAAAAAGAAACTACACAGAGTCTCAGTAAATCAGTGTGTGTCTCACTTATAAATGAATGAGTGAACTTCACAGGTGACTCGGGGCCACATGAATATCACAATTCCACGATAGATACCATCCCACAAATTACAAGTATGTATTGTTATATAGATTTTTGATGCCAGATCACACACACACACACATAGGAGAATAACATCACACTTATAATATTATAGTTTATGTGCTTAATATATATGATGTACGTATATCCAGGTGTGAAAGTAGTACATTATTGCAGATGCAACAACCTCGGCCTTCATCACATCACTTCTCCTCAAAAGAATAAATAAATATTTGGAATATGGAAAATATTTATTATTACTATTACTTAAATATTAACAAAAATGACACTACACTTCATAAAAGTTAACTTACCGTATATTATAACCAAAATATGCCAATGTTCTGTGTAAATTGAATTTGGTGACACTGCACTGCTTAAGAGGTCTGTTATTGAATATGACAACCAATAAAAATTCACCAAAATGATACAAAAACAATTGTCGTCTACTGTAAGAAATGCAGTATAATCAGCAACATTGACCACCAATGTGTGAAATGAATTTGGTGCCAAATCTGCTGCATATGAGAGAAGTTACGGAATATTTTCATTCATTCAATCGTAGACGGTCCCTGCTTCCTCGCCTGATAAAGACCGACATAATATGTTCAGGTCAGAGAACGATTTTTTTTGTAAATGAAAATCGGGTTGTAGCTCGTTTACCTCGCTATAGTTAGAGTGAGGAGGCAAGCTGTTGATCGTAGAAAGTTGAATCTGTCAATGACTATAATAATATTTTCATTCCTCGGTGTTACACTTTGTAGACGGTCCCTGCCTCCTTGCTTAAGACCAATGTTGTATTTTGTTCGTCAAAATCGGGTTGTGGTTCGTCGTCTACCTCACTAGAGTTAGAGTGAGGAGTTGTTTTTGTCATCAATCGTAGAAGGTTGAATATCTTCCAAACGTTTGCTTGACTCCACCCACCAGAAGCTGGACTCCACCCACCAGATCAAAACCCAGCACAGATGTGTTTCCAATGAAATATAGAACGACTGAGAAGCAGTTTATAAGGAGATAACTGGTATTTGTCAAATTCAGGGAAGGATCATCCTTCTCACTGAGCCTTTACAAGGATCCATGTTGTGGTTCCTCAACGCAGCGCTAAATACCCACAATCCCTTTTGTGCATGGATGTTTTGCCGGGCAGAACATTGTGATAGTGATGAAACACACTTGCGAGTCTGTTCCTAGAAGGAGTCTTGTCTTGAAGGATCCTTGACTTTACGACACGTTGACCCGGACGCAACGTTAGCAGGCGTTTCCTTGCGGGAATGGCGACTACGGCTGGTTTTACACTCGGAATCTTTTTGTGGTTCCAGTTCCAGACCATACCGACCTACTTTCAACCATGTATATCTGGTAAATTTGGAAACCCAACACTTGATTTCCGCGGAGACGTCATACGTTGGAGCAGACCAGGTCACTGGACTCGGTGACGTTGGGGTCAAAGCTGGTTTTGGACTTTTTCTTCGCCACCTTTCCTTGCCTTGTGTCGGACTTGAGATAGCGCTCCTTGTTGTGGATGACCTGGATGTACTGGTCCGTGCTGCTGTTCTGCTGGTCGCTGCTGGACGCCAGGGAGGCGGAGTCAGACTCGGTGAGGGGCGTTTCCAGCTTCGGTCTCATCTTGGGCTTCACGTGAGACTCCGCGTGTCTGGTCCTGGCTGGAGACTGACAGTGTCTTCCTGGAGAGTGGACGTTACGCCTGGTTCGAACCAAAAGGGGGTCCGAACCCTTCACACTGCCCTGGCACCGCAGATGTGACTCTGAACCTCCCCAGTCCATCTCTGCCCCTCCCGCCTCGCCCTCTTCATCTCCATCCTTTGCTCCATATCTTCCTCGTGCTGCTTTGCCGTCTTTAGCGATGGAGACGTGGCTTTCCATGCGGTCACCGATGTAGAAGTTGGCAGGCTGGTGGAGATCGGAGAGGGAGTGAGGCCGGTGGGTCTTCCCCAGTGACGTCTTCCTCCTGCCCTTCCCTTCCACCACCTCCTCCTCCTCCTCTTCCTCGCTCAGGTGCTGCTGTGATGCGTGGCAGCGGTGAGGATGTGGCTGGTGGTGAGCTGCGCGGGTCGCGTAGCGCTTGACGTTGCACGGGTACAGCTCCACGATCTCTGCGGGCTCCTCCATGAGGTAATGGCGCGGGATGCGAGTGGCTGAGCGCAGCAGCTTTTTCCGGGGCTCGTGCTCATTGACGATGACGTAGCGGGTGTGACCGCGGCGTCCGCCATAACTCTGCGCTGGGATGTACCCGGCAGCCTCAACTGGGCGTATGGCGCGCGCAGTCTTCCTGTACAGGGGGTCAGAGTGGATGTTTTCAGAATAGCGAGCTGGGTGATTGTACACCAAGTGGTGGTAGGACTTAGACCTACAGGATCCGCTAGGGCCGCTAAGAAACGGCCGGGGCCTGTTATGACAGAGAGAAACAAACCAGGTGTAAGAATCAGCCAAAAGTGACGAAGGTCGGCCATCGCGACGTGACACTGTGATATCTTTGCATGAAGCATGAAGGGCCGACGTGAAAGTGTCTGCATCGTGTTGGCAAATACAATCTTGAAATGACGCGATGGATCCAACTGGTTTAAAGCAGAATTATGCAGATCAGCAAGATCAGAGCCAGGAGGTCTCACCAAGTCTGCAGGTCTTGCCAGAAACACAAATTGCTTCACAGCATGGCAATGGTATGTATATATATATATATATATATATATACACATACATATATATATAATTACAATATATACAATATATACAATATACAATTAATTACATATATATATATATATATATATATATGTGTATATATATATATATATATACAGTATATGGTGAGTTTTCACTACAGTGAGGATAAAGAGGTAGACGATGGATGCTGAAACTGTAGGGGGAGCTCCGTCGAGAAAAAGGCAAAAAAAGTGACCAGACTTGCAAAGTTCTGCTTTTAAACTCAATGAAACTCAATGTCAAACTAAATGAAATAAATGAAATCCAATGGCTGCACACGAGCATGATAAACTCAAAACTTTGGCATGTTTTATATTATTGGTCAGCACTGATTTAAAGGGATAGTTCAGTTTTGCAGGAGTGGGGACATGTGGAAACAAAGCACCTGCTTCAGTCTCTGATATCTGAAGACTATGTTCACTGTTAAACTGGCTTTTCTGACACATTTGTGTCGCTTTGTAACCAGAAAAATATCTAAACTATCACTTTAAACATGCAAAAATAATAAGTAGCAGTAAAAAAAAAATCAACAATATGGTCCTTTAAAGCTGAACAGCAGCAGGTTTGAACTTGACCTTTTCATGCCAAAAAAAGTGTACACGTAACTTACAAGTAAGTACACCGCTTCCCACAGAATACTTGTGTTGTGAGGATGAAAAAAAACTGAGACAACATTTAGAAAAACCCTTCACTGACACCCAAGTTAATGTAAATGTAAATAAAGTAAGTCGAAACGATTCATACTAAACATAACTCCCATTTAAACACAGGTTTAAACAGGTTTTTCACCAGTGGAAAAATGACAGGTTTTTATCGGTGCTATTTCCATCTACGCTAAGACACACATTTGTCCTCTGGCCCTTCATTGAGGCGTTCCATTTGTAGTTGGAACTTGGAATTTTCAACTTGGAAACTACCATAAAAAAACACTGCCACTTATTAGCTTTAATAGCACTTATGTTGTATTTGTTTCACATGAAATCAGTCGTACGCATTGTCCTGGGTGATTATTAACCGCTGACATGTTGCTAACAGTGGCTAGCCGGAGATACGTTTACAATTCCGACTTCTAAATTGGAGCGAGGTGAACTCGAGGGGGTGAAAGTCACTGCTAGTTCCCATGTAGATGAGACGCAGCATTAGCATAGCCATTAGCATAGCCATAAGTGGGGACAGGCCTTGACAATTATTTATTCTAACGTTCGGATCGACTGAGAGAGAGAATGTTAAAAATAGAAACCAGTGTCACTGACATCCATGATGTTGTTGTTTCTTCTTCGTTCACAAACGTACCTGCAAATTTTAGCATGAAGAATAATACAAGTAATAATAATGCTAATTAAATGGATTGGATTTAAAGCTGCAGTGTGTAACTTTCACTGATTGTTGCTGTTATTATTCTGCCATAAACAGAAAGGGTGTAACATTATTTGTATGCTGGGTCTTTCATCTGAAAACAGGCTCTCAGACCTGACTGAGGGAGCGTTTGCGTGTATACAGCAGCAGAGCTGGGAGGGGCGGAGACAAATGTCACCGTTGCCATTGGGAACGGTCATCAACCTTGTGTGAACTCATTTAACTACGATATTCCATTATGCCAAAGGTCACCAACAAACTGTGTTAAATCAGTGTACTGATGTGTGTGTGTGTGTGACCTGTTAGGAATGTGCTCCAGCCTGTGTTTGGGCAGGACCGTCACCGTCGGACTCCTGATGGATCCAGATCCACTTCCTCGGCTCAGGTCGGCCCGAGACACTGACTGGGTGATGGTGCGAATGCTGTTCCCGCGGCGGACGGGGGACTGGAAGTTAGTGACGCTGCCGTTGCGTCGCGGTGACGGAGTGTGCACCGAGGCCTCCTGACTCGTGGCGTCGCTGTCCGGCTGATCCAGCGGTTTGTCGGCCGCGGCCACAGCCGCAGCCTCTGGGGCCTGTAGTCGCGCTGCGGGAGGATCAGGTGTGGCGTAGCGTGAGGGCGATGAGTCGACATTTTCGAGAAAGTGACGGGTCATTGAAGGAGACCTACCTGCAGCCAGCTGGAAGACCTTCTTCCTGTCTTCAGTTCGTTCCTGCAGAGATTAAAGGGAGTTCATTCAATCAATATTTGAATTTCAAACTGTTATCAGAATAAGACGTCACATTATTGATCTTTGATCAGACACTCACTCTCTGGAGCTGCATCCTCAGCTGGTTGTTGGTGAATTTCAGGGATCTGGCGATGGCCTGTAGATAGTAGATGAGCATGCTGCAACACACAAGTACAGCTGTTTAGAGACGTTACAACAACCCACACTTTGATTGACATCAAATTCAAGGACTTTTCAAGGACTGAATGTGCTGACGCAGCTTAAGGGGGCAACTTTTTTCATGTTTAATAACTTATTTAAAGGTTACATTTGATTGTGTTTTTAATATTCATCTCTCTCTCTCTCTCTCTCTCTCTCTCTCTGTCGTCTAGTACGGTGGATCTTATCATTTAAAAAGACAAGAGGGGATTGTTTGGTGTGTGTGTGTGTGTGTGTGTGTGTGTGTGTGTGTTCTTACAACAGCAGCAGCAGTGCCGGCAGCACGACGACAGGACTGGTGACGTAACTCATCACTTTACTGAACCACAGAGGAAAGTCAGCCGCCACCGTCTCTGAGATGATGTCATAAATCTTCTCCTGACCACTGGGAGACAAACGAAATAAAGGTTTTCAAGTTACTTTTTTTTTTTTAAAGTGACTTAATGGACGGTAGAATGCAATACTTAATAATTCCTCCGAACACAAACCTCCCTAACAGTTTTGTGTTAAAGTATAACTAAACCATGTGCGACGAGTTAATGTTGTTAATGTTATTTGTTGAGCCAGGTGCAAATCTTGTGCAAATTATACATGTTACATGCTACTGCCGTCTTTCTTATGCTGCAGGAATGCTTCAGTTACTTCCGTTTAAAAGCTCCCACCGCGTCACAAAATAATGATCCTGTGTCCGGAGTAAACACAGCTACTATTATTATTATTATTATTATTATTATTATTATTATTGTTGTTATAAACAGATTGTTTTACCTGAATGGTCCACAGTGCTGTGACGGTCTGTACCGAACGATGGCAAAGATGGTGGGCAGCATACACAGGAACAGCATGAACAGCAGCATGGCCAAGTAGAAGTTATTGGATCTGAAAACAATAGCAAAATAAAGAGAAGGTGGTTCACACTATGTTGTTCTTAGTTTAGTTTCTGTACATTACATAAAATAAAGACTCTAATTTGTTTAGATTAGAAGTCAAAAAGGTAAATGTTAGGGCTGAACCACTTTATATAAATATCTAATTGCAATTATTTTTCACTGAAATTGCGATTGCATTTTCTTTTTTGACATAATTATTCCCATTTTCATTCGATTAACATATTTTAAATAATGACTATTTTTATTTGAATTCATTTATACAAACTCATCAACTTTGCCAACCCAACAACGTCGGCTTTTCATATTTTTTGACCAAACAATAAAAAAAAACACGAATGCAAAGACAGAAGGGTACAAAAGGTATAAAATACAAGATATAAAAAGCTTCCTATTTAAATAAGTGATACTACGAGTGCGACGGATACGGGTGCGACGCCCCTGGCTACAGGTCAGGATGATATTTAATCTAAAATTTGTTTTAGCACATTTTAGCTTTAAGAAAATATACTGCAGTAGGCCATATCACGAGTTTGATCACATTTCAGCCCTAGTATATGTTCACATCAAAAATGCATAGAGGTTTGTATTTTTCTGAAAAGAAAACACCTCAGGACTTGAATTCTACCACTGATGTACAAGGTTAACAGTAAAGAGCCGTTATGACCAGAGAACGTGTTTAACGACGGTCCAGTGCAGCTTTGAAACCATGACCTTGGTATCATTATTAGAACCATGCTCTCAACACAGCGTATTTCAGAATTTATGTCAGGCAGTAATAATAATAATAACAATAATAATAATAATGATGATGTGTGAGGCTCTGGCTGCCCGGTGGAAGGTGGTCACACCTGAGTGAACGTCTACACTGTTGTTCTTCCCCCTCAACATTCGTTGTGAAACAAACTCCATGAAGTATGAGGTCAATAATGCTAATAATGCCGAGGTCACGGGTTCTCGACCCATTCAGGTCACTAATCTTTACTTTGTCATAGAAACTTAAGAATATGTTACTTTATCTTACTATTAGAATAAGTTTTTTTCTCACTCAGAAATTAAGATTTTGTAAACCGCTCACTCTCCCACACCAAAGTCCACTGAGAAAATCAGCGATTTTACTTCACAGCACACAGGGGCCGACGATCCACTGCTGCCTCCATCAGTACGTTCACATTTGTGAAACAGTGACACAACAACATGTCAAAGACACGCACACATTATCTCTGTCCAGTCGCTAACTTCAGTTTAAGAGGCTGCATTTCTCTCTGCCTTTTTGGACCAGAAACACTCGACTGCTTCATTATCACTACAAGGAAATCCATATTACGAGCAGGAGAAATAATGTCGGTGTTTAAACACATTCAAGTGTCTCAGCACTCTGTAATTATTAGCAGGAGACAGAGGATGGGGAGGAAAAAAAAACCTTTTATTATCAGCAAAGTGTCAGGATCAATCTCCTGCAGCAGAACTGCATTTAATGGCTCACATTAAATGTGCTATCAGCTGTGTGTGTGTGTGTGTGTGTGTGTGAGGGAGAGCTGCTTGGATTTTCCACCACATCTGGGAGTGACTGATAAGGAGTGAAGGAGCCTTGTTATATAAATCAGAGTGGGCTGAGTGCTGCGGGCCCTTGTGTGTATCTGTGTGTACATAAAACAGCAGCGTGGGACGACACACTCATTTGTCTCTATCACTGCAGAGCAGGGAAATGAGAGGGGACGACAGGAAAGAGGTAGAGAGACCACAGTTGATGATCATCGGTGAGCTGATGCCGCTTCATTTATAGTTAATACTTGGTTTTAGGGTTGGCATTAGAATTAGGTTTAGGTTAGGCATATAGTTGTGATGGTTGAGGTTTGGGTAAGAGGTTAGGGGAATGTCCATGTGGACCCCATAAGGGTTGTAATGGTATATAATTATATTGCCGATACTAAAAAGACGTCACGCGGTGGAGAGTACCGTTTCCAGGCCACCTGGGTACTAAGTGGGCAAAGTATGCAGGTCCCCGTAACATGGGGGCCACATGGGAAGCTCATGGTTGGGGCCACCACTGTCAGTCTGAATGTAACCCTTATGGGGCCCACATTGGCATTAAAGCCATCACTGTTTCCGTCACGGTTCGGTTTGGTACAGTAAGGTAGAGTTTGGTGTGTGTGTGTGTGTGTGTGTGTGTGTGTCAGACCTGGAGGCTCTGAACACCTGCTGATGGGGAACATTACAGGTGAGGACGGCCCAGCTCCTCAGATACATCAGACCAATCAGCTTCAACACGTTGAAGGCAGGAAGACAAGGAGAGAAGAACGCTCCCATCCTGGAGGAAAGAAAGAGAAAAGTCAATCTGACACACACACACACACACACACACAGACTAACACTCATGGTTTCTTTTCATTACGTTTCATTGTTGCAAGGCGACATTTGTGAAATGAGCTGAGGAAACACAGTCGAAGGTGAATGTATGAGATCACAGGAGGCCACGGTCCTTTAAACAGGGTCAGGGAGACTGGTCGTCAGCAGCAGCAGCAGCAGCAGCAGCAGCAGCAGCAATTCTCCTAACTCTGAATTAGACGCTCTATTACACACACAGCGACAAGGCAGCGCCGCTGTAATAGAACTGTCTGGAAGGATGTCCTCAGTTGTTCACACCTACCAGATCATTCCTTGGTTATAAATCAGATGCAGGACATTCTCGGCTATTTTGAATTCTCCGTACTCAGGCTGAGGAAAGACAGAAAAAAATACACAACACAAACCATGAATGAGGTTATTTTCATGTTTCATTCCAAGACAACATACACACAAATGTAAAAGATGCAAGAAGGTTTCGGTAAAATAATCATCAAAGTCATTTCCAAACACTGGTTTGCGACCCAGAGGTGGGACGGCGCTAGAGTTCTTTGAGGGTCCCCAAATACAGTATTACTGTTGTCTTTAAAATGGACTATTGACCAATATGGGCTTGCTGTTAGTCACATCCTATAAAAAAACAATAATCTGATAACATGTGCAATGTTGTTCGCTCCTCAACATCAGTTGTCAGATAAATCGATGATATTACATGGCGGATACGGCCGGTTAGCTCAGATGGTTAGAGCGTGGTGCTAATAACGCCAAGGTCATGGGTTCGATCCCCATACTGGCCAAACTACAAAGCTTTTCTTGCACACAGAAGTGATGTCTCCACAGAAAGATAAAATGGTGAAATGATCTTTAACTCAAAAACATGGGACGCTACAGACACAACAAACTAACCCCTAAGAAAAGACGCTGGAATGTGACTTGATGTTTAATCAAACCATTTTAGGGTTAATCCTTCCGTTAATCCCTCACACTGCTCATTTAACAAGTCTCTGGTTTTCGCGAAAAGTAGTTCCAGGAGAGAAACCCGTAAATCGCAATTCCCACAAGACTCACACACAATTGTTAAGGAAAACATGGCCTGTTAGCGCGTGGTGCTAATAACGCTAAAATCATGGGTTTTGTTCTGGCAGTCAGGCGTGTTTGAAGAAGAAAAATATCAAATCAAAAAACTGTGTCACTTACAAACTTGCTCTCCAAGTCCCAGCAGCAGCAGTCACTCAGGTATCGAACCACCAACCCTCTGATGAAGTCAATGAGCAGAATACTGGCCACTGTGAAGATCATGTCAATGATGGACAGCTTCAGCATCTCCTGAAGACACACAGCCAAGTCACACGACACAAAGTCAACATATGCTGACATACAGTAGCCAAGGAGAAGAAGAAGATCAGAAGACAGAACCTGTCCGACGTAGGTCTCCCAGCACTGGTCCTGCTGAGGACGGGTGTTCTTCTCAAACAGAGCGGTCTGGTTGTGTGCGGCGCTGGAGATGCTCCTGTTGCTGTGGGCCACTCCCAGCACCGTGGCGATGGTTGCTATGGTGCTGTTGCGATGTCCGGATGCAGAGAGTTCGGACATGTGGGTGGAGAGGTTGTCTCCCTCAGGCTGAGAGATGGTGGCCAAGAAAGAGCTGGACTCAGACCAGTTTGCTGGACTCACTGGGATCTGGATCACAACCATGGTACAGTCTGTCAGCAGATACTATGGGATATACTGTTTTTTTTTTTATGTTAACAGGTAAAGGGGGTTTATGTAAAATTTGTACAACAGCATTTCAAATGGTCACTATTTTCCCAAAGAAATCCAAAAATCCAGAAACGACTGTTGTGCTTGTGTCGAGTTTAGCTACGTCAAAGTTCTTTGGCGTAAAATTGTGCCACCTGTCACCATTAATTAGGGCCGAGCCATGAATGCCAGGGGCCCAAACGGCTCCTGGCATTTGTGGCTCGTGCATAAAAACTCTTGAAACTTGGCATGGAGGTCAGGCCTGGTGAAAATGCGATATCTGCAAATCTTATGCAAATTTCACAGAAGTCATGGCCGGTTAGCTCAGATGGTTAGAGCGTGGTGCTAATAACGCCAAGGTCATGGGTTCAATCCCCATACTGGCCATTGGAAAATTAACTATTTAACTAACTTATCTCTGTGCAACTCGTAAAACTTCTTGCACAGACATAGCAAAGTGTTGGACGTAGACAGCAAAACCTCAAATTTACGTTTAACATGTCCACCTCCAGCACCAAGAGTCAAACACGTCCACCATCAGGTGTTAAAGTGACATGTTCATGTGAGTTGAACGTATAACATATGAGACTTTTATTCATTTCAAAGAGTCAGAGTTAGAGCAGGGAGACACAACCCAGGACGTGGGCTGGATCGTTTTCAGACCAAAATCTGACAGAAATCCAGCTACAGGTTCGGCTACGTCAACAGACACGGTCATTTCAAGTTCTTTTAATGAAACGCAGAGCGAAATAGGGTTATAAATATTTAATAAATTGATGTGTGACGCTGTAGTCACCGATTTGTGAGAAGAGATTTGAGCATTCAGATTGTAGAAATCAGATTTAAATCACATTTCAAACCGTCTCTTTAATGTGGTTTGAATCAGATTTGGAAAAAATGTGAATTTGTGTGTGGGTTTTTTTTTTTAAGATCCAGAATTTTAAAAAACAAAAATCCTGGCAGTCTGAACAATGCCTTACAATTGTTGTTTTTTTATGTAAAAATCTGTCATAATAAGTGTGAATCTGAAGTTCCCCCTATAATCATTTCTACAACAGCGCCCCCCAGAGGTGTACGGTGTACAGCGACTGTACTCACAGCAGAGCTCATGATGTTGACCTTATCGAGGAGGGCGATGATGAGGCTGTAGAGATTCCCCAGGTATAAAACAAGCACTCTGCAAACGCACAAAGATACGGCGAGTTCACGTGGTCAGTGAGGCTGTGAGTGAGTGTCATGTAGACGCTGTGCTGGACAGTGGTGGCTGTTACCTGGCCAGCTGGAATCTCAGCGAGGTGCGAGGGTGGTACATCTCCAGCTGAGCCACCAGCTCAAAGGCAGACGGAGCGATCATGGTGATGAGAGACACCACCACGCTCACCTGAGCGCAGAGGGAGGACAGGGAAGTCACTGAAAGTGATGCCTATGAAACATTTTTGGGGATAGTCCAATGTTGTATGAGATACTACTTGTGTTTCCATTACACTTTTATCTGTAAAATACAAAAATCAAAGTGATATTTAAAAAATTTCAACAAAAGTTCTTGCAGGTGTGTGGACGTTTTGCGTACGAGCCGCAAATCTCGTAAAAGTCCAGTCTCACGACATCCCATTTTTCTCGTAGAATCTCGTCCATGTAAATGCGAAAAAAAAGTGTTTCCATTACACCTTTGCGATGAACTTTGATATTGACACGTCTGAAAAACCGGGCCTAAACGGCTCCTGGCACAAATTTATGTGAGGAACCTATTGTAATACTTCCGATTTATATTATTATATCCGTGGCTTTGCGAAAAAAGTGTTTCCATTACACCTTTGAGATAAACTTTTATATTGACGCGTCTGAAAAACCACCTCATGAGAGCGATATTTCAGGTTTCCATTACCAGTTTTTATTGCGATAATTAGGTTTTACGCATTTCCAGGGGTAGCACAAACACAACTATAGCGACACATGGTGCCTTCCAGTTGTAGTCAGAATTTCCTAGTCGGACGTTTCTACCGGAATGCCCCTTAAGTCGGATTTCCAGCCCTGAAAGTCGGAGCAACTTCACAAAGCCCTGCGACACAGGAGACGCAACATGGCTGCCATTTACCTCAATAACCAAATACTCTGCTACGCTGTTTGCGAGTGTAACATAACATGTAGAGCAGACAGGTATTGCTAACAGTGGCCAAGTAAATAGCCACATATTTACAATCACAACGAGCAAAAACAAGTCCTAAAGGATTTCTGTGACACTGAGAGACGGAGGCGTCGTCCACATGTCCCCCCTCACTGATCTCTGTTAACATCGATTGCTTTGAAGTGTAATCAGATCAGGCTAATGACGTCCGCTCCGCTCTGCTACCTCATTCTTCTCCCACAGCGTCAGCTCGGGCTTCTCCTGCTCCAGCTTCTGAGAACGGTCCACCACAAAGTAGATGATGTAGATGCTGCCGGCCAGAGACAGCAGCACCAGGATGTTGGCCAAGATACGCAGACTGATCAGCACGGCCCTGAAGAGTCGCCGGAAACCAAAAAAAGAGTTTAGAGATCCTCGTGTAATCTGGACGTAACCCGAGTTTACTACAAAGATGAAGTATTGAAGTATTGAAGTATATCATGTCAACAATGCTTCTAATTCCAAACAATGAATAAGATAATAAGAATGAATAAAAAAATGCCTGTGTTGCCAGGACAACTTTAAAATGTATCAATCAATCTTATGAATTAAATTATGGCGCAGTCTAACAGATGAATTAAAAACATCAATCAGTTTAAGAGAATTCAAAAAAATAACAACATTTAAGAGGAGAAGTAAAAAGATAAACTATAATAATACAAACAAATTCTTCTTAAACATGAAAGATATACAGTATATGACTCTCAGCTTATATAAATGATGTGGAGGAGGAACTGTGTACAAATAAATAATAAATCCACCTACAGACTGGTGTCCTTCTTCTTTTCCTGCTCCTCAACGATGGCTTCCTGTGTGAGGGGGAAAAGTGTGTTGAAGGAGAAAATGAACACTCACAATCTTTTATCTCGGGTAAATAGAACTGTCCCGACAGAAAAAGGAATTAAAGGAACAGCGGCTTAACAACACTGCTCTGTTTACAGTCTGATCATTCTGTCCCATCAATAAATATCCAACTGTGATTATCTTGACCGAAATGGTGATTGCGATATGGTCATTTTTTACATGTGAATAACATATTTAAAATAAAATGATTTACTGTGTGATATTTGTATAATATTATATAATATGACGTGTAAAGCTCAGTACAATATTTAATGTAAAATGTTCACAGGACAAAAGGAATATTGTGTGTGTGTGTCTGACCCTGATGTTGTTGACGATGGCAGCGCCTTTACTCTCTGCAGCCTCCGGGTTTCCGATCAGATAATCCCAGGCGCAGAAAACCCTCCAACAAAAGGTGAAGTTCTCATCCGAGGCGCTAGCCAAGCTCAGACGAGAGTTCTTGGCCATCCTGGACGACAATTGTTACCGGCGTGTTATTTAATTGTGTTAAATAAACATGATAAAACTCAGTCAGTCCGAAACTGTGGAGCAGAAAATAGATTCTCCACAAGATTCCGAGTGAACGTCAATCAAATGTGTTGATGATACACAGAGAAAGACTGCTTAATCTTATATTATGTTATCATCTGTGACCTACAGTATGAATGTCTTCCTGAAACTGGTTCTGGAGTTGATTTCTGAACAAACTCAAGCCTCTTTTTCAAACTTGTGCTTAAGTGAAGCGTGACGCGCTCCTCACTTTCTCAGCAGGATGATGAAGCTGTAGGCAAAGACCGCCATTCCAACCAGGAAGTAGGCGAGCGGCAAGCGGTAGCCGGCGCTGCCGATCTTCCTCACCCTGCCGTAGTAACCATAGAACAAGACTGAGTACTGCAGGTAACCCTGTGGACATCAAACACATGCAGCACATGATGACGTGACATAAACAAAACAATCCATTAACGCCCTGAAATGATATGCACACGTATGGATTATTTAATGATTATGACAATAAGCCTCACGACAGCAGTGTGCTATTCAAACTGCAAATGTAGGTCATCGTTACGTGACCCTGGATAGAGTTTGAATAACGGTCCACTGTGTCAGTGAGCTATGTGTTTTTAATGGAGTCGTAAAAACGCAGAGAGGTTTACCCCCAGAGACCAGATGGTGTCCAGGTCCTGAGCTGAAGGCAGAAGGTCTTTAGGGATAGTTTTACTTCTCGTGGTGCCAAAGGGAGCTCCAGCCAGCAACTAATTCACACAAACACACACTGATTATTACAACTTATATCATAATGACACTGTATGGGAATCATAGTAGCCTTCATTTATCAAACACATGCAGAAACCAGCGCAGGTGAGAGCACAGAAATCGTCTTACAAGTGGAGAATTGTGTCGCTTCATCTCACCATTAGACAACATTTTACTACTGGAAACTGAAGTTTGTGTTGTTTCATGAACACTCACTCTCCCACACCAAATCCCACAGAGATAATCAGTGATTTTAGCTTGCAGGGACAAGAAAGGATCTGAAACACCTCACAAAATAACACATTTGAACTTATACTGTAGATCGAGGCAGCAGTGACAACCTGTGTCCCTGTGATGTAAAATCACTGAATTTCACTGAAGGACTTTGGTGTGGGAGAGTGAGTAAAAGGGCTGCAACACCTCACATTGTGTTTAGACAGAAAAAAGGACACTGTAATGGTGGCTAAACTACATCGTTTTGTGGTTTCTAAAACGTCACAGTAGTGTGGCCGTGGCAAAGGAGGATTAATGTAATTTTCAACAAAAACAGAGTCGTGTGGATGTGGCCTCAACCCTTCTAAATCACTACACGGGAAATTCTGTCACTGCACCGGCCCTTTAGCTGGTCCTCCATTTCATCCTGTGTCACACAATCATAATAAACACAGGTATAGATTGTATCCATGGTGGTTGATGCTGATGGTGTTGTTTGGGGAGCAGAGGTGAGATAAAGGCTGGAAGTATGACAGGAGTGGAAAATTAGTCCCCAACAAACGAGGGAGGGAGGACAGGAGGAAGGGTGGGGTGTCGTCAAAATAAGACGAGACAGTGGCAGGAACAACGCGACACAGTAAGTCATGACTGATGAAATTGCTTGTGTCTGAGCATCACGAGCAAACATAAATCCAACAGCATCTCCCTCAAGATAGAAATTTCCTCTTGCATTGTTTTATTCTACTTTGTACTTCGAGATAAAGCTGCTGGACAACGACTCAACAGAGTCTAATCTACATTTACAGAGGTCAACAAAATAAAGTGACCCTTAAAGGAACATGCTTTGCTAATAAAACGTTAGCAACGCATGAAAAGTCAAGCTAAAAAACAGACTGTAGCTAAAGTTAGCCAAAATAACACCTATGAGGTAAGCTAGCACGAGGACAAATGTGAACGAGGCCTGCTTTGTTAATAAAACTCAAAAGTGAAGCTAAAGAAAAGACAGTGACTAAAGTTAGCCAAAATAACACCTATGAGGTAAGCTAGCACAAGAACAAACGTGAACTAAGCCCTGCTTTGTTAAGAAAACTCAAAAGTGAAGCTAAAGAAAAGACAGCGGCTAAAGTTAGCCAAAATAACACCTGAGGGGTAAGCTAGCACGAGGACGATGTGGCCCAACCCCTACCCTGTTAATGAAAGACACAAATGAAATTATATCCAGCAGTTAAATGTAGCCAGAAATATATTTCAGTTTGCTCAATTCATAAATTCAGTTTTGTTTGCTACGCCCATAAAAAACCCAATGTATAAAACACCAAAGAAAGTGGAGTAAAATGTAGGGAAAGAGGGAGAATGACAAGAGCTGTGGAGGAGTGTTTACATCTTTATTGTCGTACGAAGGCCACCGTAGTTCTGTGACATGCTTTGGGGTTAGCAAAGTCCTCATAATTTTACTTCCAGTCTTCCAACGTTATGCTGCATTTGTTCCATTTGCAACTTAAGTCGGAAGTCGGAGTGACGTTGCCCCCGAGTTCATCGCGTTCCAGTTGTTCAAGTCGGAAAAGCAAACTTATCTCAGGCTAGCAACTGTAAGCCACCAATACCAGTCGATAACGACACTCTACATGGTATTTTGAGCACATAAACAGAGCAGCAACATGTCTATGGATAAAAAAAATAGTTTAATGTGTACGACTGAAGTGATATTAAGGGTAAAAATGAAGAGGAACGTTTCCGGGAACGGCCCTGACCTTGTAAATTACAAATGGAACGCACCGTGAGCACTCACAATAAGATTCATAGTTCAAATACAAGCTAAAAAGCAAGCATTTGTTCAGTCCACCGTGTCAGAGACGCACTGACCTCTGGGAGAACAATGAAGGCTCCAGTCATGATGGTGAGGACGATGTTGATCCCAAACAACCAGCGCAGGAAGATGAAGTAAGAGGCCACGCCCGACCCAAAGTGACCTCACAAAGACAGAGACAAACATGTGACCGAGGGTCCAAACACACGAGAACAAGTTTTGTAGTGTATCAGCTTTTTATCCACAAAGAAGCAGCGTTTTGGAAGCCTTCAAATACAATTTTTTTGAGTGAACTGAGTGAAAAAATGGCACTCAAATATGTTGTGCCTTCATGAAAATGCTCTGTCCTGATACTGAGTAATAAAGTGAAGCTTGGTATTAAGGTTTTACTAAAGTCATAGGGTTACTGTACTTTGTTTAACTGTGTAGAACAAACTTACTTTCAATTTTCTTGATCCTCACTTCCCAGGGAATGAACAGAACCACAATGTTGTACAGAACACGGGACAGTTTCTTCAGCAGCTGCAGGAGAGACAAAAGACAAGTTCAAGTGGTTGTATGAGATATAAAGACATAAAGTTAGGACTAATTTCCTCTGACATGGATGCAAGAATTTTAACCACTAAACAAAAGTGTCACCTAATAAATCAAATGTCCACTCGCATGAATCTATAGTATCTTTAGAATACATCTTTGGCTGGATTTATTTTTATCACACCACATTTCTGAGAAACTGTGTTGACTGTAACTCCATTTTCATCTCTCGAGAGGTTATTTTGCACCAAATATCCGAGTAAGATTTGAAAGTATGTGTGTGAGAGAGACTCTGAGACTCTTTTCACATCTCATGATGTGAAAAGAGATAAAAATCAGAAGCGAGATGTTATTAATCAGAACGAGGTCAGTTGGACCAATGATTCTGATTAATACCTCGTCAGCAGACTGCTCACTAAAAGTCAATTTATTCTAATGGAGCCTGAGCAGCCTGAACATTCTAATTAAACTGAGCTATAACAACAGGCTATAAATTCACTCATGCTGCTGTTCCTCTGTGTGTGTGTGTGTGTGTGCCACAGACAGACAGAATTGGTAGATAAAGTTATCTGCAGTGTGTGTTCAGCTTAGTAAAAATCAGAACTCAGCAGATTACAGAGAAATCTATGTGATTTTTTTTTATTCTGGCTCTGATCAGGTTGCTGCAGTGCAGTGACACGAAGAGGATCGTCAGTGAATAGTCAGACAAAGTTAATAGAGGTGTGGATACTTTCTTGATAGGCCAAATAAATTTGCTGATTCTTTTTTTTTTACCCCTACCTTTTACTCAGATTTACATCTGCAATTCACCACTGAACCACATGAGGATGCTCATATTTTTTCCCCCACCACAGTCTGACATAATAATTCACAATTCATCAGTTAGACACATAAAATGAAATGCTTGCCTCTTAAGAAAGAAAAGACAGCAGCTAAACTATCAACTTGGGAAGTAAGCTACCATGTCGCATGCCAACCACTGCTTTGTTAATAAAACTCAAATGTCTAAATGAAAAACTTTTACTTGTGAGGTAAGCTAGTACGAGGACAAACGTGAGCTAACCCCTGCTCTGTTAATAAAACTAGACGGCAGCTAAAGTCAGCCAAAGTAACAGCTGTGGGGTAAGCTAGCATGAGGATGACATGGGCCAACCCCTGCTTTGTATATCCAGCAGCTACATTTGGCCAAACTATTACATTTAATGTAAGCTACCATGAGAATGGATGTGAACTAACCCCTGCTTTGATAATAAAACTTAAAAGTTAAGCTAAAAAGCAGACTGTAGCTGATGTTAGCCAAAATAACTGTTAATCTAGCATGAGGTAAACGTAAACTAACCCCTGCTTTGTTAATAAAACTCAAAAGTCAAGCTAAAGAAAAGACAGCAGCTAAAGTTAGCCAAAATAACACCTGTGGAGTAAGCTAGATGTGGCCCAACCCCTGCTCTGTTAATGAAAGACACAAATGAAAGAATATTCAGCCAAACTATTACTTTTGATAACCGCTACCATGAGAACTGACCCCTGCTTTGCTAATAAAACTCAAAAGGTCAAGCTAAAAGACAAACGTCTGCTACAGTTAACCAAACAATCACCTGTGATGTAAGCTAGCATGACGACGTACATGAACCAACCAAAATATATCCAGCAGCTAAACCAAAAGGAACGTTAAAGAACAGGCAGCAGCTAAAGTTAACCAAAACAACACTTGTGATGTAAGTTATCATGAGAATGGATGTGAACTGACCCCTGCTTTGTTAATAAAACTTAAGTCAAGCTAAAAAAAAGTTAGCCAAAACAACTGTGAGGTAAGCTAGCATGAGGATACACCTGAACTGGCCACTGCTTTGTGACCCCGTTGCAGGTTCCTCAATCAAGGTGTGAATGAAGGTCACTTATCCAAACATGGCGAGATGACAGAAGTGAACGTACATCAGCTCCTGCGGTCTGGTAGCCTCTGGTTCTGGTCAGCTGGCCCTCGTACTTCAGGACAATCTCTCTGGCATGCCTGGAGATCACAGTTTATGATTATTGAAACAAACCTCTGCCAAGACTGGCCTGTTTCCAACAGGTTCACGATACAGATCAGGATCTGCACGTCAACCAAACTACACAGTAACACAGACCTATATGAGGTACAATTACATGATACAATTTAATGTAATACTAACATTTGAAGCAGAGTTTAATGAAAATGCAAAGATGTTTCTTGGCATCGGTCAGTTTTTTTCAAGTGTGGTTGTTATTGGGTTCATACTGAGGAAAAAAACGTTTAAGTTGTAATACTATGAGATTTAAGTTGCAACATTGATGGAATAAAGAGACTTAATATTATTTTCACATGATCCGCAACAATCTGTGACGAGATGAGGAATGCAGCAGCGCTACAGTGCCACCCACAGGCCTGGCATATGCACTACAGCTTTCACACAGATGAATTCACGGAAAATGATTCCGATGTTCTGTGCCATTTACGACAAAAAATGTGCATCAACGGCCCCTTTTACACAGACGAAAACAAAACTTTGATGTGAAGAAAACCACGACGACATCTACTGACACTTTCGTCAGTGAAAAAAAAACGAGCCAAAAATGTTAGGGGTGGGACAAACTGGGGACAGAACCAATCAGAAGAGATGAAGAATAAGAGGAGATCCAATCAAACTGATCTCTTTGCGAGGTACGAAGGTTAGGTTGATCTACTCGGATGTCAACACGGAGGACACACGAGGAAAGCAACTAAAATATGACTAAAACTAAACAGTATTTTATATATAAAATAGTCATCAGACTATAATTAAAACTAAAAACCAGTAATATCACCCTGACTCTTCTAAAACCACCATAGACTCGTGTAATTCGGCAGCTTTATAGCCCGAAAGACAATGAAACCCGGCTCATTCTGTCACAGCACTGGGGGCAATTCAGAGGATCATGAACCACGTCGTAATTACCGAAAACATCCAGCGTGTCCTTTACACACTCATCACCCGTGGAAAGCAACTTGGCCGGAATCGGAGAGAGGATGTACATGATTTAGTCAAACCGTGATTATTTTTTTGTTTTTTTTCTGAGTTTGCTGAAATTTGTGTGAAGGCGCAGATTAAAAAATGACTGATGCGTGATGTGAAATGTGAGCTGCTGCGCGGGGAGCAATCACCGACATTCAGCCCGAGATTACAGCAGCTGTAAAAATGCAGACTTGTATCCCATCCTCGGTAACCTTTACGCAACTAACAAAACTGCCACTATAAAATGTGTTCTCCATGGCACGGACTCAGCAAATCTGAGAAGCTCTCTATCTGCCGGGGACGCCGCGTTATTACGGGTTTAATCACATTTAGTCCAATGTTGGCTCGGTGTTTAATGTCTGATCACGTTTGTGGACGAGCGTCCCCGTAAATGGTTCATCTCATATGGTATATGGAAAATCCAAGACATAAGGTGGTAAATGGGCCGGAGAAATCCAAGTGTGTTTTAAAAAATTACATTCACTTCTGCTGGGATGGAAGCTGCTGGACGGCAGGAAGGCTAAAATGAACTGATTGTTGAGTTTCATCTCCTGGTTGTAATGTTTTAGGATCTCTCGTTTTGTTTTATTGCGTTTACTCTCCGCCGCTCTTAGGCCTTCTTTAGACTGCAGCCAAAAATCAGACCTTTACGCATATCCATACTGTATCTAGCTTTATTTTTTGGCAGCTGAAAAAAACACATATCTGATCTTTCCAAAGCTGATTATCGTCGGGTGTGTGTGTGTGTGTTCTCCGGTTTCCTACCACAGTCCAAGAACGTGCAGATTTGGGGATGAAGACACTAAATTGGACACTCTAAATTGACCTTGGTGGACTGATCAGGAATATCAGATTCTGATCAGGATTTGGGCTGCAGTCTAACCAAAGGCATTGCAGACTCTGTTCAGGTCTGGTAAGGTCTGAAGATCTGGAGTCAATCCCAGCTGACATAGGGGGGGAAAATGGGCGGGGTCAAACCCTGCAAAAGTCGTCAGTCCATCACAGGGCAAACACACAGACAAACAGCCATTCACGATCACAAAACCTGGTCCTCATGAGGCAGAACCTCATTTCTGAGAAACTGGTTTTAATTTTATGGCTAAAATTTGAATTGTGGTTATGGTTAAAGTTTGTGATGAGGCTTTGTTTAGACTGTTTAGATGGAAATCTCAATCAATATGTGAGTGTGTGTGTTCAACAGCAGTGTTACTTGAGAACTTTGAGCTTGCGTCTCATTGGCCAGGGTCTGGTTCGAATGTTGGCGATGATCTCCTTCTGGTACTGAATGTTCTGGAACATTTCCTCCGGGTCGTTACTGTCCACGCGCTCGTCATCTTTATCTTCATCATCTGAGGAGCTGCAGCGTTTAAAAACCAAAAGACGACAGACAGAATATCTGAAATCCAAACCACATTTGGCTCTTTTCCACTACACAGATACTCATTAGTGATAGAACCTGATTAACCCTTAAGAGTTCCTGTATAAAACTTACTATTTTGTTTGTTTGTTTGTTTGTGTTTTGTTCCTAGTGGTGGAAAATGCCACCTTCCCAAAAACTGCTGTAGAAATATTAGATATTAATATTTCTTTCCACTTTAATTGAGTCAATATTTTGAAGCCACTTCAGCCCGAAATATACATATCAAATGTTTAATATTTTTGAAATGTTATGTTCTTTATTAATTAATATATTTATTTATATTATTATGTTTACACAAAAACTACATTCATTTTCAAGAAGAATTTGATTATAGTCATTATTAGACCCTGGGATGGGTCAATAATTGGCAGAAACATTGATTTTGATGCATTGTTATTTTACAAAATTTGGGTTATAGTCATTCAACACAAAATGGCTTAACAATAAAAAACGAAATGGCAAGAAATGTCCTTAGGGTTAAAAAAAAATAAAAATCCTCTGCAACACACTTGAAACACATTGAACGATTTGGGGAAAAATGTCCATGACAGATTTTCCAATTGCAGTTTGATTTGTGGTGTATTTTGATCCCTGTGTAATGTATTAATTTATTTATTCTTCCTGTTTTTTATTGACTGATTTACAGTAATGAATGGTTTTATCTCACATCTTTTTATACAGTGTGTTTTTCCCTCGTCGTGTATCGAGGTGTGTGTGAACGTAACTAAAGCGCTTTGTGCCGTTTGTTTTATGTATGAAAAGTGCTCTGCAAATAAAGATTGATTGGTGATCAATTAAAAACTGTGATGTAGCATCGTCATCATCACACGTAATACATTAATAAACCTAAATATTAACTCCACACCACACTGACCCCACAGATGGATCGCAGGGTTTTTTTTGGGGGGGGTCCCCAAACAAATTTTTGTATTACTTATTTAAATAATCATTTTTATGTCTTAATTCGAGGTAAAATCAATATTGCTAAGTTACACAATGTTACCTCCTATTTCATGTGTTTGTATAAAAATAGAGGAAGTAAAGATAATAATTAGTAACCCTACTTTTGGGTAAATACATAAAGAATAATTAAGTGAAGTTTATTTCTAAAGCACATCAGTGGACTAAAGTGCTGTACAGACAGAACAAATACAGGCAATATTGTTTATTAATATTACTTTACTTTAAAATTGACTGACTTTTTCACCCTGTTTATCATTTCATCTTCTTTATCTTGAAATAACAAAACAGATAATAACACAAACGCAAATAACAAAAAGAATAAAAGCAAAAGAGCGTTTAAAGGACTACATTAAAATAATCCAAGCCAGCGCAATAAAACTAAATTATTCTTCCTAAAAAGCCAGTAAGAGGAGTTTTTAAATTGGCTAAAGGTTCAGGCACAGCGCTCACATGTGAAATAATAGAATAGAAAAGGAAGAGAATAAAACCACTAAATGTACAAAGAGGAGGTCAGAATATTCCCGAATGACAATACACACTCTGAAGTTTTCCCCCGATGATTAGATTAGAAAATGACTAATCGTATAACCTGGATAATGTCATTTAAAGGTCAGCGTGATGACAGCCAGAAAAGAGTGGGATGGACAGACATGGACTGAGGACAGTGGAGACATACGGTCCCTGTGGACGGACGGAACGAGCGGACTCACCCCTGCTGGTCCTGGTACGCTGAATAAATCCTCCTGGAGTTTTTCCTCACACTCTTGTGTCTCTTGGTGACGGACAGAGACCTGCTGCTGCCGACCAAAGACTCTGACACTGTGCTCATGTTGTCTCTATACTGTCTCTGTACTGTCTCACACACTGTCTCACACACTGACTGAGACTCTAAGACTGTCCCTCATGCTGTATCTAATGTCTCTACTGTCTCACACTCTGGCTGTGAGTGGACAGGAGAGTCAGTGCTGGGACAACCTGCTGCTCTGGAGCATCACACACACTCCATCAGTGAAGACTGTAACACTAACACACACACACACACACACACACACACATCAGTCCAATCACAGACACACTGACTACTTAAAGGGCCAGCACCAACCAGAGTGCATGTAAAGCCGCTATATGCAATATGGAAACAATGTTACCTACAAACGCAGGATGACCTGATACCACAGTTGTCTGACCGAGTACAAGTAAATATAGTTACATTTGTGTACTCGCAGATATTTATGGACGATTATGTAAAAAAAAATTGAAAGAAAGGAAAAAACAGCATGATTTCCGAGATTAAAGTCAGAATTTTGACAAACATTTTCTCAGAATGAATTCAAAAAAATGTCTTTACATGTGGTCATAACACTCTTCCGTAGATAGAGTATTTAATGACACAACAATAATAGATTGTTGTAACATTTTGAAGACAAATTTTATTTGCCTCACTTTGACGGTGAATAAAATACATTAGATTAGGGTGTGACACAAGAAATAGATATTCCAGCTTTGATTTCCACATATTTATACCAAGGTATGTTAAACAGCTTAGAAGATGCAGCCTCATCTGTAATGGAACATACTTTTGTAAGTGAGCAAAATGTATAGAATCAGACTTGAAGGTAGTTACACCTGAATAAACAGATTTCTTCTCTTCTCCTTTTGTAAACATTTTATGCAAATATCCCTTTAAACATGGTCAGATAGCTCAGGTGGTTGGAGCGTGGTGCTAATAACAAGTCTGCAAAATGAAATTTATGCAATCAGAGCATTCATTTCACACATTTTTACATTGTTCCTGTTCTGTTGTCAGATAATGTTGTTTTTCTCTCGTTGTTTTGAGATCAGAGAAGGAGAAACAGAGAGGATTAGTTTTATGCTTCTGTGCCGACTCATTTAAGGCACAATTACCTCTAAATAAATATCTCTAATCTAAAACCAAGCCCCTCACTTAACGCTTCCTGTTGTTCTTATTGTTATTAATGTCGGTAAAATGCTTTTTATCACCTCAGGTTGCTAAAGTGCAACGCAGGCACTGTAGAGACTTATGTGTGCTTTTATAACATCAGACTCTCGGCTCAGGTCTACGTAAGAAATCCACAGTTTCATGCTGTTATAACAACATAACAATAATGGTCAAGATTTTATTAAATAATCCTTTTTTTGTGTTTGGTGTAGTGGTTAAGAAGACCTGGGGTTCGAGCCCAGGTTGGAAGAAGGGTCTTCTGTGATACTAACTGCATCGTTTCCTCCCAGATAAACGAGGATTTTTCGTGAACATGGACCAAATTTGGCAGCATGGTGTTAGCAAACATCGGCAGGAAAAAGGGTTGTATTCCCCCCCCCCTCCATCGTATCTGCATTCAAGAGTGGCAGGTAGAGCCTTGAAGACAACGCAAGGTCCGGACGTCCTGCCACAACCAGCCCACCCTCATAGCAGAAGCTCCATGTGTGAACAAAGTACCTTCACAGAAGAGAAATGTAGACAGCACAGAGTTACCGTCACCTTCATTTCCTTATTTATGCCCAAAGACACGGTCAAATCTGGAGTCAGTAAAAGTTCTTAAAGTTTCTTAAATAAAGGACTGGGTCCGGTTTTATTGAACCAGTATCCATGTGTACTGGGCTGTTTCAGCTACAGTAACAGTGTAATGTGCCTCATGTTCACTTGGCTCCTGACTGTTAAGTTATAACGGCAGCTCAGGGGAAGCAGGACCATAAAGCTGGAGCTGTGACAGATGTGTCCCCGTTTAATTAGCACTTGGACTGGACTCACGGAACCATTATCTGATGTGTCGTCCTCCGCTGAGGCCCATCATATCGACAGATGGACAACTTGATTCTAGAAGACAGACTTTCATTTCCTGGTGCATACTGGGATTTTAAAATCATAATTTTTACTTCACTAATATCAAACGTGAGACACCACACTGTAGACAATCCAATCAAGATGCAGGACCATAAACCAACAAAATAATGGAATGATTTCTGTGCCAATTTTAGTCTTTTGATTTCATTACTGACACCTGGTGGACTGGAGTAGAACACCTTGTTGTGGCCGTCAGTCTTTCACATGCTAATCTTTAAAAGGGATGGGTTTCAAGAACTGGTATTAAATTGGTATCAACAAGCATCTGTACGGATGTAAGTACATAAGTGGATGTTGTCCTCCGGTTTGCCGGTGAAGGACAACCCAGAAGTAAGAGTAATGGCGCTTTTCCACAATCCAGTACCAGCACGCCTCGGCACGGCACGGCACAGCGTTTGGTATGTTTTTCCATTTCCACAGCACCTCCTCAACCTTCAGCAGTGCTGTCACTAAATACAGCAGACTCCTGTTAAATACTGAGATTTCAGACATTTCCTTCAACGTGCTGAATCGAGCCGTGCTGGAACGTGTTGGTGAAAACGCGTCAAAAGTGAATCTGCTGGTTGCAAATCAATGGGAAAATGAGTTTACACTTCTCACTTGATTTATAACATCAGTTATCACTAATCTGTTATCTGCTTTTATCCAATGGAAAGTTATGTCGATTTTGTAGAGCTCTTTTTGCTGCCCCCTGGTGGCTCTTCATTTGGACGACTGGATTTTCAGTCGTCCTCAGCACCATCTTCTAGACAAGTATCAATAAGTATTGGTTTATTGATAAGCAGTATCAATATTGGTGGAATCACAGACAAGAGGAAACCTTTTTCTTTGAAAACGACTGACCAGAGGAAAATAGCCTCTCTGACCTTGCTCAGGATGTCCAACTGCACGACTGTAAAATGTAGCTTTGATTTTTACAGTACAGGTGTCACACTGTGCTTCTTAGATTTACACACATTGACACAATATTCCTGTGTTTTCTGACGTTCTTTGTGGATCCACCAGCCATTACAAAAAAACTGTTAACCACCTTTACTGTAAATCATAGAGTTTATGTCGGCGACCTGTGCTTCAATGCCCCAGAGAGCAGGACAATCATTTCAAAGTGCATTTTCCTGGTGAACGTGATATGATGAGAGCTTTGCTCACAGCACAGTTCGGGCTGTTGTCCACTTTAAATCCTCAAAATAAATGTCAGCTACATATTGATCAGCGTAAATATTAGATTGTGTATGAGCCACACTGTTGCCATCTGTTGTGTGGTTTGAGAGGAAAAAAGACATAAATGAAAAATGATTATATTTTGGGTCATATTCAGTGCACGGAAACCAGATTGTGTTGAATTTACTTTAATTATATTATAGATAATGTTTTATTTCAAATTCAAATATATATTAATTTTATTACCCTTATACTTCTTTTGAGCCGTGCTTTAACAATATTTATATCCTGTACAGTAAATGATATATTATGATTTGTTTAGAAATTCAGTGGGCATTTATCCCTAATTACTGCAGGAACACAAATATTAATGCTACTTCATTTCCTGTGACATTTGAGGGGAACAAAATAACAAGTGTACTGAAACAGAAATGCTTTGGCTAAAGATTCATTTTGAAAATATGATGAATGTAGACTGAATCATAGGCTACAACGCACAACCTTAGCTACGCAATCAGCTGTGACACAAGTTAGCTACGACAGCTGTGACACAAGTTAGCAATGTCCTCGGCTGCGACGCAATTTAGCTACGTCATCAGCTGTGACACAAGTTAGCTACGTCATCAGCTACGCAATCAGCTGAAACACAAGTTAGCTACGACAGCTGTGACACAAGTTAGCAATGTCCTCGGCTGCGACGCAAGTTAGCTATCGCTGTGACACAAGTTAGCTTCGTCATCAGCTGCAAATCAGCTGAAACACAAGTTATCTACGACAGCTGTGACACAAGTTAGCAATGTCCTCGGCTGCGGCGCAATTTAGCTACGTCATCAGCTGTGACACAAGTTAGCTTCGTCATCAGCTACGCCAATCAGCTGAAACACAAATTTAGCTAAGTCATCGGCTGGCACGCGTGCTTCGTCATCAGCTCGCAATCAGCTGAAACACAAGTTAGCTAAGTTAGCTACGTCAGCTACGCAATCAGCTGAAACACAAGTTAGCTACGTCATCAGCTGTGACACAAGTTAGCAATGTCCTCGGCTGCGACGCAACTTAGCAATGTCCTCGGCTGCGACGCAAGTTAGCAATGTCCTAGGCTGGGACGCAAGTTAGCTAAGTCATCAGCTGTGACACAAGTTAGCAATGTCCTCGGCTGATGCAGTTAGCTCGAGCTGTGACAAGTTCAGTCAGACAAGTTAGCTTCGTCATCAGCTGTGACACAAGTTAGCAATGTCATGCGCAATTGCTGAGCCATCAGCTCGTCATCAGCTGTGACACAAGTTGGCAATGTCCCGGCTGCGGCGCAAGTTAACTTCGCCATCAGCTGTGACACAAGTTAGCAATGTCACCGGCGCTGACGCCAGTTAGCTACACCATCACACATCAGCTACGCCATCAGCTGTGACACAAGTTAGCTACGTCATCAGCTACGCAATCAGCTGAAACACAGGTTAGCTACGTCATCAGCTGTGACACAAGTTAGCTACGTCATCAGCTACGCAATCAGCTGAGACACAAGTTAGCTACGTCATCAGCTGTGACACAAGTTAGCAATGTCCTCGGCTGCGACGCAAGTTAGCTACGCCATCAGCTGTGACACAAGTTACGTCATCAGCTGCAATGCAAATCAGCCCTATCACATCATCAGCTGCGACTGAAGTTGACATCAAAAGTAGAGGAATGAGCAATCTGGCAATTGTTCTTAATGCGTGTTGAGAAAAATCCAAAGAGGGGGCGTATCCCACATACCTGCATTCTGTTAAGCCAATGAAAATGAAATGACGTAATAGTCATAATGTCATCATAATCATTCAGTCAAAGTGTTGTCAGTAGGTGTACATTGTAGCAGCAAATTGTCAGTGTGTTCATTTAAAGGTGTAGCAGGTGGCTAACAAATGACCCTCCATTTTTGTACCACTTTGCTCATTTCAGAATTCTGCTCCAACACAAATTCTCCACCATGTTGGATTTTGATGATACAGAACAATCCATAACAAAACTCCTGATTCCTTCCTATTACAACAACCTGGGTTGGGGGAGGTGCTAATAATTATTAACTTGACACTAATGCAAATGCATCATTTATGCATAAGGAAAACAGGCAGCACTTAAGGGAGGAGCCTCAATCTAAATAAAGCACATGGGGACACATTATAGCTGAGCTGTGCACTGTGTGAAAAACACATCAAACAAACCAATAAACTGTAGCGTGAATGCAGGTCCTGTTAATCACAGACATTAAATAATGACAGCGCCGCCTTAATGCGGACGATAACAGGCTCAGTTAAATCTAATCTGCTCCTGAATGCACTCACATCAAACTCAGCTGTCTTAAATGCAGCGTTATTGTGCCCTCTAGTGGTGGGAAGTGACAGTGAAGATGCTGGTATTTTTTTTTTGTTGAGCAGACAAAGTTTGCGTATTATCTTCATAATTAGTGAAATATGAAATTACACACAACAGTAAAGGGCAATTTCAAACATTTATAACCCGTTACAGGAGAACAGAACCAGTAAAGATAACTGGTCTCTGTCCACATTTATTCAGGAACGTTACGTGATTGAACGTTATATGATTATAAATATATTTTAGTTTAATATTTCGTCTGTATAGCTGTTTATATGTTCTTTATTATTTTATATTATTATTAATCTGTTTACATGTTTATTTTGCATTTATATCATATACGTTATACTAGTAAACGGTTGTTGCAACACAAAAATGTCCCTACCTACCTCCTTCCCTCACCTGGCTATTTCACTACCTACTGTCCACCAACACTTTCCTACCTTCCTTAATATCTGCCAAGCTACCTCCTTCCCTCACTAGCTGCCTACCAACATCTTTCCCAAGGTACCTACCTCCTTCCTCCTTCTAGCAGGCTACTTACCTACTGCCCACCTACATCTGCGTAGCAACATATTTTCTTCCCTAGCTGCTTACATACCTCCTTCCCTCCCTAGCTCCCTCCCGGTACCTGCAGCCTTCCTCCCTTCTAGCTGCCTACCACCCTCCTTTCCAAGCTAAATACCTCCTTCTTCCTACCTACTACTTCCCTACCTACCGAAATATTTGCCTAGTTACCTCAGTTCTTCCCTAGCTGCCTATGCACCTCCTTCCCAAGCTACCTAACTCCCCTTCCTAGTGACCCACGTCTTTCCCTCTCTAGCTGCCTACTTACCTACCTCCCATCTACAATATTTTCCTTCCTAGCTCCCTATCTACCTAACTCCTTCCCCCTCCTAGCTGCCTAATTTCCTCCCTACCTACATGTCTCCCTCCCTCCTTCCCTTCATATCATATTCTCTCTGTCTCTGTGTGTGTTGTGTAACTCCACTTGCTGCTCTCCTGCTGAGAAGAGGCTTCAACACACGGAGCGTCGCCCAATTATGCCGCTGCCTGAGGCTGCAGAGAACCTCTGCAGAAGATAAATTAGTTGTAAAAGATTCAACCAAACACAGCAGAGACGGAACAGCGGGGAGGTAAGACTCAAGTCTAGACTCTGCTGTGCAGAAACAGCTCAGCTCTGCCGGCAGCTGTGAATGAGAGAGACCAGGAAACTAGTCAAATAAAAAGCTGCTTTGGTAAAGAAAAATCATCTCCCCAGGATGATTTTATACAAATCCAGGGAAATAGGCTACGATACAATTTAGAGAACTTGTTATTATGAAACAACAGAGCGCCGGACGTCATGTGACTCATTTTGTTCACGCCGCAATAATGAGTGCTTTACAGAGCAGGTGCTACGACGATGTCCAAACATGTACCGCTACGACAAATTACTGATGAACTTGACCCTCGTTCAATTTACACATCACAATAAAAGCATGTACAACTCAATAAATAAACACGATATTAAAGCGAGTTAGCGTTGGTCTGTACCTGATATCATGTGATCACCACACAAGCTGAATCCATTCCATTCCAGTCTTCTATGCTCACTGTTTGCCGTGTTTTCCATTATGGTACGGTTCAGTTTGGAACAGTACAGACGGGTGTGTCTGCCTCCGTCGTTCAGCACTCTCAGGCTAAAGAATAAAAAACAAAAACGATAGCATTGTAAATTATATATATATATATATACACACATATATATATTATAAAACTTCTGCTGAACAGTATTAAAAACCTGTTTTTAGTGTTTGGATTGGTTTGTCAGCTGCGAGGTGGAGGATAAAGCAGTCAAAGATGGATTCGACCGGAATTTGGATCTCCTCACAAAAAAGTGATATTCAAATCACCACTAGATGGCAGTGTTGTATAATTTCTACAGTACTGTGTACTACACTGTGATGCTTGTTGGATTCTGTCAATCAACCGTTTATTTATATCGTTTGTTCCTTTATTCCATGAAGAAACAAATCATCTTTTTTACGTCGTGTTAATGTTCCGTGAGAGATTAAGAAGTGACAGAATGAACTGTACATGGATTAATTGTGGTCATTTATATATGTATTGTTTCCCAGTAGCAGTCAGGAGTCTGTGTTTGTGTTTGTGTGTGTGTGTGAAACAGACTGCAGCGTCTGCAGCAGTTTTACTGCGAGGCAGATGAGAGGAAGTGGAGGGAGTCGGGAGGCGAGCGACAGTGAACTCGCCGTGAACTCGAGTTTTCTGAATGAACCAGAGGACGAGTTCTGAAATAAAACACACACACACACACACACACACACACACACACACACATCCAAAGGCTCCGTGTGATAGTGGAGTCAGAGTCAAGGTCAGGTTCATTCCATCTGCAGAGTTCACACCCTGTGGTGTGCTAAAGCTTTTTTAAAGCAGCTTTTTTATGGTTTTAAATGTTTACATTTTTCAAGTTTTATTCTTGTGAAGCACAAAAGATGAGCACGATATTGGACTTTTTCACCATATGCCGATATATCCGGAGTGCTTGGGCCAATGACTGATACCAATATATCGGTATAAATACATAAATAAAAAATAAATAAAAAGCAACAGCACAATGGAGCAGAAGTCGTCACGGGTTTGCAGCCGCTGTCCGTCTGTAAGTCGTTCTCCGTCGTCATCCGACAAAATAATTGAACGTATCTAACGTTTAGAAACTAACGTTCGATATTTACAATTATTTTGTCGGACGTCGACGGGGAAAACTTGGGGAACGAGTTTCAAACGGACTTCGACTCCAAGCCCGTGCCGACTTCTGGTCCATTGAGCTGTCGCTCCAAAACTCAGTAGCCAATCAGCAGGCAGCTTCCTAAGGCCCGCCCACAAAAGAAAAACCACAGCGCAGAAGAACAAACCAGGGAGCCCAAAGAACAAGTGTATTTTCAAACAATAAAATACAATATTTTAATATTTTTAAATAATATTTTTTTGCTTCTTAAAAAGTGTTGACACAAATCTAATTCCATACTTCCATCATACACTGGGAATAATACACAACTCCCTATGTGGACATCATGGGTCAAAGTTATGATTCATTTTAAATCACATATTAGAGAAGAAAAAGTAGCGATAATTGTGCAGAAGTCACAAAATTCTTTTAGATTTGTTCATAAAAATGATGTGAACTTATATACTTATCTGTATATGTATGTATGTACAGTATATATACATATGTACACATATATACATGTATACACATATATACACATATATGTGTATATATGTGTGTGTATATGTATATATATACATATATATACCCATACATGTATATATACATATATACACATATACAAACACATATATACACATATGTGTGTGTATACATGTATATATGTGTATATATACATATACACATATACATATATGTATATATACACATATGTATATATACACATATGTATATATACAGTATATACATATATACATGTATACACATATATGTATATATATACATATATACACATATATACATGTATACAAAATATACATATATATGTTTTAACACAGTAATAGAAAAAAACAGCCTAAATTAAATTGTGCAAAGTGAAAAACCTGTCCTGCTGTTCAGTGTTGGACCACTAGGGGCTGCTGTAACACCAGCTGCAGCTGCAGCTTCGGTTACGAAACCTTTGTTCCCCCTTTGTCTGACTGCAGCACTGCTGCAATGTAGACAGACAGGGGTGGGGACCCTCTCACACACACACACACACACACACACACACGGAGCAGAGGAGACACTGTGAGCTGAGTGTGTGTGAGTGTGTGTGAGTGTGTGCGTGTGTGTTTTGTCTCACTGCAGCAGTGCTGCTGCTGCTGCTGTTGTAGACTTTTCTAGGGTGTGTCCGTCTGTCTGTCTCTTCATTTGTTGTCATGATCATGTTTGCATTTCCCGAAGCAAAGGGCAACAAAACAAAGGCATGTAAATTATGAATGAAATGTTTACGCACACTCGCACACACACACACACACACAGAGTACAGTAACACAAACATGCTTATTTTAAAACGGTGTCAGCAGTGAGCATTATTAACATTCATGTCACATCTGGCTCCTGTGATTGCTCGCTGCCTGTGAGATGAAGCAGACATATGATGCTGACGCTCATCAGGACTCAAACACGCGGGGGGTTTGCGACGCTATTGATTAAAAATCCCATTAATGAACCTAACTACAAACAAAAATCAACCCCATTACACACACACACACACACACACTGCAGCAGGGGGAGACAGGGGTGAAACACACATGGTAAAGTGGAGGGACACGGCCGGCAGACAGGTGTGGTTCCAACATCCAGGACCGGACTCTTCACAGTGCCAAGGATGAGTAACAACAGTGTTCCCTCGGCTTATAGATCAAACCGCGTTGACAGTGAACTCGGCTGTCCTCGCCGTGACCCTCGCTTTAAAGGAATCGTTGGCTCTGTGATGCACAGACGGCACCGCGCGGTGCCGCCGGGCACCGAGGACCTGGCAGGAAAAGCATGGCTGCCATCGCAGCAGGAACAACCGGGAAAAAAAATACTTCTGATTATCATCGTGATGAACTCTGTGACTGAATTTTTAGAATATGTTAACGTTTATTATCTTGATCAATCGAGTACTCGTTTTAGTCAGTACAAACGTTGCTGCTTTGTCATGTGGAGCAAATATTCACATTTATGAAGCTGACAAAACCACTCAAACTGGATTATCATAAAAGATCACGCTCCTGCACCAAAGTCCATACAGAAAACACACTGAGGTGAGTCTGAAAGAGAGCATTTCAAACACAGAGGTTGCAAAACAAAACATTTTCATTTACCAACGCGGGCAGCAGGTGAGCCACGTCTCCTGTGTGCTGTGAAGTGAAATTGCCGATTTTCTCAATGGACTTTGGTGTGGGAGATTAAGTGGGTTCACAAACTTCAGTTTCCTGTTGGAAAAAGCCGTTTCAACGGTAAGCTACAGTGGAAAACGCAGTCTTAAGGTATCATACACTCATGTTGGTGTGGATTTTATTAGGCTGACCTTTTGTTTAGTGTCAGAACCACTTGAAACATCCAGAAATATCACTTCATCCCTCCTGCTCTGCGTGGCGATGTACTGTGCTGCTGGAAGAAAGAAGAGAAGATGGAAGGAGGGAGGGAAGAGAGAGACAGAGAGACAGACAGACAGAGCAGTGCAGGACCCGAGGGCCTGTTCTGTCAGAGTAGGTTCCAGTGCAGATCTATTAGCCTACAGCTCTGCTAATTGTTGCTCGTTATCTTCCCGCCTTTGCTGCGGTAACAACATTTCACTGGTGAGTGTATTGGACCCACTGACCCACTTAGAGAGGGAGATACGGACTCGATCACCCAGAAGAGACGCTGCTTAGTGGAAGCTGCGGTGGAGTCGCGACCTAACTGGGTTTAAAAAGAAAAAAAAAAAAAAGGCAAGGAACTCTGTCACTTCGAAGGTCGTCTTATTTATTTATTTATTTATATATATATAAATTTAAACATGATAAAATAACAAAGTAGTAAAAACACCCAGCAACATTTCACTACGTAATTGAAATAAATGCCGTTTTTAATCTAATGTAGAAGCTTTTCTCCCTGGGCTTCGGTGTGGAGGAGAGAACACGCTTCATGAACTGAACTCAGACTGAATCACCGTCCTGTGCAGGAGACCAATCACTCTTGTTGCTCATGAGCTGAGGAAAGTGCTGTGTGGCCTCTTTGGAGACAATATGTTTGTCTCCCATTTACAGAGTGAGGGCTGAGTGGAAACACACACACACACACACACACACACAGGTGCAGAGAGTCTGAAGTAAGATGAATGAAGTCTTTGGTTAGAAAGAATGAAGACTGATGAAGACTAAAATACTTAAAGCTGTAAACGACACAATCACCAGAGAAACAGATGTTTGTCGAGTTTCATCCGCAGATTGTTATAAATTTACTGGCACACGCCGCCACTGCTCCACTTTTTAGATTTGTCTCGTTTAGTCGAGGATCACTGGGTTCATGTCACGATAACTCATGTAACCCAGAGAATGTCCTGTGAGTCCAGAGCTTTTTGGCCATTTCTCCACAATAACTTTCAATATTTGGACAGTTATTTACAATTTACTGCTTGTTAAAATAGTGCATTAACAATTTAAAACGAAGACAAGCAAAAAGGTTTATTCAGAAATAAGACCACGCCTGATTTTGATGTGTTAAAATTTGAAATTTGAACAGCAGTCACACGTTCTCTTTAGAGTCAAGCCGAGCGTGACGGCCGGAACAGTTGGACCATTTTACCTGACATCGGCGCTACATGAACGTCTCCAGCTGTTATCACCGTGTTTTTACTTTTTATTGAGCGCACAAACAGCAGCAGTCGACCCAGTGGAACTGTTGTCCGTGACACAAAACGGTATTGATGCCTCTACAGGAGCTTCTGGCGCTTAATGAGGCCGACAACTGCACTCGTGTTGTTTTAGTCTTTGTACCTACAGAGGCGTCTTCCATCACAAAAGGAACCTTTACAAAAAAAGGACATATTTAAACGATCAGCAGTGCTTTGGGGCACGTTTCACTGGTTACACAGAATGTAATCTGGGATTTAAAGTGAATTATCGGTAGGTTTGAGCTCAAGTTTTGTACAGTCAGACAGAAAAAGAAGGTTTTTTGATTGTTTTGACCACTTCCTGTGGTCTTCTTCATTTATTTAAGACAGCATGAGCCTCGTGTGACTATTTCATAAAAGAATTTCACTCCCTTTAAAAGCCAGCTGCGTCTGTACCTGGACTATACAGAGATGAGTTGAGGAACGGTGAGCTGCCGTTAAGAGCTTTGGACGGCAATGAAGAAGGATGAGACTGAGGAGGAGAGAGGATGAGAAGAAGTGTGACAAGGAACTTTGAACTGTGGAGGGCAACACCTCTCAGTGTAGAGCCTGCCAGAAGAACAACGAAGAAGAAGAAGAAAGATAATCTGGAGCATGGCGTTTTAAACTGAGAAGTGAAGGATTCTCTGTTCAGGAGACAGATCATCAACAGTAGCAGGAGGAACTAGGAATGAGACAATACGATAAAGTTGGAGAATTATGTCTTTGAAATGGTCAGCATCTTCATGATATGACTGCATCGGCCTGATATTGGTAAGTTTGTGAGATTGGTATCGGACATGAAGAAGTGGCACCGTGCCATCCCGAGCAAGAACCTTCACTGAGAGACGTGAACATGGTCCTTGGACCTTCTGCCTCCACTGTCCACCAATCCTCGGTCCCATCAACAACTTCATCAAGGTTCTCGTAGTTTGGAGCAGCCCATTGCCAAGAAGAAAGGAATCAGGCTTGTAATTGGAAGGTCTCCGGCTCAGTCAAGGACTGGGGTGCCCCTGAGCAAGGCACCCAATCCCCCATTGCTCCCTGGGCACATATACTATTTCACCAGTTTCTCAAGTTCTCCAGTTTCTTTACTTAGGTAGGCGGGGTGTGGGCTGTGCCCGATACGTAAGCCAGAGGTCGCACCTACGTCAACAAACGGCACGATGGAGGACGTACAGTAGCTCTTTATTTTCCTGCTCAGTTTGCAGCCCTTTGTGTCTCAACAACACGTCGAGCTTTGTGCGAGAACAGGAGAACCGACTGCAGGAGCTGAAGATACACTGATCGCGAAAGACTGTCGCCCAATCGGCTGGACCGTACCATTTCACTCTGGTACCCCAAGGAAAGGATGCCAAAGAATGGAACGGTTGGGGCTGTTTATTTTGGTTCTACTCCTAATGGACACACAACAGAAAACACACACTGTACTGCACCGGACCATTCCACTGGATGGAAACATGCGACCCGCACATAGAAGATTAAACAATGAATCCATTCACTTCACGTTAAAAACACTCTGTACTGATATACAGTATTTTGGTGACAGAGAGCATGAAAAACAGGAAAGGTAGTTCCGTTTAAATCGAGCTGCGTGCACTGATGCTTTAATAAAAGTCAGCTTGAGCAGATGAGCTTCAGCCTCCAACCGTGTACATTCCACTTTTCCCAGCAGTGGAGAGAAAAGCCTCAGTACTGTAAGCTGCACATTCTGGCAGCCATTGTTCATGTCAGCAGGAGAGAAAGCCCATTTCCTTCATTACACCAAACACCCATAAAGAGAAAAACACGAGGTAGAAGAAGAACTAATCCATGTGCCTGCAAAGACCTCGTCTGCTAAATACATCCTTTCATCATTAAACGCATGGATGGTGAGACTCATGAGGGGAGGGAGGAAGTGAAGAAACCTTGTGTGAGGCAACGCTCGACAGAAAAAAATACAGCCTCACATCTGAATTAGCATTTACATTTCTATTTCTATAGATCTGCATATTACAGACGGACATTCAAATATTCTTCACTCCAGTGCACAAGAGAAAATAAAAGTAACGCAGGGTTCACGGCGCGCTGAGTTAAAGATGCATTCAAGGAACCTTGTAAACTTCATCTTCTTGTGATAATACTGTGATTATATTCTGGTAAATTAATGTCTACAATGTATATTCTATTTCACCTCTTTATTGTCTTATAGTTAGTATATGTGGAAAAGCATGGTTATTATTTATGACTGTTATCGTGACGTCGTCGCTGTTGTGACAATGACAGTAAGTTTCCGGACTGTGTGACTAATAAAGAATCATCTTATCTCTTATCTTTATAGACGCGCCACAAATGAGATCTTTATCGGCGCAGAAAGACTCGTTTTTGTTGTGATGTAAATGCAATCATTGATTCAAAAGAATAGTTTTGTATCTATTTAATATATCACCAACAGTGACAGTAACCGGTTGACTTTTTAATGATCAAGCAAATAATCCTTTCATCGAACGCTCACGTGATCTACGTCGACTACGTTCAAACCTGGAAATGATGTTTGTCCACAAAACCAATATAATTCCATTTTTAATGATGTCTTTGTTATCTGAAGCCAGAAAATATCCCCATTTAAAACTGGTTTTAATTATTACACAAACACTCCGACAACCAAAATAGTTATTTTAATAATTCATTTAGTAAACAAAGATAGAGGAAATGTAGTAGTGGATTAAAAGTTGCTACGACACTGAGCAGAAATCAAATCACTGTAAACGCACCGAGTGCAGTTTTAAATATGTTGTAGCAACAGCTGACACATGTTCCTCCACCGCCTCACTGTTTTGTGTATTGTGTATTTCCCTGCACAGGTGGGTGACAGACGGCTCTGTTACAACAAACTGTAAACTCTGCATGATTTCCAGGAGCTGAGAGTGAGCGGAGTTGACGGCACCGCCGCCGCGGAGGAAGAAGAGACGTGCTAAGCTCCTGAAACTCTGTCAGGCATTTCCTTCTAAACGAGGAGGATTAACTCACTCTAATTCAGCCGGATAACATCATGTTACTTTTCTTTTAATGCACAACAGTCACACTTGGTTTTGTTTACAGTGGACTAATTGCTGCCTTGGAGCAAAAGAGCGCCGTCATGCGTAACTTCTGCTGCGCTTCGATTAAAGCTCAGACACAGTCGCCAAAAAACTTGTTCCCACACAACTAAACTCGTGGTTCTGAAGCTAAATGTGTTCTTGTTTTCATGTGTAAAGACATGAGCAAATGAGGGCTACTTTGATATCTGCTCCGTATACTGTAACAACGAAATCATCAAAACCTCATCATTTTAGTTTGGGACAATTGGGAACATCATTATTTCAATGATGCAAAAACAGATTTAATCTATGATGTCCTCAGAACATGTTAGCCAAGCTTTGTTGCCGTTATCTGACTGGAAAGTGAAGTTTGCCTCACCTTGCAACTCACTTACTCTTCTGCACCAAAGAAAATCCGTGATTTAACATCACGCCACGCAGGAGTTGCTGATTCACGAGTGCCTCGATTAATAATGAATACGTACAAATTATTTAGTGACTTTGGTGTTATTGTGAAGTGATTTGTTCGGGTTCAAGCAGCTCCTGTGTCCCTGTGAGCTTAAAAACGCAGATTTTCTCCATGGACTTTGGTGCAGGCGAGTGACTGTAGCAAACACACTATAAATAATCTGAATTATCCATTTTAAAAAAGGAACTACAAAGGGTAAAATAAAGGGATAACAGCTGTGAGGTACCGACATTGGCGTTACATGAGGAATGGATGGAAAGTCAATGAGAAAATGAGCTCATATCATGAAACATATTCACGATGAGTTAAAGACCGCATAACTAGTTTTACAATAGCATATTTTCCCCATTCAAATAGATGATAAATCATGGCGGGCCACACGGTTGGTGTAGTGGTTCGCACTCTGGCATTTGCAGCAAGAAGAGCAGGGTTCGAAACCCCGGCGAGCATGCAGATTTGGGGATGAGGCAAACTGGATGCTCTAAATTGACCGCAGGTGTGAGAGTGAATTGACGTGTGACTGACAGCTGGTATGTCTGTGAACGTCCAGCTTTAAGGTTTGACACTGGTGCTGAATGATGTCAGAGTTTTACATCTCACATAAAGGAGACGCAGTGAGACAAAGACGGGTACGATGATAAAGCCATCACTGTTTACAGGACACACAGGTGACAGTGCTGAGTCCGTCTGCCACTGATGACGACGACGACATGATCATGTTTCTATCAGGACGCAGCACTGAAGTGGAACACAAACACAAATTAGGCCGAGAGCAGAAGCAGGTATAACAGCAACCCTCCTGGATTTCCTCCAAAATGCTGTGTGTTCTCTCTCTCGGTGGCTAATGAGCTGCCGCTAACAAGCAAAAGAAAAATATCATCACAAAGCAAGAGCCTGAAACTCAGGGAGGCTCACTTGGATGTTGCCGTTTGTCCCCGACTGAGGGGCTTTCAGAGGAGGAGCGGCGGCATAATGATGTCTAATGATAGAAACTAGTTAAGACGTCCAGATGTAGGTCACTGAGTGCAGACATACATCCATCTCTGATTCCTGTGTTTATTTTAAGGCCTTTTCACTCTATATGTTACTCTAGCCCTCTGCAGCTGGCCTGACTGCCTGCCTTTGTTCACGGTAACCCGCCCCCATCTTTTACCCCACTCACCCCCATCTTCCTCCTCCCCCACCTCCTCCTACACGCTGCCTGTACTTTTATTTTTCCTGGCAGCGCTCGCCTCCTGCAGATCTGTCAGTCTGTCAGAGAAAAAAGCAACAATACTGTGGGAGAAACGCGGGGAAGACACCTCCACGTACAAATCACAACCAGATGCTTTTCCTTTCTTTCCAAATTTCATCTCTTTCCCCCTCGTTTTCCTCTTGTTTTTTGTTCTCGTCCTATGCTCTTCTCACCTTTTTTCCTAGAAAAGTATAAACAGCATGCAGCTCACAGTCATGAGCAGCCCCCACCACCACACACACACACACACACACACAAAAACAAAGCCCTTATAAAAGTATGATTGAGCCTCTTTCACAAGAAAATTAGCACGGAAAGTCGGTATTTTTTAAATTTAAGAGGCAATTATCACCATTAGCTTTGCCAGTGATGGTGTTGTTTGACCCCCGTGTGAAAGGCGACGTCATGAATGTGCCAGGACAAGAAAATAAAGACAATGAGGTTCAGTCAAAATGAGGGATTTTAAAATATTATGGGATGTGACGAGGTGTCACAAGCAGGTCACATCTTACTACTCTTACGAGGTGTTTCCTTCCATGCATGATGATGTTACTGGAGGTCAGATTTAGTGACCTTCATTACAGATTCCTGGACCTGTAGTGGCTGAACGGGTCGCGATTGGGGCTCACGATCGCCGCTCAACACACCAGACTCCTCTGTTTAGACGTTTTCCTTAAATGTTGGTGATTAACACACGTTTTGTGGGATTTTCAAGTCTTTTTAAAGTGATCTACAGTCTGTTCGCTTTGATTCCCGTGTCGGAGGTCGCGCTCGTGACCCTTCCAGTGACAACACTCTCTGACCAGTCAGTGGCCGGCATCACTTTTAAAACCTGTGGTATACTTCGTAGTGTGCGTCGCATTGCACGGACCCCGGTCACATTCCATACCAAAGAAGAAGAGAACGATGCTTCATCTGCCTCGGACACGTCTGGCTCGAGCAGCTCACAGCTGAAAGGCTAGATGGGTGGGAGGGGTCAGGGTGTCAGACAGGTTAGAGGGTCGCCAGGTCGGGATGACTATCCTTGGTGACGACTTCATCTGTTGTCGAAATGTTGCCATGTGATCGGGCCTCAATACTCCACCCGCCCATGGAGCGGACGTTCAGTTTGCACATCCAAACGCGCTCTTTGTGCACGGTTCCAAAATCTGGGCTTGCACGGCGTACATGGAAGTAAAGAAGGGCCTTTAGTATCGGCTCGGCTCGGCTCGCTTGAAACGTCGCCAGAGCAGGAACTAAAAAAAAAAGCACCAGGTACTATCACTGATGGAAAAGCAAAAGAACGTGCCGAGTCAAGCTGTGCTGGAACAGTGAAGTGGAAAAGTGGCGTACGACAACGTGAACATCAAACTCTTTTAGTCGATTCAAAATGACTTTCTAGGGTTTTCTTCTCAACAATTCTCTCTCTCTCTCTCTCTCTCTCTCTCTTCTACTCCCCGCTCCTCTTTTTTTTCCCCCCTAAAAACTTAATGTTTGCCAAGGGAAGTAAAGCGAAGAGGAAAAGTATTCCTTGGCTGCGTACGGTGGGGTGGCATGTCTCCCCCAGCTTCAGCCAAATCATATCCAGATGGTGAATAAGAAGGAGTCACAGATGAAGCTGGAGGTCGGTGCCATGTAAACGGACGTTTCCTGTTTGTGTGAGTCAGTTACAGACACTTGTGTTTCCTTTATTATGGAAAGTGGCGGCCGCGTGTCCTCGGGTGACGGCGGCGGAGCGGTGACGTAGCGTCACCTGTGGATCAGTGGAAGGACGCCTGGAAGCATTTGTCTTTGACCAATCAGAACACACCAGCTTGTTGGTGTAACGTTCATCAAGGAAAAAGAGCAAAATGCACGAATCGAGTGCAACAACAACAGCATTAGACACACGGCGCCCTGACGGCCAGCTGATGAGCAACCTGCACATGAACTCATGACTCTCCTTACCAGCAGGTGGCAGCACTCTGTATATTATGTCACGGATGTGATCGTTCTACGTGCATCCAAATGTTCAGATGAATCAAAATCCCTCGCGATACGATGTCAATAATATCCCGACACAACGGTCAAAGGTCAAAGGTCATAAAGTCTGTGTAGAGGAGGAGCATCTCTTAACGTAGTTTTCTCCCCTCTTCGTCAGCCCGGTCACTTCCACCCCAAGTTTGCCCCCTCATTCATTTGAGCAGCGCCACCGTGAGGAGACACTAAGTAGTGTCACCAGACATGGCGAGTGAAACTGAGAGGGACCGTTTACTTCAGAGCAGGGGTGTCAAACATACGACCCGGGGTCCAGAACCGGCCCGCCAGAGGGTCCAATCCGGCCCACAGGATGAATTTGTTAATATTTCACACTAATCTTGAAATTGCACTTATATTTCTCAAGAAATTTCATGTCTTGTAAAATTATCCTTCATTAAATGTAAAACAAAGGAGAAAAAACAAAGGAGTTCTTGTTGTTCATAGGTTATTATTCTATTATTTTGCTATTTTTCCGGGCCCCTTGAGATCAAATCGTGCTGTATGTGGCCCCTGAACAAAAATGAGTTTGACACCCCTGCTTTAGAGCGTCTTCATTTGTGGAAGGATGGAGATATATCAGCAAATCCGCTACTTGATTTATTTAATGGGGTGAAGGGTCTTTTATAAGTTGTTTTCAGCGCCCTGAGTCTCTACAAAATAAATACTGTCAACAATAAAAGTTGGATAGAAGGCACCAGCATAGAAGTCAAGGAGGGAGCAGATTATTACGCCTACTCTTATAGTAGATTAGTCACATCGGGAGATGTCTGCGTGTTCGTCGATATCCGATAAACAAAACATGTTAAAGCCCAAATCCGTGTGATACAACGACGTCAGATGAAGTGTGAATGAATCACATGTCTGTGAGACGCTCCTCATGTTTAGTCAGGCTGCTCCTCGGTCCACTCTGGTCCTCATTAAGTCACTTTTATTGCTGTTCACTTGAACCAAGGGCTGTTTTTTATGGAGCAGCATCAAAGCAATTTAACATTAAAGATGTTTCTTTAAAAAAAAAAGAAAAGAAAAGCCATTCTATAAACTGCAGTTTCTATTTTTCAACACTGCAGTTAATGACCACCGGCTACTGTACGCAGCACTTTATGAGCACAGAAACAGACCAGCACTGCGGAAAACAGGTACATTCATAAGTGTATACAACTTTGCCTCGAACACAGTCTGAATGCAGCGTGTTTCTGTACGATTTACAGTCGCTGTTGTGTTTTAATTCCAGCACAATAACAGAGCTTCACTCTGATGTTTTTCTTCTGTATGGTTTGATTTATGCTCCATCAGGTCGACACCGTGACGTCGTTCTCGCTCGGTACTCGATTTACGATGAAGATTGTGACATCCCTGAATATAAACACCAGATTAACCTTGAACTTTAACCAGAACAACTAAATGCCTAACCCTTAATCTAAACATAAGTCTAACCCGAACAGCCCCTTTAATCTGTAACAGAACGCAAGGACCAAATTATTCCCACTTCCTGTGATTTCTCTGTGTTCTGGTCCTCACAAAGATGTATGTACAAACACAACCACGCCCCTAACCCTTAACCATAACAGCCTAACACTAACCATTACCCTAAACTTAACCTAATCCTGATTCTAACCCTAAAACCAGGTCTTGAAAGCCTGATTTTTAGGGCTGTCAGAATGCAAGGACCAGCCAAAAAATGTCCTCACAAAGACACCCACACAAGAACACACACACAGAATAAACGGCGGTGGTTCCAGGCTTTGTGGACGGTGCCAGCAGAGAGTTAATAAAATTACACTTTTATAATTTACTACACTTCCGCCAGTCACTCACAATTGCCTCCCGATGCTGTTGCCATAGTAACTGTCAACTTTGGAAGTCAGCTTGTTCGACACTAATTAGACAATAGAAGTCCAAGTCGTTTATTTCAAAGCACACATTCATGCATCTGTACAGTTTCACAGCTGGATGCAGGAACACGTGTGTGTGTGTCTGTGTGTGTGTGTGTTACTGAGCAGAGGTTTAGGGCCCGTGAAGAGACGAAGATATGAAGATTTCAGATATTACACATAACCCTCAAAATGTCCGTCTAGACCTTTTTTTGCTTACTAGAATGTCTTGTGAGTCCTGTGAGTACAGATATTTACAACGTAGTGCATGTTAAAATACCGTTATAACTAGGGCTGCAACAACTCATCGATTATTATGAAATAGTTGGCAACTCATTTAATAATCGGATAGTTGGGTTTATGTTATTTCACATACAGTTGCTACTCCTTAATGTGGGGCAGTAAGATTCATTAAGATGGATGCCAACCGCCATAAAAGAAGAAGAAGAAGAACCAATGCCACGCCTTGTGTAGTTCTGACTCCATACTGTGTGTGTGTGTGTGTTATGTTCCCCGTGCATCTGTTCAATCAGATTTTTGAGTAATTGCTTGTGCTGAAAAATGTATTTATTATTATTTTTGAATGTCGTTTACACTTAAACACACCACTCAGATGTAATTTGATGTATTTTCGCTTGCCGTCACTTTTCGCTTTCAGCTCCCTCAGGACAGTGTGACAGCGGCTCATACTCGCCACACACCGCTGCTCACACACACACACACACACACGCGGTGACACACACACTCAGCAGAGAATGAAAAGAGATTCTCTCTTTCCGAGGAAGAGACAAACCGCTGGGGGGAATGCAAACATTTTTTCAGGAAACTCATTCAGTGCCTATGTGCTGCTGCTGCTGCTGCTGCTCTGCCGGCGATTAATTATATCGCCTTTAAAACAACTTTCTGTGAGACTAATTACTGTTCTGGTGGAAGTCCAGGAAACAGCAGCACTTTAAAATCATTCTTCCTAAACGACTGAAAACAAACACAAATCCATTCTCTCCTTGGAACAGAATAACACAACGGTGTCCTTGTTTTTCATGATCACAACATACAGCAGGTCAGTTTTCATCCATGTTTGAGGTAAAATATTCATATATATTAAATACTCATTCATTCATTACTTGATAACACAATGCAGAATTTGACGCACGTAATTATCCTAAATTTAACGTTAAAAAGCCAAAGAGGGTTATACTCTGGCCTAGAAGGGTATAGTCTGACCTAGAGGGGTAAAGTCTGGCCTAGAGGGGTATAGTCTGGCCTAAAGGGTTATACTCTGGCCTAGAATGGTATAGTCTGACCTAGAGGGGTATACTCTCTCTAGAGGGTATAGTCTGGCCCTCTGGCCTAGAATGGTATAGTCTGACCTCTGGCCTAGAGGGGTATAGTCTGGCCTAAAGGGTTATACCTGGCCTAGAAGGGTATAGTCTGACCCTCTGGCCTAGAGGGGTATAGTCTGGCCTAAAGGGTTATACTCTGGCCTAGAATGGTATAGTCTGACCTAGAGGGGTATACTCTGGCCTAGAGGGATAGTCTGACCTACTCTGGCCTACTAAGAGGGTATAGTCTGACTGGCTAGAATGGGTCTGACCTACAAGAGGGGTATAGTCTGGGCTCTGAGCCTGAGAGGTCAGGCCTAAGGGGTTATACTCTGGCCTAGAAGGGTAAGTCTGAGCTTGAGGGGTATAGTCTGGCATAGAGGGTATAGTCTGGCATAGAGGGGTATACTCTGGCCTGGGCTGAATTATACCCACGTTTATTCTGAGCAGGTCATATACCGGCTAATGTAAACCCTGGACTGCACACATTCAGGGTCACAGATGTCGAGGCACATCAGGGCCATCCTGTCTCTCTCTCTCTCTCTCTCTCTTATGGCCCTCGTTGCCCTGGTCAATCAGTGTCCAGCCAAGCACAAAAACTGTGGTGATTCAGAGGATTTGGGTTTGGCCGGGGGGGAGGGGTTAAGGTTAGAGTGTCAACAAAAGGTGGCAGAACCTCTGGCCCTGGTCCACTGTGATCTGACCCAGCAGCCTTGCCTCTTAAAGGACACATTGTGAAAGCAGTGGAGGGCAGAGACCATCAATCTTGAGGCTCAAGAAAAGCATTGTGGTGCCCGAGGATGTGAGACGTCTGGCATTCTTCATGCGTGCAGAACATCACACACTGCAGTAGTATGGGAAACGCTGTGTAAAAAGGAGAAAACCTCTCACGGTCTGATTCCTGTATGTCATATATAATTGCTGCCTTTCAAACGAAAGATCCAGTGTGTAACATTTATAAGGAAATTAAATACCCTTAAAGCCCAACTATGCAGGATTTTCACCTTCATTTTGTCATTTGGGGCTTGTCTCCACTCCCCCTACTGTCTGTTAGCGGAAAAAACAGCCTCGCATGATCAGGGCCGCCGACCCAGAGTCCTCAGAATCAGGAGGTCTCACAAAGTCTCGGGTCTCATGAGGCAGTGTTATAATGTAACAAAGTAAAGTGTACTTAAATACACATGTCTGTGTTTCTAGAAACTTTTACTGCACTACATTTCCTCCAACAACTATGACGAAACATTTAGTAATCGAGTAATTATTTCCGCCCGACCATTTAGCAGTGGGTTTCCGCAACTATCCCTGAGTTCAAAGTATTAATAAAAGTATATAATAAAAGTATTTATAGGCATCTTGGAAAGGAGGGTGCAGCGCCCCCTGTTCACTATCATTCTGCATTTCTGACATTAAGCAGAAAACTTGGAGAACGAGTTCCAGACGGACAGCGATTCTTTCTGACTTCATTTGTGTGTTTTGATTTTGTGGTTGCTCGATTCATAAAGTGCTGCTTGCTTGGTGAAAAGTGTTGTTTGAAAACACTGACACAAATCTAATTCCATATGTGATTAGGTCAAAGCAAAACATAAAAACGTTTTTATTGAAGCCACTATTTTAGTTTAACGCGTTTCCCTGATCATCGATCGCACACTTCATCATTTTAAGCCTCAACATAATAAATTTCTCACATAGAGAACCTTTTAAATCTGTCATGACTTCATAGATTCAACACTCGAAACATCCCCGTGTCATCAGGGCTGCAGATGAATGAATCATGTGACTGGCGCGCTGCCGCCAGAATCCTGAAAGACTGTCTGTCAGTCACCCAACAGCATCAACCCTCCGCCATCTGTTCACACGGGCCGGCTTTTTAAGCAGCGCTGCTGGCACCGCGTTCATATCCATGTCTCCAGTAACGAGCACACGGCTAAATGAGGCACTGTGATAAAATGTGTTTGTTAAAATCTATTTTCACTGATGGAACGTGGGAGGAATCATCCAGAAACCACACCATCACCAAAATGTGATTCTTCTTCTTCTCCTTCTTCTTTGGCCAAAGCAAAAAAACACATGTATCTATTTTATGTTGTATCTACAAAGATGTAACAGTAAAAGAGATGTATGAAAATCTCGAATTAAGTGACACCACCTTGTTTTGACACTTAGCGTACAGAATGTTCTTGTATAGCACTTTATTTTTAGAGAACATTTGACAGGAGACGGTTGGAGGGGAAAAAATATTCAATTCTATCCACACAGAATCAACTTTTTCTCTATGATCTTATTCTTTTTGTTGTAAAAAAAAAACAAACAAACAGTGAAAATAATGCAGCGTTTATGGCGTGTTGAGTTTACGAGATGCATTCAAAGACCCTGTTAAATTTCAATGTTGATCAAAATGTATTGTTCCTTTTCTTTCCTTACCTTTAAATAACTGTAATCACGTCTGCGAGAGGAGCAGCCTCAAGATGCATTCAAGAAACCTTGTAAATTCACTACAAAACAAAACTATACTAAATGCCTGCTGCTGCTGCCACCTTGTGTTAGTAGATGCACCACAGTCACTGCACTAGAAATACTTGTTTTATAAATGCAATCATTGTACTTTGGTGAATAATGGAATACTCAATACTCAATTCTGTTTTTCCTGCTTAAACACTTTGTGTCACATCAAAGCTCAACTACATGTCACAAAACCACAAACTGTCCCTTTATAATATATTTTCACATGTTCTGCAAACAGGTGTTGGAAAAACATCAGCCTCCTTCCATCTGAGCAATTATTGAAGAAACGCAATTATTGGTGACATTTACTGGAAAACGCTAATTTTAGCTTCCACTAGCAAACGTGGAAATGAAATTTAACATTTAAGACTCTCAGAAACACAAAAACATCATCTTTTTTTTTTACCTCTGCCCTCTTTTCTTGCCTTGACTAACCCAAGTACAAGCCTGTCATCAGTTGTGCGAGGAATTTGTACTTAATTTAACATCAGCAATAGTATTTCAAAGATTTAATAGAAAGGTATTCTTCTTTTATGATCTTCTAAATGAGATGTCAGCCCTGCTTCTTTCCAGTTCCCGCTTCTTTTGGTTAAGGTCACACTGATAATAGGGACGAGGATTCAGACAAATGATGGCGATTTCTACAGCTAAGGTCCCTTTGAGAGGAACCTTGGACTGTATGGACTCATCAATATAAATCCATTTTAAGTTATTTTCTGTCAGGAAGCTCTTATTCATAAATTTGAAGCCTCTGTTGTGAAACGGCACAGTTGTGTTTTTTCCCTCTTCTCCTTTTTGTATATAAACATTTTGAGTTTACATTCAAAATAAGGTGATGCGACGTTAAAAAGAAGAATACATCGTATTGTAAGAAGTACCAGGACTGTATACCGGAGAGTACCGGCACATGCAAGAAGCTCATTATATAATCATGATTAGCTGCAGCCCTACATTAGCTAAAGGGATAAAATCCCCAAAACAGAATTAATATTTAATATTTATATCTCAGGCTGAAGTAGTTTAAAAAGATTGACTTGTTTAAAGCGGAAAAAATATTAAAATGTCATGTTTTTACAGCTCTTTTTGGGAAAGTGACATTTTTTGCGGCTAGGAACAAATGAGTAAGTTTAAGGCTAATTTAAGGAACTGAGGCGACATGTTTATCCTCTGGCAAATATGAGCTACATTCATTCAACACAGCCAAAATGGCTCGACAATAACAAAATGGAATGTCCCTCACAACTCTTAAGGGTTGAATATACGACGAGAAACAAATCGATATGTTACCGTCTGTTTCTCTGATGGACTCTGGTTTCACGGCCAGTGGCAGCACTTTGTTGCCTCGTGCTTTTTCTGTGAGATCCAGCAGTTTACCTGGTGGATGATGAAGGTGAGGCGAGGTCACTGCAGACGGTCACACTCCAGCAGACTGAGCGATAAATGCCGGGAGGTCTGATCTTCACCCTTAACTCTGCACTTGCCTCACTTCATTTCATTTCATTTCATTTCATCTCACCTCTTTCAAACCATTCGGCGGCTTATTCGGAGTAAAAGGTTACATTATTCCAGCTGATGTAAACCAAACTGCACAACTCAAATAGAATGTTTCACTCTGTCCTTGACTGTATGTGAGAAGGAGAGGAAGTGTGAGCGCTGGAATTTAAAATCATACAAAAATGTTCAAAGACACGGAGTCATAGTTTGAAATATCGTGATTTAAATTTAGACCCAAATAATTCATGAGTAACTGTTTTTTTTCCTCTATAATTGAGCATTCCCCTGATGTCATTTACAGAGGTGGAAAAGCAATGAATTTACTCGCGTTTTTGTACAACTTTAATTTTACTTAAGTGTGGTTTTTTTGGAAGTATTTAAATAAAAATCACTCAGTGGAAACTTTGGCAGGGAATGATAACTTTGTTATTTGTATTTCTAGCAACTTTTACTCCATTACATTTCCTCTAACTAACGTTGTTATTCGTTACTACCAACTACCAAGTCAGAGGAAGAGGAGTTGGTATTATGGTCTGTATTTCTATGGAGCTTTTCTAGTCTTGATGAGCTGCTTTTACACTACAGTTTTCACCCGTTCACAGGCTGCAACATGGGATCAAGTGTCTTGCTTAAGGACACTTATAGACTAGCAGAGCCAGGAATTTAACCCACAACCTTCCAGTTGAAAGAAGATATTGTGTTTTTATTGTTTGGCCCATTATAAGATTCACAGACTTCAGTGTAATGGATGATCACCGAGAAAATTCTGATTGACGCATCAAAACCTGGACAGGAAGTTGCCAACAGAATGACAAACTAAAAAAAAATAACCTCCTTGGTGGAGTGCAGATGACATCATTGCTCTTCACACAGTTTGCTGCTACTTAAGTGCATTGCTTCATTACAGCAGCACACTGGGAGAAAGAGGTTGAGCTGCTGCTTATCATCGTCAAAGGGATCAAGAATTCCTTCCACTCCTGTGTCTCCCACACACACACACACACACACACACACACACACTCTACCTCCACACGTTCCTCAGCTTCTCCTCTTCACGATCCTCCTCCACCATCCCACTCTGGTCTCATCCACCTTCCCTTTCATCCTCACTCCTTGGGATTTGAGTTTGATGTGATCAAGGTGGTGTTGTTATTTTAGCGCGATGACATCAGCAGCAGCAGCAGCAGCAGCGTAGACACGTCCAAGAAGGCTGCAGAAGGCAGAAGATAAAAGATAAAGTTCTGCTGGTGCAAATCGGCAACAGATGTGGGCTACTGCTACTACTTCTGAAATAGACATTTTTCACTGGTGATCTTGTTTCTCATATTCAGTCACCACCAGTTTCGGAAGCATGTGTGCTTTGAAAAACCTCTCACCACTCCAAACACCACTCACACTTTCAAATTCACATTGTTTGCAGAAAGCCACAGGTTTTCTGTGTGTTTGAATCAGTGTTGAGTTATTTTTCCGCTCCTCACCTGTGGAACAACCGTCCTGAACACCTGACGCCTGAAAACAGGATTGTTTACTGCTGCTTTTTCTTAAATTCCCAGACAATCGTCTCGTCAGTTTAACTCTTGTATTTAAATGCACTTTATTGGTAAATAACACTATTGATTTCTTGTGACTTTAATGTCTATTTAAATTTTACATTTTCGATGCAGCGCCGCCTCAGGCGAGGAGGGGAATAAACTTGGACCGGCTGAATGAGAACAAATCAACTCAAACTGAGACCATTAACTTTCCCTTCCGGCCGAGGAAGGTGTGTATTCTGCTGCATCTTCCCATGATCCACACACCAATTCCCCGTCCCCCATTCTCCCTGCCTTCCCTCTCCCTCCCTCTCTCTCTCTCTCTCTCTCTCTCTCCCTCACCCTCATAGCTCCAGCGCCATCTGCCTGGTAGAGGGAGCAGCTTGCCTGCTTCACTGCCTCCATTTCCCCAGAGGCCGAGGATAGTACCGGGCCAAACAAACACAAACCATCTACCAGCAAACACACTGCTGATTCCACTGGGAAACTCACACCCAAATATTCTAATTCTACTTACTGCAACTGTGCAAAAACAGTTTCAGTTGCTCCTGTAAGTCACAGCAAGTTTCCACAAACCAACGATGACCAGGATAAAACGAGAAGAAAAGCAATAATAGCAGTATTGATATAATATAAAAAGGTCCAGTGTGAAATATTTATACTGTAAGTGTATTTGTATCAGCTTATTAGCATTAAAATGAAAATGAAATTTACCACGGTCCTTGAATGCTACTCCTTGTAGCTCAACACACGATACGCCCTAATACAAAGAATTTGGTTTCTGTAGATAAGGCTGTATTGAGTTTTCAATAAACTTTACATTAACTGTTAACTCGACCAAAGGATTACTTTAATGACGTAAATAATTGTCAGTCGCAGCCCGAGCCTGGACATTTATTTTTGCTCATGTTTTTTTTTTGCCCTCCCGAGTCAAACTGTGCTGTTTGGTATGATCCGTCCTTGGCTGTCCGTTGAGCTCTAACACCCATCTGCCTGACTTTACACCCCTCCCTGCCTCCCTCCCTCCCTCCCTCTCTGCGCGTTCTCTCACTCTGGAAGCTTGGAGTCCTGCCAGTTTTGTCTTTCTCTGAGCTCTGCTTTGCCGGACTCCACGCCATCAAATATTGAACGCCGATAGATAGAAGATAAGACAAGAATATGATTCCAGTGAAATCTAATTATTTAGACAGACTTCACACAAGCCCCTCAGTTCATTATTCCAAGTGGTTTCCAGTTTGTTTTTGTTTAATCGCGTAATCTTCCGGGTTCCACAGAAACATTTTGCTCATGCCCACCCACAAGCTCCAACAGTTACACCTAAATTAGACACAGAGGTGCACTTTAATTGGTGTACAGACAGCGTACAGTATATTAAGCATTTAGTAACAGCCTGTCCATGTTGCAGCAGGGCAGCCCTACACTGAAATAGCTTTATGATGAGGGTAGGGGTTTTATAATTAGTGCTCGGAGATGCAAATTATGGCCTATGGTGATTTGATCTGACCTATTTTGGAAGAAGTAGGGCAGCAAACTGTCTTTTACAGGGAAAGGTGCCCTGCAGCAGCACCATGTCTGTCTGTCTGTCTGTCTGTCAGCAAGTGTCAAGTGGACACACATGCACATGAGTGCTGGGGCGATAACGGCGTTTAAATAAGATGTCAATGTTTTTATAACGCTGCACACAGGTTTGTTTCTCTGGGCTTGTGAAAAGTTTTGAAAAAGGTCAAAATATGGCTTTGGTGACATATCTTTGTCCCTGATTTATTCTTTGCGCCGTGGTTTTTTGTTTGTGGGCGGGCCTTAGGAAGCTGCCTGTTGATTGGCTACTGAGTTTTGGAGTCACAGCACAATGTACCGGAAGTCCCCACGGGCTTGGAGTCGCTGTCCGTCTGGAGCTCGTAATTGTGAGCATCTAAAGTCAGGATGCACTGATTACTGGTTATTCATGTTTTTTTCATGATTAAAACAAGATTTCTGATTGTTTAAGCTTCTTAAATATGAGTATTTTCTTCATTTCTTCGCTCTGGATAACAAAGATTTCTTTGTTAAAAGTCAATCATTTTAGTCTGCGGACAAAACAAGACATTTGAGAACATCATCACTTCCAGGTTTGACGGACACCGATCAACATTTAATTTTTTTTGATATTTTATGGACAAAACGATTCATCAAGAACATAATCCACAGATGAATCGATTATGAAAATAATCGTTAGTTGCAGCTCTAGATTAAATCGATATTTTATTTGCTTCTTAATTCCACAGAGGACCAGCTCGGTGCTGTGATGTCGGAGACATTATCTTCTTCTTTGAGAGAAAGAGAGACGACCACAAAGAGTCATAATCTCCCCTGGACCTCATGTGCACCACTAACCTCAGCAGAACTGCTCATTAAGATTCCGCGCACTGACGGGGCTTATCTCGCCCGACGCTCCTCAAATTCAATTCACAGAAAGACGGTTTGCGGCGAGTTCTCCTCGAGTGAAAATGCCAGCGGTGTACAAGCTTTTGAGTCCACTCACACTGACAACTGTTTTGTGTTGAGGACGCCATTTGTTGTCTCCCATTTCTCTGAGTAAGACGTCTGAACAGTGTAATGACTGTGATTGTGTAAGGCCCTCTATCGAGGCAAATGTTTGAGAGGTGGGAGACATCATTTGCCGGGTTTTTTTCCCCTTTGTTGCCAGACTGGAGAAGAGGCTCATTATGCAGCAGGGAAATGTAGCCTCCATCTCGGCTGCCGACTCCCACACATTCAGTCACTCTGGAAATACACACACACACACACACACACACACATATATTTATAAAAGCATCTGCACACGGTGTAGGCGGAGAGCAGATTTTCAGGTACAGATGAAAAGCTTCTAGTGTCATTGTTTCGGTGCTGACAGCAGAGCAGTGCAGACAGTGTGGGAGCAGAGAGAACCCGGTGTCTGAACATGTAACGCCAGCACTCAGAGGATTCTGTCGTGTAAATGTTTGTGTGAGACAAAGTCAAAAGGGCCGATCCAGTCTGCCCTTCAGGGTATCAGTAAACACATGTTCATTATAAGTGTGCGGAAGGAGCTGTGTAATGAGTGGATCCTCGGGAGATAAATATTATAATATTCTGATTGAGTCGTTTGGTCGATAAAATGTCAGCGATCATGTTCGTGATGATCCACAAACCAAAAATGATTTCTTTGTCATGTGGAGCAAAGAAATCAGAACATATTTACAATTGAGAAGCTGAAATAAATCAAGTTATAAAGTTAAATGTATTATTCAACTAATAATCAATGAATCGTTGCAGTCCTGTTGACAACATTTACTAAACAAGCACATGTCAACACTCGGTCATAAACACAACCCTAGTAAAGCTGCAGTGTGTAACTTCTTTAGATTTCAGTTCTTGATGTTATAATCCTGCCTTTGTTTGGTCTCTGTGAGCAGAAATGTGTGTTTTATATGCAGATCAACAAACAAACAGAGAGGACTGACTCAAAAACTCTACTCCACCTGCTGCAGCATGACCTGTTTTAACCATGACAAGAATCAATGATATTATAGTGGCTGTGGCTGCAAATACATTAACATAAGAGCACTGATTATCACAAAAAAAGTACTGTGGGTCAGAGTTCATCAGCTAAAGGGGGCGGTCTCTAACGCTTCATAAACGATGTTTATGCTCAGGTGCGTGGCCTCATCACAGAAACCACCTCTGAATGTGGTCTTTCTCATCAGATCACAGAGGACGGATGTTTTATGATATTTTTATGCTGTATTACTTTCAGACTAAGAGAGCGTTTGTGTGTACTTTTCCTGGAGCTTTCACACAGGGTTCCCACATCTTGGTTAACATCGAATTCAATAGCTTTCCAGGACCAATTCCCTCAAATTCAAGGATCGAATGTGCCAACACCGCTTAAGATGGGAGGGGGCCTTCGTTTTGCCAATGACACTGATTTGCAGCACGCTCTGCATCTGGACAAGTGATTGTCCTTGGGATCTTGGTCAAAGTCAGTCTTCACTGGTGAGACAGAGATCTTGGAATTTTCATTTCCCAGACATCATGTCGACATTTGCTCTCTTATGCTTAACGTTACTCGCTCATTGTTCTGCACGGAATGTCTCGTCAACGGCAGACAGAGAGACAGTGGACAGTGTCCACAACACCGCTAGTGATTACGACTCCACGTTTACTAGTCTACAAACAACAAGCAATGCAGATGGACTCAATCGACATTGTGTCAATGTAACGGACATTTGTTCATAGAGAAAAATGACTGCACCTCAGATGAATATATTTGTTGGTTGAGGATCACAAACAAATCTTAGCATAGACACTTTCCCTGCTCCACAGCTTGTGCTTTGGTGTCCTGTGTTCATATTTTCACCCCAACAACAACAACAACAACAACAACAACAACAACAATCGCCGTCAGCGTTCACCCTCCAGTGTGTTCACTCCCTTGTGATTGGCAGCAAAGAGGCGTGTCTGTGGATTCCTTCACTCCTGTGTTAAAGTCTTTGTCTCAGAACCTTTATCTCCCTCATAATGTGCTTTTCGGGTTTTGCCGCCGACTCTTTTGTCGGGTCGGTGTCCTCTCCTCCTGCCACTGACCTCTCTTGACCTCTGTAAGCTCCCATGATGTCGCACTATAAGCCCAAATTACCTTTGACCCCTGAGGAGCTGCGAGCCTCAACCACTGACCAGTGGGAAAGTGGAGTCTTCCTAAGGAAAGCACACACACACACACTCACTCTGGTAGGCGTTGGGGGAAGGGTGGGAGAGATGGGAGGAGGATCTCCACCATCATTGATACCAGGAGAACTTTGCTCCTTCTCTAATCAGAGGTCACTTCTTTGTTCGGACTCCTCCACGACAACAATCTCAATGAAGTGAAAGTAACAAACAGTGGAGGAAGAGGAAGCCAAAGTCTTCGTACACCGTCTCACTTTCATGCGTCTTCTAATTAGGAATGAAATGGTTTATATACTGGCCAGTGGACCGACAGCATATCAGAAAAATGAAAGGAAAAATCTTCTGCAAGCGCTAAATGTGACGTAAGAGCTTTTCCTGATGAAAATTTTCGGTTGTAAAACATTCAGAATGTTTCCTCTGACAAAGTTCCTGATTTATATAATACAAAGTCGTCCGCTTATAGAAATCCACATTGTTTTGAGCTGATCAAATGAAGAGAACAAAATTGCTGGTGCACAGGTCAATAACGGTGACTTGACTTTTCTATTTTCAAACAGCATCGTGCTGCGGAAAAAATAAACACAGGATAATAACAGATGCGGGAGTTGAATTTCAAACAATAACCAGTGGTTTCCAAAGGTCTCTTTCAAATTAGGCTCTAAAAGCAACAGTTCATTTTCTACCAAGGCTAGCTGATGAAACTGAAAGAGTCAGGCTGACCCAGTCCACAATGGAAGTCGCCATAGCAACCAAGGTCTCTGTAAACACCGCATAGACACTCGCATGACAAAAAGACCCGCAGGGCTCACACACGTGAGACGCGCGTTTCAGGTGCAGTGGTGTTCTCGTCAGTTAACGTTAGTTAACGTGAGCACAAATGAAAAACGACAGGTGAAGTAACGCAGACGCGAGAACACGCTGGACGCCATCAAAATAATGAAACTGTGATGTTATGTCTTCATGCTGTGAACATGGGGGACGTGAGTCGTCCTGAGAAGACGATCACGATACTAAAGCGTCATGAAAACAAGCATGTGGACTAGGGATGCACCGATATGACTATTTCCGCCGATACCGATATCCAATATTAATATTGCTGCTATGGCCAATAACCGATAACTACCGATATTGATATATGTTTTACAAAAAAAGTTTCTGAGATGATAAAAGTTTGTACAGAATGAAAATCATGCAAGCTGAATTTTTGAATGTCTTCCTTTATTTTCAAAACATGTTTTACCTCCAGATAACAAGGTCACATAAGACACAAGTAACCAACTACAAGTAAAGGTTTTTAGAAACCTTTACCACTTGTAGCAAGTGTTTAACTAAATTAAAGTACAGTTTAACTCCCTCAACTCACTAAACTCCTGTGAGAAAGTTTGGATCATAAATTACAAACATGAACATAAATAAAAATAATACCCTGCCAAAGTTACTGTAACCGAGATAAGGGCGTCTATACTGGGTACGTAAATAAAGTCAACAACCCTTCCTCCCGGCAACAACAACCGCGCCACTTCCCTTCACAATAAAACTACACAACAGATATGAGAAACAATACCTGACAAGCTCTACTAAGAGCTGCCATAATAAAAGAAAACATGTTAAAATACTTTATCAAACTTGCCAGTATCTATCAACCGTCGGAACCCTCGGCTGGTCGTCAAGAGCAATCATTTCCATTGCCTTGATCGTTATTGCCCTGGCCACTGTCTTCCTTTGGTCGAGTCCCAGCTGCGCTGCTTTCTTTTTGTCTGCCGCCTAATGTTACTAGCGTTAGCTTCCTGCCGTTGTTTGTGTACTTCAGGGTGGCGGTTTTTCAAATGACATAATCAAATTTGTGGTATTGAATGACTTGACGCGGAACCCTCTGCAAAGAAATGGCGTTCAAAGAAAAATCGCGATTGTAAGATTATAGATTTTTTTTTAAATAACATTGGTTCAGTTTTGATTTGCATAGCCCATTTCATTTCACAAGACTGTTGCCCTTACAGCAAGTTAAGAGATGCTCCTTCCACGTTCAATGACCTTTGTTCTCTATGTCGTGAATAAATAGAGAAATGTCTTGCATTATATTGATTATAACAGAATATCATAATATTATTGGTGTCGTGGGCCATGTATCGTATCGCGAGGTACCCCGTGATTCCCAGCCCTACTTTGTACTCAATCAATTTTGAATGAAATTATGATTTAAAATCGATAATCGTCTTGAAACTACAACTGATTTATAATCAATCATGACCCAAGTAATCGGAATCTAATTGAATCGTGAGAGTCTGAAAGATTCACACCTCTAGTGCGTGTCATCGCATGATGACATTTCCACACCGAGGACCAGACTTACAGCAGACGTAGAAGGTATGAATGTGGCCTAAACTCACAGAGCCTTCATAATGTAAAAACCCAACACTCATTCAAATCCCGGCTGCAGAAAGCAAACGTTCACCTTTGTGGTTTTCAGGCATCGCTCTCATCACGTAGAGCAAATTCATAACAGCTGCCATCACCAGAGGATCATGGCTCCATTACTGAGCTCGTCAAACACAAATGACTCCGGCCACTTTTTCCAGCACAAAGCACAGTGATAGAAGGGCCGTGCTAATGGATCAGCCGTGTGTTCTTGTAGTAAGTGGCTGACATTTGCTTTTTTTGAGTAACTGAAACCCGATACACGCGTGTACTCGTGTCAGCAGTGGTGTTAGCTTCTGCTGTGTTGACTTTTTACACTGAGAAGAAACCGTCGTCTTGCGTGGTTTCACCGCTAACTTTGCTGGGTTCCCTCAAATTTAACGGTGAAACTCACCAAATTGTGTCCGGTTGTGAAACCACACAACGTGGCGGTTTCTTCTCTGCAGACGCTTCCACAAGAGATAACATGTCGTACAGCTCCGAGTGTCCACACACAAAAATGATACGTTTTCAGTTGTAAGTATCTAACATTTATAATCCGTCAAACGTTAGATATTTCAAATTATTTTGTCGGCTGTCAACGGGGAAAACCTAGTAAACGAGTTCCAAACAGACAGCGACTCCAAGCCTATAATGACTTCCGTTCCATTGAGCTGTCACTCCAAAACTCAGTCACCAATCAGCAGGCAGCTTCCTAAGACTTGTCCACAAAAAACCACGTGCAAAGTGAGGGAGTAGTGTATTTTCAAAACATATTTTCAAACATATCTTATTTGCTTCTCAAAAAGCGTCATTTGAAAATACTGATACAAATCTAATTCCATAGATGGGCACGTTTCTGACACGTATCTATCACACCGATTGCGCCACTTGGCATCTGTGCATTGACTCTGTGAACTTGGCGCACAACAAATTCACGTTGCGTCCGGCGTGAACACCGCATAGGCACGTTTGCATTTACTATTTATCAATATTACCCATATTATAAACAGGCTGATTGACAATTGTTTACAAACCACACCTTTTATTAAATGCTCCTCCTTTCTCTCGGTTTTAAAGTCAGGTTTTTTTTGTACCATGTCAGTGCCAGATGGGATTCACGTGCCAGTCAGGATCAATCAAATAAAGGAGACTCAAACCAGTTCCTGATTGCAGCCTGTTAGAAATCAGTGAGGGATGAGCTGGAGGTGTCATACACGGGCGGGATGATTAATGCGTTCTGTCAAAAACAAAAATGAAAAACAAAGACGCCAAAAAGCCTTCAGCACAGTTTTTGGAGTCTTTCAGAAATAGAAAAAAACGTTTCATCTGTGTCTGCGTGAGATACAAAGGTTACATCCACACTATGTTTTCATTTAAAAAAAAACACATGAATTTTGCTCTGGACACACCTTCCATCTGCACCGATCTTAAGTTTTTAAGCCCGAACATTGGAGAGACTCGAAATGCTGCTTGCTATGTTTTCTGGGCCGAATTGGGGAAAATTGATGCCTCAGTTATGCACATTCACGTCAAGTCAAGTCAACTTCTGCTGTACATCCCTGTTGTGTAAAGCTTGACAACCATGTGACCTACAGCGCATGAGAGCTAGTGGAGGAAATGCAGGGAGCAGCTAACGAGGTGCATTCAAAGAGCCTAGTAAACTTCTTCACTTCTGCAAACACACCTGAAGTCCACTAACCACAAATTAGATTGGATAATAATATATTATTATTATTATTTAATATATTATGAACTTTTTATAATCAAAAAAGTCAAATAGTCTTAATGAGCTGTGACAAAAAACATCTTCTTTCACCTCGTCTTTGGTCTCGACAGAAGCAACAGAAATCCTAGTTCTTGTCATTTCTTGTTAGAAGTACATTCTGAAACTAAGCAAACTACTGCAGAGGAGGGAGGGCAGTGAGATCCAGTGATATCCCATAATATGAAAGTTGAAAAAACTTTAAAAAAAGAACAAAAAACAGCTGGGTCGCACATAGACCGGCCACATCTACTCTGAACAGGCATAACTCACTTTAGGGGCAAAGTGGAGTGATTTTTTAGTGTTGTATTTTCATCACGGGTGAACATCTGGAGCAGTGGGAGTTTTCCCAGTGGGTCAGTTGTCTGAAACCCAGACATTTGATACAGATACATAAATGTTTTACTGTTCTGCAGACTCCGGATTTTATTCCCAGCTGAGTCCCAGAACATTAACAAGTTGCTGTTAATATTCTGGCATTCGGATTTTGGGTGGCACACCTAAAGGCCTGTGCACCAGTGTAGCTTTTGGCTTTTATTTACATTATTTTTGTGGTTGTTGCTGTTGTGTCAACACATAACTATAGCTAAGGAGACTCCAGGAGATTTGGACTAGTCAATACAGGAAAAAATCCAAATTAAATTGTATAAAATCTAATTCCTCAAAGTCAGTCTAACACACCTAGATAATGCAGCTGGTAATTGAATTACTAATGCATGCATACGCTCAGTGGGACCCAAACATGTTCCACTATTTGTTTTCCCAGACTTTGGAATAAAATAAAATAAGAAGACTGTCCACTAAAAAAACGGACGATGCCTACAGGTCAATATGGGGTTTTCTATGGCCAATAGCAATTTTTATAAATCGTTTTTGGTCCTATTTTCTTTTTTCCCCTCCAACTGATGAAATACTATTTAATGAATGATAAGAAATAATCCAAAACAAATTACTTAGCTTCAATAACCAGTTACAGAACAACGCTAATGGTTTGTTTCTCCAATCTTATTGTATTATGTCTGTACTGCAGTGCAATTATACAGTACTTTCAGTAAAAAAAAAAATTATACATAATACAGGTTAAAAAGAGGTCATCAAAAAGTAAAACAAACAAAAAAAGATTTAGTGACTTGGCTAAATGCGTAATTTGTAATAATTGGCCTTAACAAATAAATAATAATCGGCCAATGGTGATTATTCAAAGAACTTGCCCAATCACAGGGAACCTCGCGATACCATACGCGATACATGGTCCACAATATCAACATCATCACAATACAACATGCCAATGTCAGCTGACATAGGACAAACAACCATCCACTCTCACAGTCACAGGACACCGGAGAACCCGGAGAAAACCCACGCACACACGGAAACACTCTTTCCGAGTGTTAACCACGACTTGAGAGACTTCAGTCAGACTAAGAGACATTTTAAAAAAGGTACAGGTTTAATTGGACTCACTCAACAATTTGCTTTTTTCCAAAATGTCATGTAAAAGTACTGAATGTGACATGGAGGGATGTTGTCTGTCTGAGGGAGGAAGATTCATTTTGGACACACACACACACACACACACACACACACACACACACATACAGAACGCCAAAGACAGTGTGAGAATGGGGGCGGATGGCTCATCTGCCTGCCTGCGCTCTCTGTTTAATGGTTGAAGGAAAGAGGAGATAAAAGGAGGTGGCTCTTTGCTGGTGGGTTGTTAAACAAACCATTTTTGGCACCGACAGTCTCGCATTAATAAAAAAAGGAATCACACAAGACAGCAGAGAACTGCAGGAGAAATGGAGACTGATTCACGGCTAAATGGAAATACTGACTCCTACTTAATCTTTATATTTCACTGGCTTGTATTCAAAATGTATCACATTTAAATATAAATTTGTCTTTTTCTTTTCTGCCTCAGTCAATTGGTGCTTTTCCACTACACAGTACCAGTATAGCTCGACTTGCTTTTCCATCAGTGATAGTACCTGGTGTTTTTATTTAGCGTTATACTAAAAATGTGACGCCAACAGACTGCCGGCCTGTGATTGGTGAGCGAGTGTCGTCCCTGGAAGAGTCATGAGCGCGACGTCAGACACAAGAATCAAAGCGAACAATGCCGACAAAGACTTGAAAAACCTTGAAAACATGCATTTTCATCTCCAACATTTAGCAAAGGAAAATGTCTAAAATCTCAATATTGAAGACGAGTCTCGTGTTTAGCGACAGCACTTCTGAAAGCCGCCGATCGCGAGCCCGAATCGTGACCCGTTCAGTGGTATTTCAGTTCAGTGACTGTGTCAGACGGAGTCAGGAACGATTCTGTGAACAAATCTTTGTAAATCGACTGATTCTATCGATTCAGTTACACTGAAAACAACTGCTTTACAAGTCACTATTTTGTGTGTTTGTGTCGCGTGTAAAACAAAGTCACGGCGGTTCTCGTGCAACCGTGCTATGATGACTCCGCCCTGTTGAGGAGGTTCTGCAGTAATGGGAAACCATACCAAACCGTGCAGAGGCGAGCCGTGCTGGAACTGTATTGTGGAAAAAGTGCCAAATGTTCTTGAATTTAATCATTTTATACAAAAAGGTATAAATATATGGGTGTAGATAACAACTATTAGCTCAATTAGCATCCCCTCGTGTCTTACTTTGGGGTTTTCTGGCATTAAAAAAGGGACAGTTTGGGGTTTTCTTTTACGTGATTGTATGAGGTAAAGTACTGTAGCTCTTAGTTATGGCACATTTCATGCACAACAAATATTTAAGAACATCAATATGAAGTTGAAATATGGAATCCATGACAAATTGTTAAAAGCATAAAAGAATAGTATAAATAATCGTAACGGTGCCAGTGGGGATGATTAAAGAACCACTGAAGCCCAGTCGGTGATTTTCTTTTAATCACCTAACCTTCACTTCCTGCGTAAGTGTAAAAGCGTCCGATTTGAAGGCAGCTCTCATCAAAAGGGCAGGATGCACTCTCGGTCACATGACACATGAATCTTTTATCATTGTTATGCAACACTAATGTCACGTATGATCAATTAATGAGGATGCCATCAGGAGCATTCCATACATTATTGATGACTCCAACTTAAGCTGATGCTCTCATTTATAATAAGGAAGGCAAAAAAAAGACACAATTCCAATAAATCCACCGTGATTGTGACGCTTGTAGTAAGTACAGCCTGACTCTACTTACTAACTACTCATGTGGCCAGTTAGTGTTTGTTTGAAATGTTTAACGACAGATAGACAGATAAAGCTTAAGGCAAACTGTATATATTTAAAAGCAGTCCGATCAATGTGCAGCATCAGCAGCAAACCAGATGCCCGTCCGCCTGGATTTCACTACATCAGCTTCTTAATTATCCGACAGACAAGAGGGTCGCAGTCCTGGAACATCTGTCCAGACTGGTGTCGAGGCGGAGCAGGCAGGGCAGCGGTCAGTTTAAATGAATGCTGATGTGGAGCAGCAGGACATTCACACACTCTCCTCCGCTCAGATCATGAAAGTTGAGTAAACTTAAGGCTTAAACACGAGGCGTGTCGCAATCTCGATTGAATACCGATCGAAACGACGTCACGATCTCGACCCTCGAAAGCAAAAGTGGAATCGAGGATTCAACCACGCCCCCAGACGTCATCTAACATTGTGTAAATCAATCTGCCTCTGGTCCAGTATTGTGGCCCTGATGTATGCTGCTGAATGGACCACAGGTCTGGCTGACCCGAAGACAGATGACACCAGTGCAGTCCCATAAATCTCCAATCTCCAGGTTTTCCACTTATCCACCGCACCAGATGTTTTACTGCTTTACTCAGTTCACAGGATCTATTGCCTCAGTCTACAAAAATGACTGTGGCAAGTGATGCATAAATATTTCATTTGGCTTAACACACAGAGTCATGTCTGAGGACTGACATGAAAGTGCTCGGCAAGCTCGAGATGTTAGCATTCTCAAATGGCTATTGATGGTTACGTGGCCTTTTTCCCCCCCTCAAGGGGACTATTGACATAAATGGTCAAATGCACTGGAAGTGGGAGGAAGATTACACCAGTTCCACTACAAACTGCAGTTTGTGAGACTTTGCTGCCCTACTACTCCCCCCCGCGCGTCCTCCTCCATCTCTAATACTTCCTCCATCAGCAGCTGTAACACGTTTACGCCGTTCACTTACATTAGTGGTATTGACTTTACGGACATCCGACTGACAGGAGCGGAGGGAGGACATCGCTGCTGTAGGTAACAAAAACAAGTGTTGTGTGTATTTACGTACACTTAGTGACAGCGAGGCTGCAAGAGTGTCCCCGACACTGGACGACAACTATGATCAAATAAACACAAACGAGTGTACGCAACGAGGACGGCCATTGAAGCTGTGGAGAGCAAAAAACGCTTCACTTCCTTGTACTTCACAACTATGAAATCCGATTCTGTAAAACATCTTTCACTCAGACAGGAACAAAATCTTGGAACTTGCTAACTGACCTATTTTTAGTTGTTGTTGTTGTTGTATGTTTACGTTAACATTATCACAATCTACCTTTGTCAATACCTGTCATACAGTGTTTGCACCAGTTCCATTAAAGACTGACCAGCCACACTGTGGTGTTTAAGATTGGATCTGTTTATGTTAATAAAAGCATGACGTAATGAATGCAGAATTCACAGTAAATTATGTTTTACTGACAAAAACGCAAGTGCTTTTTAAATATTCACTAAAATACTTTTTTCACACAAAATTCCAGACTTTTCAAAATCTGGAAACAGCAATTCAAAATTCCAAAGTGACTTTCTAGACCAGTTACAGCACACAAGCCAGAGTTTGAAGCACTAAAATCACATACATATAATAAAAACACATGAAAATGAAACGTGTTTACATTCATTTGTTAACATTGAGACCGCACCCTAAAATGGCGGCGTTGACGTCACACAGTTACACCTGTGGCATGACGTACCATCTTCTCCATGTTACACGAACAAACTCCACAATAACTAACCCCACTTACTCACAGTGTGGGATTTTAACATTTAATCAACACAAATGCATATTTTCGGCATGTAAACAGAGAAACTACTGTGATAATTAACAATTTAAACCGTTTCACTCACCAAATCCTTGTTCAGAGTCAACAGAAAGGAAAAAAACAAACTCCAGCAGGTTTCACATGAAGAAACACAAAAACTGAAACAACTAAAAGTATTAAATCCACACAAAAAAGGCTCTTTTTTTTTAGCTGTTTTTCTCTTCGCTCATTTACGATCATCTCTTTGTTTCGGTGCCCTCGCTCTAACTTTCATCTCTCTCCAGCACGTGGCGCTAGCACGCCCACAGGTGTACGTCTTAAAGGGGCAGCGCACAAATGATAATTAGTTAAAAAAAAGTCAAAAAAATAATAATAATCTTTCGAGAATAAAGTCGTAATCTTAAAAAAGTCATAACATTAAGATCATTTTTTTTATAATATTACGAGAAAAGTGTCATAATACTATGAGAATAAAGTCGTAATATGATGTGAATCTTTTTCCAAAGTGCTGATGAGACCTAAAGATTTGTGAACCCCAAACCAAAATTTAACTTCACGAAATAAATTTACCATCCAATTTATGCTCTGACCTACGGTCATGAGCTGTGGGTAATGACTAAAAGACTGAGGTAGTGGATATGAGCAGCTCAAATTACTTTCCTGCTTAGGTTTATGGGCTCAACCTTAGAGAAAGGCTGAGGAGTTCTGAGATCTGGACGAAGCTTGAAGTTAAGCCGCTACCGACCTTGTTGCAGATCCAGAACCCTCTGAAGGAATTAGATAGAGCTGGAAAGTGTTGCTGATGAGAGAGATGTCAGGAACACACCATGACCCAACTTCAGGTCAATGAAAAACAACAGAATATCAGTGCTCATCGGTTAGTCAGTCCACCGCCTCCTGGAGTGACGTAGCTTACACTTTTTCATGGTGTCAAGAGGATGAACTCTTCTCAAAATCTCGCCAACTCTCTCACGCCAAAGTCCACAGAGAAAGTCAGCATTTTAAGCTCTCGAGAACATGAAAGCTGCTGATCTACTGCTGCCTCGTTTGGAACTCACTGATGATCAGTAACTCCTGTAAGTTGTGACATAAAACTGCTGTTTTTTTGGAATTAACTTTTGTGTGGGAGAGATCGTGTTTTACAAAACGTAAGTTTGTTAATTGACTGAACTCAGTTTTTTGCGGTGGGGTTTCTGCCGGCAGCCAACCAACGACCACTGATCATCACGCTCTTCAGGGTCTGGCGGCAGGTGTTCAGAGTAAAATCTGCTGTTACACACTGACTCTCAGCACATCTGCCCACACGGGACTCTGATACTTGATATGCAATCAGCAGAAGAGATGGCTAAAGTGCTGTTGCTGGACCATTAGCTTTGTACCACAGGCTTTTACACTCCAACCACCCACACTGAATGGAAGCTCCCACGCCCTCCCTGTTCACCCTGCTGCCGCTTCCTCTTTCCCACCAACAGATAAGTGTTGGAATATTCAAGAAATGTATTAGTATTGTTGTTTTATCTTCTAGTTTACTCAGATATGGAGATTTACCTGGCAACCGGAATAAACAGTCTGTAATTGTTCATCATTTTCAGCTTTTATTATCATACCCTACAAGAAAACCAAACCAGGTAAGCTCAATGTAACGCTGAGACTGTGATTTAAACAATTAATCAAGTCCTCTGAACTTTCAGCTTCATAATTGTGAATATTTCCTACTTTCTTTGCTCCAAATAACAAAATAAAAACATACAAATTGATCAATTTCAGTTGTCGGACAAAATAAAACATTTGGGAACATCGTCATTTCAAGGTTTGGGAAACACTGATCAACATTTTTTTCAACATTTTGTGGAACCAAGAAAAAAATAGATGGTTCTTCCTCACGAACCGTGACATCATCAGTGGGCGTGTCATATTCTGGGTGGTGAAGAAGGAGCAGGAAGTGGAGGAAGTCTGGAGAAAAAGTGCTCGTGTTGTGTTTACTTCCACCTGAGTAACGCAGAGTAACGTCCTCCCACTTTTGGTTCCCCTTAAACTGGTGTGAACGTCAGAATCCACCAAGGTTCTGGGACTCGGGAACCAGAACTGTGTCTGTCTTAAAGCACTAAGAGAGAGAGCAGTCCATGGATGTGAAATGGCAAATCACTGACAACAGGAGGATGTTCCAACAGCTGAAATAGAATTATTATTATTGTCAAGGAAAATGGCCCAAGTAAATATTATTATTATATTTATTATTTATTATTATTATAAGTCTGACCTTCATTGAGTACAGCTCTCTTTTTATTTACCCACAGATCAGATAAGAACACGGACTGAGCGCACGGGTACCGCTAAAGCCTGATCCACACTGGAGGATCAAAAGTCACAATGTTTTAATCCTGAGAGAGCACAGACTTGACGATCCAGTCAAGACACAGGACCACACACTTAATCAAAAGATGTCAGGGAGGAGATGCCACCGTCACTAGTTTGCGTCTAGTGTCATTGAGGGGGAACTAGTGTAATGGAAAAAGATACCAAACCGAGTAGAGTCGAGCTGTGCCGAGTCGTGCTCCCTCTGCTAGATTAAACTTGAATACATGTTAATGAGACACAGGATGCACCTCGAGCATGCAATTACAGTTCAAAATAATATCACAACATCAAAAGTGACATCCCTGCTAACAAGACATCTGCTTCGACTGGATACAGGCGCGTAGATGAAGATATTACCAACGCACAAATAAATCATATGGGAAAAATGCTTCTGCAAAAGGCCTTTAGAGTAAAAACACACGCTCTGCTTACCTCAGCTGACTGAGGAACCAGATGTCAGGTCAACACAATCAATAATGCAGGACAGTTGCTCTCAGCACGGACGCACTTCCTGTGTCAGTGCTCATGCTGCTTTTCACACACACACAAACACTCACAAACACTCTGTCCACAGTAAATTGACTTCACTGCCACACAAAGCTGGCGTCACAGCGCGCTTTCAATCAAACAGAGTCTTTAACAAGACTCACGAAACAACGTTCCACACGTTTACATCGTGAAGATGAGGGAGAGGTTGAGGAAGATGCAGCGTGAAGCACAGACTGTACATCAGTGTTGACTCCTCCTCCTCCTCCTCCTCCTCCTCCTCCCAGGAGAAAAGCCCTGCATTGTCATTCACTGACAGTGATGAGGAAGAGGCAGCTGTTGAAGAGCTGACAGCAGAAGGCAGGGATTACAGTCAACTCAACTGGCACAGTGTGCCGGTAACAAAGGAGGTTCAAGGATAAGTGACGAGAAGAGGAATTCCACGAGTCTCCTGCAAATAAATGAACATTTATGAAGTTTATTAACCATCAGGAACACAACTAAACACCAAGGTAAATGGCATTTTTAAAAACCACCGTACCCTTCTCCGGCAACAGTTTTCTCTGCTTCTCTTTCGCCGGCTCTTCCATAACGAACGTGTAAAATAACGCCATCGCTGCCTTGATTTCATAGTCCGTACCTAGTTACCCGAGACGCTGTGAGACAAACACTAGGGGGCAGTGGAGACAATCCCCTCCCAATCTACCTGGACTGTGAAACGGTTAAATGGACGTTTCTTTAACCGTTAGTGCAGGTGCACCCTTGGTAAATTGACGTGAGAATAATACACAACTCCTTATATGGACATCCTGTGGATGTGTGTTTATAGGCTACTATGTGTTGTTGAGTCAAAGTTAACCCTAACCCATTGGGAGTAGTGGCAATTGTGCAGAAGTCACAAAATAAATAGTTTTTCTTTTATTTTTGTTCATAAAAACGAGCCAATTGTGTTTATAAAGTTGGAGAATTAGAATATGGAGAATAATTTCATTACATTGCCTAAATTAAGGGACATAAGACATATTACACATCATTATAACCTCTGTAAACAAGTTTTTACATATTAAAATAGTGGAAAAAGCAGCTGAAATGCTCCGTGTTCTAAGGGTTAATATAACACTAGAATGTGCCACACCTTCTTATATAATGTGTCTTTAAACACGTTTTTTCTTTTTGCTGCAGCTTTGAAAAAACAGCAACTTAAAACAAACACACACGTCTCACGTCCACTTAAACCGTTTGTTGTTGCAGTCGCACCGGCGTGTTTCACACACACACACGTGTTTCACGTGACGGGCTGAAGGTGACCATAATGACCGCAGTAATGGAAACCATACGCCACATGAAGAGCTCGTCACAGGTCACACGTGAAAACACGCCACATAAAATCTCCAGCGAGCGCGTTCCGGGCGAGGATTAATGGACGACTGTTAGGCGGCACGTCGAAGAGTTTGTGTTCACTTCAGCGGCAAATTAATTTAACAGGAAACCCCCGCTGTGAGGAACTCAGAAGAGGCTTTAATGAAGCTGCTGTTGTTGTCCACCATGTAATCTGTGATGATGGAGGCGTTTCACTCCCTCACCCTTTACTGAAACACAGGAGCGCAGATTAAATCACCAAAGCACGTTCTCATTAGAGAGGTTATGGTTTACAACAGGAGGACGCCCGTCAAACACCTGTGTTTCCAGGATTCACGCCGCTTTTCCACGGAGCTCCGAGTGCGCATGCGATTTGACCCGACGTGTATTCATTCCTACGGCGACCTCTGTGACCTCTGACATGTGTTGTGAAAGTCCAGCATTTGCAGGCCAAACGTGCGCCTCATGTTTGACGAAAAACATTTTACGTTGGTGGTGGATTTTGGACGGATTGTGTGCCACAGGGAGTTATTTTTAAAAAAACAAACTAGTCACTAAATCAAACTCACTGCAGTTTTATGCAGCCTTCGTTGAGGAGGTACCACTGTAATGGAAAACCATATCAAACCGTGTAGAGTCAAGCTGTGCCGTGCCATGCTGAGGCCAGGCGTGCCAGGTATAAGTAGTGGAAAAGCGCCATATGTGTGTAGCAAGACACCGTGCTTAACAAGCCGCGCTGCAACAGCTTAAAGTGCGTCAAAGCTTCCAGCTTTCAGGATTTATCTTCTCAAGAAAACACGTTATTTAGCTGAAAAAGACTTCAGACAAGGACATTTCCATGATAAAGGGCTCTGTACGTAACATAACTCTCTCTCCTCCTGCACTGGTAAATAACCTCCAATAACCTAAATAAGCCACTGACATTGGTCCAACTGCGGCAAGCGCTCACGTGCTGCACGTTGGACTTTTAAAAATGTCGTAAACCATTTGTCTACACACAGAGAAAGGTTGTGTGTAAAGGTGTACAGTGGCTTTGTCTCATTACAGGGCTTAAACATCTCGACCCTGTGACCGGTGACTCGGCGCTCGGTGTAAATCAGGCGCTGCTGCCTTCGCTCCCTCCAAGGTTTTATGGCGACCAGCAGCCAGACTACAAAGAAGCTGTTACATTTAGTGGAGACTTACGCCAGTCACTTTATCTAAGCCATATGTGCCCGAATCCCCAGCCTCCACACACACTGTCAATCAACACCCACGCCGCTCTGGATATATATGCTCCCCATACACAATGTATGCACCATGTGCACGTGTGTAACCACAATTGTACGGTCCTGGTGCATTTGTGTGGATTGAAGTTCACACTCAGTGAGGACACATCGTAGACATTCAGTAGTCCCTTACCTTTTACCTTAACTAATCAATACTAAGTGCTAAACCCTTAACATGACCCTAGCATAAACCTGATTCTAACCCTAAAACCAAGTCTCAGCCCTGGAAAAGCCTGTTAAAAGTGTGTCCAAATGTCATCACAGACAGGTCTGTATGTAATTGTGTCTCACAAAGACAGAATTACAAGTACACATACACACAGATAGATAGAATATAGATCTCTATGAGTTTTATTTTCTTACATAAAAATAAAGATAAATAGTGAGAACATTGATAGATAGGTCAGGTAGGTACTAGTCAGCTAGCTAGCTAGATACTTCGCTAGTTAGCTAGATACTAAGTCAGCTAGTTAGCTAGATACTAAGTCAGCTAGTTAGCTAGATACTTCGTTAGCTAGTTAGCGAGATAATAACTCAGCTAGTTAGCTAGATACTTCGTTAGCTAGTTATCTAGATACTTCATTAGCTAGTCAGATACTAAGTCAGCTAGTTAGCTAGATACTAAGTCAGCTAGTTAGCTAGATACCAAGTTAGCTAGTCAGATACTAAGTCAGCTAGATACTAAGTTAGCTAGTTAGCAAGATACTTCGTTAGCTAGCCAGATACTAAGTCAGCCAAGTCAGCTAGATACTTCGCTAGCTAACGAGATAGATAGATAGATAGATAGATAGATAGATAGATAGATAGATAGATAGATAGATAGATAGATAGATAGATAGATAGATAGATAGATGCATGCTACATTTGTTTACTGATGCAAATAAACATTAAAATCTGAGTTGAAATTAGGTTCTGCCTCATTAGGACCAGGTTTTGGTCTCCATGAGGACTACTGGTCTAGACGAGGTCAGTGTTCATGACAGAAACAGGTCCCGTACAGGTGAAAAGAATGCTAGTTCCCACACAAACACACACACACACACGCACACTCTCGCACACACAGTCAGAATTGCTCTATTAACACGGAGCAGGTCTATAATGATGGTGTGACACTGAGGTCCACACCTCATCCCTGGCTGATCACACCGCTCTCTGAGGACGACAGAGAGATAATGTGAGCAGAGAAGAACAGGTCAGAGGGAATGACAGGGTGACATACATACAAAGAGTGAGTGAAGTTCATAGACTCTTTCGCTAGCTAACTAGGTAGATAGATAGACAGACAGACAGACAGACAGACAGATAGACAGACAGATCGACTGACTTCAATAAGAGGTTCTTAATAAATATTGGAACGTTTTCCTCGTTCAATTAAAGTTAAATCAATACATAAAATGGAGAAGTGACTTTAATAACATTCATTTGTGGCTGTGAGTCCAGTGTCCACAGAGACTCTTGTATCTAAAAATGAAACCGTGACACAGTTTTGGCTTTCATCGTCCTCCATGATTGAATACATCAACATCAGGTAACCAGCTGCTGCTTGATTTGACTGTTTATCTAATAGTGGTCATCGCTTGTGATTAATTCCAAGAACCATTTCCAGTTACGATCCATTTCCTGTTTGGCAAAGAACCCTGATCCTTTAATCTTTGAGGTTCTTTTTGAACTGTTTATGTCCCTTTGCTGTTAGACCACTAAAGTTGAAATGATTTAAGCCGCACATTTCTCATTTTTAGCAAAAAAAAAAAAACAAGTAAAAGTAAAACAAGGTACACACACTAAGAAGAACTACAGAATAAAAACAAACACAAGAAAAATAGAAGCAAAGCACTGAAGAGCCAAGGTCAAGAAAACAGGAAGAACAACACGACAATAAAAAGCCGTCGGAAATCACCTGGAGTAACGTAGAAATCGCGACACGGAGGTTGTCTTTTGTTCTGAGGTGTGAAGGACACTGTGTGCAGCAGACCAGAAACATCCACAACAAACACCTGCTCTGTTTGCAAAATGGCTCTGTGGACTTTGAAGGGAGTCAGAAGGACAAATGTCCATTTAATATTTGGTCATTTACGTCCACACATGCAGCGTTCCAAAAAAACGTAGAGAGAGATCGCATGTATGAGAGCAACTTTATAGTAGTTTCAGACTAAAGCACCATATGAGAGAGAGAGTTTAAAGAGCTCATTAGCTGCAGCTGGTGGAGGCAGTAAAGGTAGAGTGACTCAAGGCCACAGGGCCTGAGAATCCCACAGACCAGGACAACAGAACAATCCATCACACATGGAGAACTTTACACTGTTGGAAAAATGTGGAACGTTCTACCATCTGGACTCAAAGTCACAGAACTTTGAGGTAACTTCTGGGTGCTACGACCCTGAACAGACAGGAACGTTCTACTTATTTAATATTTACTGTATGTTGTGATGCGTCTCAAACAACACTTTATAAATTGATACAACTAACATGAACAACAATATCTGCAAATAAAATATCAATTTAATCGTTCAAATATTCCGTATATTATTACTCGTTCTAAATATCTCAAGATAATTTGACAAATGTCAGATATTTACAATTATTTTAATTATTAAAGTGATTACATTTACAATTATTAAAAGTACCTCGTCAGATGTGGGTTGGGAAAACGTCCGGACTAACTGTACAAAGACGCTAAAAGCAACAGGCTTCTATTCAACCACATTCAATAGAAATTTCTACTGTGTCCCTATCTTAATATCATATTTATCTAGTTGGCTCCAGCTTCCCTGCAACCTCTTAAAGCTCTAAAGTGCACGAACACTAGAGCATACCCGTCCCGAGCCCGCCACGACCCAACAGGACTTCACAGGTGTGATTGTCAGGCTCCGGTCAGGTTCAGTCATGTCATCACTGAGGCTGTAATTGTAAATATTGCGCCTCCAGTGAAAAGGTGCAGATAGAGTTCACACCGCTCCAGAGTTCACTTGCAAGTTGTCCGAGACCACCTCTGCCGAGCAGACCAGAGTTCACTTGTTTGGACTAAATCAAAGGTCTCGACTACGTTCACACCCGCTGACACAGCAGGTCCTCCACATGAGGAAAAAAGCCCTAAATAATCAATCTACTGCTGCTAATTTCATTTGTGAGCAGTGAAAGAGCTTGAAGTGGTGCACTGCTGAGACCTGGTCTGGGCCCGCAGCTCTTTCACTAGCTGCTCCACAGCCTGCGGGTCACAACTGGTGAGAAGCTGCACGTTCTGCCTCATTTCACCGCAGCCCATTATTCCTCATGCCATCCTGGTGTGTCAGGAGGGGAGTGGCAGCTGTGAGAGGATCAGCTATGTTTATCTCGCAGCACTGAATGGAAACCTGTGGAGGAGGCTCAACATCTGGCTGCTGCTGCTGCTGCTGCTGCCGCTGCCCAGTTAAAAACAGTCCTGACACTGACGACGTGCCAGTATCTCATACGAGCTCACTTTAAATAACCTGAACCTTCACTTTTAGCAACGAACATTACATGTTCTTATCAAGGCCACATCTGCCTCGTCTACAGTGACTGAACGTGGAAACAGCTGTGGTTCTGTTTCTTGGAGCGTTCCCGCAGCGCAGTGATCACAGTGATCATTTTAGGCAGTGATCAGAGTCAGAGTCGTTATTAGTATGTGAGGAAGGCAGTCGCTGTACAGGGTCACGGAGGAGACGCTGGCCCGGTGCCTGGCCACTGAAGTAGGACGTCTGGGACGATGAGACTCTGAGCTTGAGCCAGGCTTTGGTAAGGTCATTGATCTGATTAAATTTGTCCTGGAATTTCAATCAGTCATTAGTCGGGGTGTGAATTATTAGAGTGTGGACACCCAACCTGACTGACGATGAGCTGAGACTTTAAGAGCTGTTTGTTCACAGTAGACGGGTCAGTCGTGGCTCTGAAGAACCCAGCAGAAGACACATTGTGTGCTTTCACACTTTAGTGAAATAAACCGAACCTTTTGAATAACGTATTCCCCTCCTCGCCTGAGGTGGCGCTGCATCAAGAAGAACATACGACACGAGACGTTCAGCTGAGCATTCACACCTCCCAAAAACAAACGATCTAGAGTTTAGTCTGGAGTGAGTGCGACTTAAAACTCAGTCCCAGAGATTTCAGATCAGAATGGATGGAGAAGCATCTTTAGAAAATGCCGGTTTAATGTGGATGGCTGGTATGTCCAGAGCAAAGGTGATAATAATGTAGCCCAAGTCATGACAGAAGCATACTGCATTCACAAAAACAATGAACATTTCTCATTATAAAATAAATGTTCCCCTAATAAACAAGATATTTTTTTCAATAAAAAATGTATTTTTGCCTTTTTTCATAAATAAGGATAATTTTTTGTTACATTTATTTAATTTCTGCTCTATTTTTCTCATTTCAAAATACATTAAATTAAAAATAAATGTACGCTCTTAAATCAAGGGGAGCTTCTATTCCCTTCTCAAGAAGAAGCTTGTTTCACTTCAGTTTAATCCAGTTGTGTTTTAGGTTTACGACTTCATATAAAGACTCAGTGGAGATATTCCCAGATTTGACCGTTTGCGATCGATAATCCGTAAGAGAAAAGTCAGCAAACATGTCTCACTCACACTGTACAAGAACAAAACAATGATTCTCAATATTTTTACACACGGTTTCTGGCGCAAAACAGGCCTCACAATGACAGAGGTGGTTCTCTGGACCCCTGCAAATATCCACACCTGCTCGCATCTCCAGTGACATGGACTTAGACGACGCAGCTCCTGATAGTTCTACCAGGTGTTTCCATGTGTTCCTGGCACAACACATCTGTGACTTCCTCATTATTTTGAGTGTACGTGTGTGTATTTTCTGCCTGAGCTGACACTCGACAAGCCCAGCACCTGTCTGCATTCTAATGCTGAGAGGATGTGTTGCACACACACACATGCGCACGTACACACACACACATGCACACACACGCACACACACACACTGCAGCTGCAGCCCACTCTGCACCTCTCCAGGAGGATCAGGACAAATGAGTCAGGAGAGAAAGTGTGGGTGGACTCTACATTCAACCCAGCCATTAGCAGTCTGTGTGTGTGTGTGTGTGTGTCACACGTATGTGTGTGTGTGTGTATCCACGTGTGTGTGTACGTGTGTGTGCAGAAGGGAATGGGGCACAGGTTTGTGAAAGAAAAGCTTTTAGCTCAGTGGCTTTGTCCGTACGACCATATTTAGTGTCAAACAAACAGCGATCTGTGTCCAGACCAGAAATGATCTGTGTCCATATGAACTATGGACTGTAAATAAATAAATACATAAATAAATAAATGAATGAATGAATAAAGGCATGGATGCATTTCTAAAGCAACACGACAAAATAATCTTGGAGACATTAATCGAAGGTTTCCAACCTTCGATTAATGTCTCCAAGATTATTTTGATGATACATGGAAAAAGAAAATCATATACGTGTTAATAAATGAATGAATTTATTACTGCTTACTTTTACACTTTTACAAAACCTCGGTCACAAGTGTCCATGTTTAAGACACAGACGTCAAGAAGTCATTTAAGGGTCACTCGCAACATTTGGGACATTCCTCATCTCATTTATTTTTTGGAAAAATAATTTTTTTTGACAAATTTTTTTTTGAATTTTTTTTGAAAAATGTAATTTTTGAATTTTTTTTGAAAAATGTAATTTTTTTGAAAAGTTTAATTTTTTGGGAAAAATTTGGGAAAAAAAAATTCGAATTTTTTTTTTTTAAATTTAAATTTCTTTTGGAAAATGTAATTTTTGGGAAAATTTTATTTTTTGGGAAAATTTTATTTTTTGGGAAAATACAAACACATTTTGGAAAATGTAAATTTGTCTCAAGCATTTGTAATACTGGTTTGCACTTCCAGGCCACCGTGTAACGCGCCTGTGTCCATATACATGTGCATTCATGTAAAATGCTGGTGCAAACAGGAAGTGAAATCTTTTCTGCACTTTTCTGAACTCAAAACAGCAAGGATTTCTTCACCAGGGTGAAACAGGCCTTTTCACGCCAGGACGTCCATCAATAAACAGTCGTCTGGAGGGAAAAAGAAAAAGAAGACGACAAGTGAAAGCAGAGTCTTCTCCCTTCTGTCTGCTCTCCATCGTCAAAGCTTCAAAAACACACATCGCCTGCAGCTAAGAGGAGGAGAGACGGCGCTGAGAGGACAACTGCACTGACTCTGATACATCACGTCTGAATCACCTTTGACAAAACACACAACTGTCTTGGTCTCCTCAAACTCAAGGCCCGCGGGCCACTTCCAGCCCATGTTTTCAAAAAGCGAGGACAGTTTCAGAAAGTGAGGACATTTTCAAAAAGCGAGGACATTTTCAGGACATTTTCAGAAAGTGAAGACATTTTCAAAAAGCAAGGACGTTTTCAAAAAGTGAAGACATTTTCTGTAAGACATGTGTGAGGAGTTACTCAACAACTCTTCATTTCAGAAATCATGTCATGTAACGTCCACTTGTGCTTTCACACTGCTGAGAAAGTCTCGCTGCTTTTGCTGCATTCCACACACACACACACACACACACACACTCGCACCTCCTGACTCTGCCGTGACTCCAAAAATATAGAGAGGAAATGCTTACTGAGTGATATCATATTGTGGAAAAAAAAAAAAAGACAGAAAAGCCTTGAAAAGAAAAGCCCTGCGAGTTGAACTCTTCCATTGACTCCTCGTCTCACAGCATCTTCACAGTGTTGCTGCCAAACCAACGTTTTGCCGTGACATTTGCCAAGATTTGATGAATTCGAGCGTTATTTATTCCCTCATCCTGCCGGATAAATCACTTTATTCTGGGATTCTGATTCAAAGCAACAAAGGTTCGTACCTGCCGTCACACGTCTGTGGGGAGGACACGTGGAGACACATTATTCATGGAAGAACCGCAGCAGACATGATATCACAGCACAGATTATTGATTGGTATTTAAAAAGCTTGGGCTTTATCATTTACCTCAGTCAATCAATCATTGTTTATTTGTAGAGCTCTTTACTACATCAGCTCGTAATTTAACTTTATTTTAAATTATTAAAACTAATAACTATAACAGACTTGACGGGCAACTTATTAAGTTGCCGACTTTGACGTTGTTTGGACGCTGTTTTGGCAGCAATGGGAAATATCAGCGCGCTGTGGTCACGCGTGAAGTCTGCTCTCGAAGTTTAAAGCTTCCTGCGTGAATCGACCAGATTTTGGGGGTGGAGACCAAGAAGGGCACCAGCCCTGTTATGATTGGACACCTTCAGTGTGATCACACCCACAAGGAACTTCTTGAATTTGATTGACAGCTGTTGTAGAGACTCAGTCGCTGCTTTAAGCCCCTGAGATGTCGTGCCTGGATGTGATGTAAGTGTGTGAGTGAGTGTCCTGTTTGTTCATCGAAGTCAGAAGTTGTTAAATTAGGGTAAAAATCCTGCTCTTTAATGGTGGACTCACAGTTTACCTGAGAGGGAAAAACACCAAGTCATGAAAATAATATGATATTGTTGACTTTTCTCTGCTCCACCACTCATAGAAATGCTTGGTTTAGACTCCGGGGGTGGTTGTGTTATTTTTATTACACTTAGTCTCCTGAGAACAAAACATGTCCACTGACTGTTTCTGTTCCTTATTCCTCGACTTAATGCTGTAAGACAGCAACTCGGTTTCTGAGGGAGATGCTCGCTATTCTATATTTACTTCTGTCAGTAACCTCACAGGCAGCACACAACATGATCCACCGTTACGTAAAAAAAAGGACTATCAAGAACACACACACAGGTTTGTGTAGCTATTCTTCAGACCTTCATCTGGACCGAGTTATGCTGAAGTCATACCGGACGCGGTGAGTCCACAGGTGCAAGGAGACGCACATTTCACGCTTCATCTTGGAAAATTTAACTGCGTCATTCAACGACACAAAAAACAATTAGTGTTTAGATTCTCCGATGGCCATCCGTGCTCTTATCATCTCTGTGTGTTCACACCTGGAAGTTCACGACACTAGACGTTTTATCTACAGAGACCGTGTCAATCTCAGCTGACATAGGGCAACAGATCGCTGATAGTTTTTGAATTTTTTGAATTTTCAGTCGAGGAATTACGGTAATGAGAGGGGCGCATGCCAAATCCCAAAGGTAACAGAAGGGTTTACTTCACCAGTTCATCAGAACCTGACAAAAGCCTACTTCCACACCTCGCCTTCAAAGTAAAGGTACCCAGGTCTTTACCATTCCAAACTGTACCATAGTGTATCAAACTGAACTGTACAACAATGGAAACAAAGCAAAAGTCAGCATTTATACCAGAAAATGCCCTAAAGAGGGTAACATATAAACACATGCGCACACTTTCACATCTAAAGTAGGTTTTAGAAGTATATTGTTTCTGTTCCTCTGTAAATCTGCTCCAGGTTTTGCAGCTGATTTGAATATAGCCGCTTACTCTCCTGCCCCAAAGTTTGGTACAAAACAACACATGTGAACTTGGTGGAGGCAGCAGTGGCTCAACAACTGTGTGCACTGATGTGAAACTGCTGCTTTTCTCTGTGGACTTTGTTCACAAACCTCATTAGTGGCTGAACTCTGGTTCAGTCTCGTGTCCTCAGTGGCAGCCATGTTCTCAGCGATGATGACACTGAGCTACGACTTCAATGTTCACATCACGCATCAGAATGGAGGGAAAATGTGATCTCAGTGACTTTGACTGTTGGTGCACTGTTGGTGCCAGACACCCTGGACTGAGTCAGGTTCCACTCCTGTCAGCCAAGACCAGAAACCTGAGGCTGCAGTGGGATCAGACTCACAAAAACCTGGACGGTGGAGGAGGACTGTGGAAAAATCATGGTTTGGTCGATTGAATCTGGATTTCTGCTTGAACAGTGAGAGGGGGCAGATTCTGACTCGTTTCCTTCACTCACACCTCAGGCTCAGCGGGATGATGACCAACTCTGCGTCTCAACAAACATGAGCCTAGTGGGGTTTTTTTTTTTCACAACAGCAAACTGTAAAACCACTTAAGAGACACAAGTGTACAACTAATGATGAATGGATTCCCACAGAAAATCAGATAAAAACCTTTAAACACCAATGGCACAACACTTAGAAACCCAGAGATTCAGCAGTGCAATGTGTAACATCTGCCACTAGGGGGCTATCAGCCAGAACAATAACAAAGACCCAGTTGATGTGAACTCCTGTTTGAAACCTTGAGATCCGCGATTTTAGCGCCATCTGTAAAACATCTCCGCACTGTTGTCGCGCTGGTTTATTGAAAACCAGGAAATTACCGCACATGCCATTTTTCAATTGTCCTGATTGATAAACATTACCTGATTTTTGTGTTAGGATTTTTATATTTCCAGACAGTAGGAGTAGGGATAGAGTTTTTATTCGAGTCGAGTCGAGTAGCGTTAGAACTGTGTTGGAGACATTTTTTGCACCCCAGTGCACGACTTAACAAAACGAGTAACATTAGACTCGTTGCTTTTGGATATTTTAAAAACAGAGCGCCCTGGAATAAAAGCATGGTCGTATGAATGTGGCCTGAAAGTGATGGATGAGATGAAGCGGATGCCTGGAGGCAGTGTAAAACTGGATTATGCCCCATCCAGCTTAGATTACATGGAGGTTTTTTTGTATGTGAAGACTACAAACTGCCAAACCAGAGAGTGAGCACCTTTGAAGACAGTCAGGAATAGAAACGCTGCTGCTCACTTCCTCCAGCGAGCACAAAGCCTTGATTGCACTCAGCGGTTTGTCCCTGGTTGCACTCGAAATCTCCTTCTTCTCGCACAAATGTGGCCCTGGCGAGGTTTTCAATCTGCATTTGTTTGTTTTTTAATTTGTGCTTTGATTGTGTTTCTGTTTTTTTAATTTTTATTCCTTCCATACATGTTCTCTACAGTCGCCGCTGCTTATATCATGCATCTAAACACACACACACACACACACAGCTGGAGGGAACTGACACAAAGGAGAGGATTTTCCTACTCGGTTCATGAATGTGTAAAGCCCTGTGCTGCTCTCTGAGCCTGAGGGGGAGGCTCCACAACAACAACAACAGCAGCAGCAGCAGCAGCAGCAGCAGTAGCAGCAGCGTGCATCACTTCACCCACTGTCTGATCAACATAAGAAATGGGTCAGTGGGGTGGGGGGAGTATAGTCGGGGGTGGGAGGTTTGGCTTGTCACGAGAAATGGTTCTCCCAGTTCAGAGGCAAATGTTTTACAGTAGGAACACTGTGGTGAGAGGGTGAATGGAGAAAGTGATTGAACGGGGAAGGAAAAGGGAGGAGGACATGGGGGGAGGGGGTCAGCTGGTTCATCACCCAGGGTTCCCTGCTGACATAAAACATTTAAAAGATGCTGAAGATAGATAGATAGATAGATAGATAGATAGACATACAGACATATAGATAGATAGACAGACATATAGACAGACAGACAGATAGATAGACAGATAGATAGATAGATAGATAGATAGATAGATAGATAGATAGATAGATAGATAGACAGACATATAGATAGATAGATAGACAGACAGACAGACAGACAGATAGATAGATTCCTGTTCCACTCCGATCATATATCCTGGTAGAACAGTATTTCTGATGTTACCACCAGGGGAAGCTCATGTACCACTGGTGGCACACGTACCACAGCTTGAGAACCACTTGGCTCAGGTGACTGTACACAAAAAAAACAAGTATAATTATAGAATATAATCTTCAGACGAAAGGTAATAATTTCACTAACTTTTTAAACAATGGACCTCTAATAAAAAAGGCTCAATAAAATCAAGTCGACACTTTGGCCTTTCTTTTTTAGCCTTTAACGACAGGAAACGGACTTTTGTTTTACTCACTCTCCTGCACCAAGGTCCATAAAGAAAAATCTGCATTTTTCGTTTACAATGGACACGGGGGACATTGTTCCAACGCTGCCTCATTCGGTTCGTTTTTGGTTGTACGAATGTGGACGGCGGTGTTTGAAACCCAGATGTCACAGTCACGTGTGCGGTGATCTTCTCTATGGAGAGCAAACACTTTTACATAACTTCAGTGTTCTGGATGAGTCTTTTGTACTTGTCCATGCTCTTCTACTGCGATGTTTTTCTTCTACGTTATCCATCTCACCTCCAGCTGCCAGAGACGTTATACATTCACCATCACCAGGCCGCCGCTGTTCTGTACCTGCTCAAGTACAAGACTCTGACACATCCTGGTCATAAGTGACGTTTCTGTCTCACCCTGCTGCGGTCTTTAACTTGTCCTTACGACTCAGAATCACTAGGAATGAAGCAGCTTAGAATAGAAAAGAATTGCTGAATGAAAAACATTAGTGCGGTCAATCGACCCCTGTGGAGGTGACAATTACTGCACCATCAAGCCACAGCCAATCAAGAGGCCACGCCTAAACACAGCCGGCCTTTCAGATGCCAGCAGTAGCTGAGATAATCATCTGCCAATCACTGACAGGAAGTGTGAATGGAAGCACGGGTGGGGGGGTCCACACTCAAGGCAGCCATGCATTAACTCCTTGTTTGCCGTTTTTAAACCGATCAATCAACGTCACCTCTGTGTGTGTGTGTGTGTGTCTTCTCCTTTTCCACTGGTCAAATAACCCACTCACAACCACAAACATCTGGCTTTTGTGTGCAACAGGAATAGATACAATCAGCAGTCACTCCCAGGTCAAATGACTCGGCACTAAAATGAACGGGTTTGTGTTTTTAACTCTAAATAAAGAGGAGATTTCCCATTGCTGTGGGTGCTGAGAGAGGAGTTTGCCTTCCTGTGGTTTGAGTCGCCTTCATTGTCACAAACATACTGTAAACAACCGTCACAGTGGAGCACAAGCAACGACAACAACAACAACAACACTTCACTTCAGCTCCTTGAGATCAGATGCAGATGATGGTGAAATTGATGCATTCAGATTGAAACCTGTTCACACTACAAAGCTGAGTCGTGACCCAAGTGGGTTAACTGCTTCATTTTCAAACAAAGACGTCGGTAGCCTCTTGGTCTACACAAAAGCACAAGGGTAACGTTGATATTTGCTCGCAGGTTTTCAAAAAATAGCAGTTCAATTCTCCCAAAACTCAGTATCTGTGTGGATGAAATGAGCAGATTCATTTCATTTTTCAGCTTTTAGATCTTCGCCAGATGACATTACCACACTGCACACGGGACGTGATTGTATTTATGAAGTGTGACTGAACTCAGATCTGATAGTTTTGCTTGACAGAGCCTGTTTTCAGATTTAAAATAAATAAACCTGCAGCAGATGCATTACATGACATCATTGCTGTTCACAAAGATGAAACTGAGGCAGAATAACAGAAATCGCCACCATCAATTACACACAGCAGCAAATGTACATGTTCTCCAGAGAGTTCGCTCTTTCACATGTGACAAACACATCGGGAAATCGTCTAAGACGGTTTCACAAGAGAATGTGAACAGCATCCAAGTGAGGGGGTGATGCATGGAGGCGGCAGGACATGCTCCCATTCACTCACTGTAAATTATCCAGAGCTTCTCCTGCTGTGTTCTTAAATGAGCTCACTCGGACATTATCCAGAGAATCTCCAGAGAATGTCTGGAGAAACTTCTGAGGACATTTGCCTTCTCACGTGAAAGCCTTTTTCCGGACAATCTCCGCAAAAATGCCCATACTTCAGCGCGTGAATGGAAGCAGCGACAGAGAGCGATACACAAAGTGAGCATACACAATGATAATTACTGATCCAAAGACTTAGTACGCCTACTTAATTGTGCTCCCTACTTATAGAACTCAGGGCACGAGGAAACAAAAGGAGTGCGTATGAAAAATGCATCAGGGAGACCCTCTCATCTCTCGTTTGGATTGCTTTGTCTCGTTCTGTCAGCCGCCCCTGTTATTACATCTCCTCTCCTTCACACAGCCACACGCTAATGACTCATTCTGCTCTTTCATAAAGTATTCTGCTAAAACAACAGCCGAACATCTCACTCACATAATCACACGTAATCGGGAGACGATATCGCCGAGTGGTTGTCGGAGCTCATCACTGAGACAAAGAGATGTTGGAGAGACACGGTGACCGAAGCCATTACAGTGAAAGCTGAGATGGAAAATAAACACTAACTCGCCACTTTATTAGATACACCTTGCTTACACCAGGTTATGCTCTTATATACTTTCAGAACTGCCGGAGATCATGGTCCACCACACCCCAAAAAGGTGCTCTACTGGACTGAGATCTGGTGAGTGTGGAGTTCAGTGAACTCATCAAAATGTTTAAGAGGATTCAGGACATCAGAAGATGGACACACCGTGGTCAGCAATCATCTGACAACAACAACAACAACAACCGTGCCACATTCAAAGCTCATCTGGACCACTCCTAGATGTCTCCATGTATTGGGTTGCTTTCATGTGACAGGCTGATAGATGCGTTTGCTCTTGAGCAGCTGAACAGAACAGGTGTTCCCTCAGTGTGGCCGGTGAGTTTATTCTACCACTGTGTGCAGCTGGCGTGAATGGAATGAAGCGGGCAACAGTTTAATAACGCAGGAGGAGAATCATTCAGAGCATTTGATGCCACAGAGAAGAATATGAGCACACGGTGGCCTCATGCTGCGTAGGTGTCATGATGCGATATGCACACGCTCTTCATTCATTCTCGGCTGTGAAGCCATATGGCTCAGTGATAACATTTTGCCCACTGAGATCTGGGTTGCATCTCTCAGCATGTTCTGGGGAATGAAAGGGAGGATGCGTCCTCCTCATGAGATATGCAGTGGGATTCATTCAGCTGCCACAGCCAATTTACCAACTAATCCGTCCCACTGTAGGCACTTTTCTGTCTTTGCGTGGGGGTAGAGAGAGGGCTTTGTCTCAAAAAAGCCTGATGTATTTAACCCTGAGAGCTGTTGCATTGGCTCCCTGTGAGGTTTTGCCAATAGCCATGTGTCCTCGGGGCTGGTGGAGAAATGAGAGGAATCTGCCTCTTTAGTGGATTCAGAAAAAAGGGAAGAGACTGTGTCTGTGGCCTCATGCAAGAACATCGTCATTTTCTTTTTCTAATTTTTCCTTACAGTATTTTCATAATGGGTAGAGCTGAATGATAATGATTTTATTAGGAAAAGTGGCAGAAAGCCATCCCTCGTCCCCATTCTGATGTTTTTAAATTCTGCAGGTTGGCTGATTGGGTATTTGTGTTAACACCAAAAAACAACATACATTATCTCAAGACATTACGGCAGAGACCTTTCAATATTATCTGGTCGACAGGTAAACTAGCACACAGGAACTCACAAACAGCAGCTAAACAGGCAAACTAGCATATAGCAGCTAAACAGGAACTAACAAACAGCAGCAAAACAGGCAAACTAGCATATAGCAGCTAAACGGGAACTAGCAAATAGCAGCAAAACAGGCAAACTAGCATATAGCAGCTGGAACTAACAAATAGCAGCAAACAGGCAAACTAGCATATAGCAGCTAAACAGGCAACTAGCATATAGCAGCAAAACAGGCAAACTAGCATATAGCAGCAAAACAGGCAAACTAGCATATAGCAGCAAACAGGCAAACTAGCATATAGCAGCAAAAGACAGCACATAGCAGCAAAACAGGCAAACTAATAGCAGCAAAAGGCAAACTACCATATAGCAGCAAAACAGGTAAACTAGCATATAGCAGCTAAACAGGCAAACTAGCATATAGCAGCCAAACAGGCAGACTAGCATATAGCAGAAAAACAGGCAAACTAGCATATAGCAGCTAAACAGGTAAACTAGCATATAGCAGCTAAACAGGCAAACTAGCATATAGCAGCAAAACAGGCAAACTAGCATATAGCAGCTAAACAGGTAAACTATAGCAAATAGCAGCTAAACAGGTGAACTAGCAGTCAGGAGTTAAACAGGCAAACTAGCATATAGCAGCAAAACAGGTAAACTAGCAGTCAGGAGTTAAACAGGGAAGCTAACTAGATGAACCTCAGTGTACCTGAAGTGGCTGGTGAGGGTGAGTGTGTGTCATCCTCTTCAGGCTTCATGTGTTCACAGCTCCGACAGAGACTGGAAATAACTACATTTCTTTCATAAAACCTTCTCTAGTCTATCAAAGATGTGAGTTCCTGCGGCAGAGACACACAACATCTTCTGATACTCCACTTGCTGACATGTGCTGTTGTTGTCATGGTACAGAACACACCTTTGGACCCGCCAGATCAGATTTCATGTGACCCCCCCCCAGATCAAAAAACAACAACAACATAAACAACCGGGACAAACCGCTGAGTGCAATCAAGGCTTTGTGCAATCAACGTTTTTCATTATAATTATGAACATTTTGCCCTTGTATAAAAATAACTTCTCTTTTTTGTGGGTTGTATGGGTTTGTTTTGTTTTGATTTTTCCTCTCTTTTTTTGTTTCTTGTTTTTGTATCTGTTCATTTAGACTAAATATAAAAAAAAGAAAATACAGTGAAAGTCACCTACAACCACCAGTGTCCACATACATGAGATATGAGCCACACATTGTCATCTATTTTCCTACAAATGTGAACATAAGTTACAAAATTGACATTACATTATGTTGAAGAAGACCAGAAACACACAGCACGTGTCAATGTTGCCACTTGAGTAGGTGGACCCACTAAAGTGGCCAGAGACGGTCACACATACAATATAAAAACAAATCAAATGTGGTTTTGTCATTTGTTTTTACATGAACTGTGCTCTTGCCACTGTGTGATTGTGTGTGTTTATGTTTTTTATTCACAGGGTAAAACCACAGTGTCCGACGTGAGGCTTAAACGGCAGGACACGTGGGCAAACAGTGAGGTGAGAGGTGAAAATGGCAGACTGTGTGTGTGTGTGTGTGTGTGTGTGTAGGGATGCAGAGACAGAGGGCAGACGTCGGTCTGTTATGTCTCTGCTGATGCACACTCTCCGTCTGGCATAATAAAGACCATGTGGAGTCGTACAAACTGTGACCGCTGTGCTCTGTGAAGGATAAGAATCCATTATGCACATAGATAGAGACACCCCCACCACACACACACACACACACACACACCATGTACACTATATGAATATATAGAGGGGAAAGCAGAGGGAGGGAGACAGAGGAAGAGATGTTCATTTATAATGCATATACCAAGCTTGAGCTTTGAACAACAAACCCAGTGCCCTCCCTTCTCCTCCTCCTCCCTCAGTGGTACAGAGGGGAAAACCCACAGACTGCTCTGACTGGAGGAGAAACTGTAACCATTATTAAATCAACTCATATGAACCACACTGGCTGCCTAAACACCAGAATCTGAACAGGAGGATTAGACTAGAATAGAATCATTTTTAACTGTTGCGTTCTCTTATTTCATATAGTCGCACTTTTGATTTTCTATGCCGCTAACTACACTCTATGTTTTCGACAGTTTTGGGGGAGTTTTAAGGTGTATTTTTTGGGATATTTTTTACATTTTATTCTTGTTGTCTTGTGTTTTTTTGTGGTTGTAAACTGGCAAACAAGTAAATCGTCAAACGGCAGTTTAACTGGTAAACTAGCAGACAGACACTAAACAGGTCGACTAGCAAATAGCCGCTAAACGAGTCAACTAGCAAACAAGTAAAAAGACAAACAGCAGTTTAACTAGTAAACTAGCAGACAGACGCTAAACAGGTCGACTAGCAAACAAGTAAAAAGACAAACATCAGTTTAACTGGTAAACTAGCAGACAGACACTAAACAGGTCGACTAGCAAACAGCAGCTAAATAAGTGAACTAGCAAACAAGTAAAAAGACAAACATTAGTTTAACTAGTAAACTAGCAGACAGACACTAAACATTAGGCTAGACTAGCAACTAAACTGGCAAACAAGTAAAGACAAACATCAGTTTAACTGGTAAACTAGCAGACAGACACTAAACAGGTCGACTAGCAAATAGCCGCTAAACGAGTCAACTAGCAAACAAGTAAAAAGACAAACAGCTGTAAACGACAGACGCTAAACAGGTCGACTAGCAAATAGCTGCTAAACGAGGCAACTAGCAAACAAGTAAAAAGACAAACATCAGTTTAACTGGTAAACTAGCAGACAGACGCTAAATAGGTCGACTAGCAAACAGCAGCTAAAAAAGTCAACTAGCAAACAAGTAAAAAGACAAACAGCAGTTTAACTGGTAAACTAGCAGACAGACGCTAAACATGTAAACAGGTAAACTGGTGATTCGCCCCCTAGTGGAGCAGAATAACCAGTGCTTGTATAGCGGGACGTGGACAGTTGTGGGCTGAGCGACTTTAAATGGCTGAATCACATTAAGTAATGGCTCAACTGCTGAGTGGTGACAAGCAGCGAGCACAGCATGAATAAAGTATAGACACTGTCTCCCCTGTGTGTAGGAGGGTGGCCAGTGTGTGTGTGTGTCTGTGTGTGTGTGTCTGTGTGTCTGTGTGTGTGTGTGTGTCTGCGCGTGTGTGTCCATTAAATATATGAGATGTAGGTCAGAACGTGGGAGATGCCAGACATGCTCTGTTGTTTCTCTGCTCTCAGCACAGACTGGCACACACGCACACACACACACACACACACACGCACACACACGCACACACACACACAAACTGCATTGAGTTTAAGCAGCTGATGTTCCTGAGCTCGTCCTCTTTCTCCGCTGCATGACGCCATTAAAGGAGAGTAATGTCTAACTTCTAAAATCTGTAAATAAATATCTTCCTGGCACAGAATGTTATTCATATATTTATTTATTTATTTATTTTTAAAGGTTATTTTGTCTCAACTGGAATAACTGTGTTCAAATATCCACAGCCGGTTTCAAGTGTCTGCACACTGTTGGTATAAATGCAGTGACGATGTAACAATGACATTATCTGTTTTACTCTGACATTTGCTGCTTCTAATCATGTACAAAGTACATACTGTATATATACATATATATATGTATATACATACATATACATATATAGTAGGGGTGGAGGAGGTGTACCTAATAAAGTGGCAGGATAGTGTGTGTACAATCCTAACTCCTCACTTTTAATACTTTTACTTTTAAACCTTTAGTACATTTTATATCAGAAAATGACATTTGATACTCACAGTGTAAAACAAAGTCATTTTCTGGTAACATAACTTTATACCTTTACTTAAATGTCCCTTTTAGGTAGTTTATACATAAATACATACATTAATTATGGTGTGCCTCTGTGTCAGTGGCTGTTCTCGCTGCAGCATGTGAAGTCCATGTGGCTAAAAAACACTTGTCAGCTCTTTTTCTTTTTCTGCCGTGGCAAAATTGCTTCCTAATAATATGGTTGATGGGGCCAGTTTCTGTGGGCCTGAGCTGGATGTTTCCATGCGAAACTTATCATTAGGGCCATGCTCGCTCCACATTTACTATCTCCCAGCGAAGCGTGTGTTTAAACGTCAGTGTTTCCAACAGGGACCACATGACATGAGGCTGCAATTCAGCACGGGAGGAGGAGGAGGAGGAGGAGGAGGGGGAGCGGCTGGTGTCACTTATGTAACACAGATTTGGACACTTTTAGAACGCAGGTATCTTAAAGCAGGGGTCAAATGACTGAGGGCCACCACACGTCCAGTGTGGCCAGCAGGGGCCACCAAGTTGCTCCTGAAGACAGTTGTTTTGTTTTATTTAACCTGTCTCACACAACACAGAATCACAGACAGCAATGAAGGAAATGTGCAAAGTGAATAAACAAACTGTATATATATATATAATCTACTGTGAGTGAGTGCAGTGTGTTATTTAAACTAAAATCTGTGTCACCTTGAGAACCGCTCACGCTCCCACACCAAAGTCCATAGAGAAAATGGTCATTTTTAGCTTGCAGGGACTCAGGTCTCCTGGTCTACAGCTTTGTGTTAACGTTGGTAAATCTGAACAAAGGTTTTCAAACGTCAAAGTCACACAAAAGTCCATTTGAAGCCACTGACAAACGCAGTGGAACAACCACGACTCCCGTGTGCTGTGGTGTAAAAGCGCTGATTTTCTCTGTGGGTTTTGGTGCGAGAGAACAAGTCACTGACAAAGTGACGTAAACTTGTGTTTTCACTGACTCTGTCATCACGTCATGTGACTACACTTAAAGTGTCACTTCAAAGTGTAATAGTTTCCTGAGTGTGTGTGTGTGTGTGTGTGTGTGTGAGCCCTCTGTGCTTCCTAATGGACGGGTGGACACAGCAGGATTATCACCGTGACCTAATTATGGAGCGTGTGCCGTGCAGTCAGAACCTCAGCACTAATTAAAAGCACCGTGTGACCTCTTCTCCTCATCTTCCTCCTCCTCCTCCTCCGGCCTCTGGTTCAAACACCATAATGTGCTCAGCTCCTCTGGACGGCGACGGACGAATCGCCGTCGGTTATTAAATCTGTCTTTATGAAAAAGAACCACGAGAGTCATTAAAATGCTGACAGAAGACAAATGTGTTTAAATTGAATGTTTATCATTCTGTATTTACAGATTTTTCAGAATAAAAGTTTTGGTTTGATCAATCTGTTTGTATTTATCACGTATTAAAGATCATTTCTAATCATTTTTTTTTTGCAGAACAAGTGGAAAAAAAGCACAAATTTGCTGTTTTCAGAACATTTACGTGACATTTTTTTCCCTTTCTTCACTAAAAACCTAGTTTCTGTTATCTCTGATTGTTTTGAACTTACCGTTTCTTCATCAAGTTTTATTTTATTCCTTTTTTATATATCATTTTGTTATTTTATATTATATTCTAATTAGTCTATAAACTCAGGTCATTGCTGTGAAAAAAGAAGCAGAATTCTATATTCTTAATGTAATTCTTATGTATATTATTATATAATGTATATTCTTAAGTGTAAAGTGATTATATTTGGTGGACACAGGACATGAAAGAAGCACACGCCTCATGAATAATGTACCATTTTCTTTTATTGGACTTATATAGAAATACTTAAAAAAAACATGAAGTAGCACCATTACTTAAGTTTTACCGTTTTTTTTGTCGTTTTTTTTATATCATGTATAACTTTAAATGTCAGAAAAATAAAACTCTTGATACATCTTCTTTGTTTTTTGTTGTTTTTTGTTGTTTCTTCAAATCTTGTCTCAGCAAATATAATATTAGTATCTGACCATGAGGTTAAAGGCCCTTTATCATAAAATAAAATATACTTTGTTCTTAAACTTTGCTCAATAAAGTACATTTACGCTCAAGTAACTTTCACCTACATAATATACATAAACAAGTGGTAAACAAACGTATTAAAATAGAAATACTAAAACTATAGTGGTGCAACAGAAGCCTGTAAATCTCCACTGGAATCTAATTCATACAAATTCTTTAGAAAGCGTCGACAGTTTCCTTTGTGTTCAACTTACTAAGTTTTGTACATTTCTCAACATTTCATAATAATATAGAATAAAATATGCTTTATATTACTGAATAAAAAATATGCTGGGTGAAGCAGATTTTAAAACACTTTTTTTTCCGTTTTTTTTTTTGCTGAACCTATAAAAACTCCATCCCAACAGAATACTGTCAAACACCCCGCCCCCCCCCACAGTCGTGTGATATTAAAACAATACAGTGATCAACGCCGCGAGGCCGTACTAAAAAATAAACAACATTTCAACCCAGCTACAAAAAAGTTCACTGAACTTAAATTAAAATATCTGTAAACATCTTTTTGCAATAAGGAAATATAATCTTTCAAGTCAAAAAAGAAAATAAAATACTTCAAATATCTGTATTAATGTTCATTTCAAACTTGTGTCAACTCGTGGAAATGTAATATATACATATATATGTAGGATATGTCGTCGTCGTTTCTTTTGTTGTGTTTTTGTTTTCCTGACCTCGAGCTGCAGTATCTTTGTTCTCGCTTGTCGCCGCCGCCTCGACGCTCGCTTCACTACATTCATTGGGCGAAAACTGGAAAACTCGGGCTGCGTCCACACACGTCTGCGTTCTCCGTCCACTTAAAGGGCCAGTGTGTGAAAATTCAACATATTAACCTTCAGTACCACACGTTTAAGGATGGCTGGATGCTTCGTCTTCTTCTGTAGTGAAGGTCCAGAGCGTTTGAATCCAAAATGAACCTTTTATATTTATATCAGGAGCCGGGTCAGCTCCACAGCGGTGGCCATTTTGGATCACAGTAGCCCACAATGGACAAAACTAAATCATTATGTTTTGAATTTTGATTATTTCCCTGATGACTTTGCTTCATAATAACAAAGGAATTTTGGTTTGTGGACAATATGAGACATTTGAGAAGATCATATTTTTTTGAAGTTTGAACCCTTTAACCCTCTTATTATTTACCATTTAGTCTTCAAATAAACCTTTGATACCGACTTTAGGCAGAAGTTACAGACGCTTTAACAGCCAGTTTTAGAAGTATAACACTCGATGACGACGTCCTTTCTGGTTGGCGAGGGCCACGTCACCATGAATTCTTACACACTGGACCTTTAACGGCTCGGTTCACTTTTGAAAACCCAGTCTGGACGGACTTTTTAAAACCACACTCAGTGCACGTTGTCTGACTTTACTCGTTAGTCGTATATTGTGAGGAAAATGACTTCTCCGCTGTCGCCGCCGCCGATTTGAAATGAAAACGCAGTGCTAAGGATGTAGCCACAGCCCGCTAACAGCCCACTGACCGCTGTGTCTCCTCGTTACATAAATATAGGGTACAATTTACTAGAACTATTGATTACTATGCTGTAATATTTAAAACATGCACTTAGATGTTGAAAATATTTCAAAGCTACAGTCTATTATTCACAACGACGACCCCCAAAGAGGGCGTCGGCCCCTTCGTCTAGATACTGCAGCCTCTTACATACATATGTATATCTATGTACACGTTCCAAACCAGGACCCGGGCGATCCCGTTAAAGCAGTACGAAGAGTCTGTTGTTGCTATTGTCGCCAGTCTCGCTGACAGGAACAGTCACAGAGATACACACTTCTTATGAAAATATACGTATAGCCTGAGTGACGCCGGCGTGGCAGACGGGGCATTTGGGCTCGCTCCTCTCGCAGATGCGATTGGCGCATTCCATACAGAACAGGTTGTGTCCACAGGGGACCAGAGCTGCGATGACCTCGCTCTCGAAGCACACCGAGCAGTCGCGGCTGCCCTTCCGGCTCGTGCCGGATGAGGTGGAGGAGGACGAGGAGGAGGAGGACGACGAGTTGGAGGAGTCGCACGGAACTCCGGGCAGGGAGGCGATAGTGCTGGAGTAACCGGGGAAACTGAGCGGACCGCCGCCGGGATCGCTGCGCACCCTCCGTGCGAGCGGGTGCTCAGCGGTGCCTCCGGTGTGGCCGTGGAGTGGAGGTGAGAGTCTGGGCTGCGGGGTACATCCATTAACCCTTCTCTGATTCACCGCTACCCCGTTTGCATTGTTGGAGGTGTTGGTGGGGAACATGGCTGAGGTGGAGGTGGGGGAGCTGCCTCCGTTGGAGGAGGGCGTCATGCGACTGTCACACTGAGACCACAGGAAACCAGGCGGGGCTTGTGTTGTGTCGAACCCCGGCGAGGAGTCAAAAGTCATGTCAGTGCAGTCGGGCGAGATGACGTCACTCCCGTAAACGAAGCCGTTGCCGTTGGTGTTGACGTTGATGTTGTTGTTGTTGTTGTTGCCGTTGTTGTTGGTGGTGGTGGTGTAGCTGAGTGCGGGGCTGGGGGGGCTGTAGTCCGCCATGCGGGAGCTGTTGTTGCCAAAGTAGGAGTCTGTGGAGGCGCTGCCCAGGGAGGAGGACGAGTCGTTGCGGTAGTTGGAGAAGGGCTTGCGAGCCGAGGTGAGGTTCATCCCGGCGCTGGCCTTGGACCACAGGGTGGGGTGACCATGCAGGTCAAAACCCACATCAGTACCGTTGGCGTGGAAGTCATTTTCATCTTGGAGCTCAATGAGGCCGCCCGTCCTCATGGCGATGTGGGCTTCAATCTCCTCCCGTGCTCGGTCTACATTCTCGGGCATCCCCGTCACCTCAAACACCGGCTCCTTGTCTCGGCTGGGCGTCACGATGTAGGTGTGGGTTTGCTGCTGGATACGTTTGATGGTGGCCCCCTTGGGGCCCACAACCAGCCCCACCACACGGTAAGGCACCCGCACCTGGATGGTGGTCTGTCCGGGCAGGTTCGGGGGTCCGGGGACTGGGGTGCCGCTTCCGTTCAGGCTGGTGTTTTTGTTCCTGGAGGCTCGGATCATGGAGAAGTGCTCGGCAGCGGAGATGATCTCCCTCCTCGCCATGGCCACGTCCTCCCGCCGTCCCGTCACCACAAAAACAGGCTCCTCGCCTCGAACCGGGGTCTTGATGTAGGTGTTTGTCTTCGCCCGGAGCGCTTTGATCTTGCAACCTGAGGCGTGGAAGCAAAACGGGGAAAAGTGAGGACAAGTCCGACAAAAACAACAACCTGATACGTGTCATGTGTTCAACTATTACTCGGAGACTATTTTAAACAGCTGCTGTATGTTTATTATTGTCTCACAAAAGGCCGCGCGGCCTCAGAAGCGAGTAAATTAAAACCACATGCTGCAGCACCTTGAACATACAGCGGGATGAAAATAACTCCACAAAGAAACCTGTTCCGTTAGAATATCTGAGGAAGCGGCAGGAGACGCATGACATAATTAGTGGAACGCGGCCAGAGGAGCGGGACAGTGTGATGCAGCAACATCAGCTCCAGTGTCCACTGTGGGTTTACATCGGGCTGATGTGGGTTAAACGAGGATAAAGCAATCCAGACATTAATCCACATTATTTTATACACATATATATATTTTAAGCTTAATGTGCATGTAAATAATCTACAAATGTCACATTCAAAAGGGGGCGGGAGACAATTCATGGTACAACAATGATGTTCCTGTTTGTTTATGACAAATCACAACAGTGACGTCGTTTGCAAGACAGTGAAATAGTGAGCAGACCACACGCGGCGGCGTCGCTGTTTTATCCCCATGTGTGTTTCATTTAGAGGAGGAAAAAACACGCCATTTTTGTCTCTCTCGTCCTAACCACGTGCCTTTTGTGTCTCACCCCGACAACATTCATAACCAGGAAATGCTCAACACCTCCCCAATTTCCTTATTCATTAACACTTCACTTGAGCCTGAAGACATGCAAGTAAACACCTCCCTGAAGCGTAAAAACATTTGTCTGTTTGTCTGAATATCAATGGATCAACAATGACAACAACAGCAGCAGCAGCAGCAGCAGCAGCAGCAGCGTTGCAGGGAGGAGCAAAGATTCCGCATATGTAACCAGGCACCAGAACCGCCCCGCAGCCGGGAGCCCAGTTCACTCCATGCAGCGATGGGCGTCTGCTGCTTGTGGCAAGGTAAGATCGTGACCGTTGTCCTAATTTGATCCTGTGCCGCTCGCCGCCACACATCACTCTGGAAGCCGCTTAATAACAAAGGCAGACAGTGGAGAGGCACTGCCCCCGATGAGCTCACTCAGTGACCTACATGTCCTACTTTAACCACACGATAATGATTATAATGACAGGAAGTGTCGGGAGTTTGTTTCTGCTCTCTGTTTATAGAAGTGTTTCTTCATTTAAATAGTCATATTGACGTTTTCTTTTCCCTATACAATGAACCCCATTCATTTCTGCCCCATCTTAACATTCATTGACTGTTTTAAAAACAGAAAAATAAAATAAAAGTGTCTAATCAGAGGTGGGTCCATAGACTCTTTGATTCGGCACAGGCGGAATGAACCCGGCGGGCACTTATTCATCTTAAATGTCAACTTCTTGAATCGCCTCGCGCTCCTTGCAGCCGCCCACCTCGCTGTATTTATAGAGGAGGGAACAGCGTGTGACTAAGTGGCGAGACGGTAACAAAAGCACGCGTTTCAGCCAAATCCATTGATACCTGGTGGATTACAGAGGTGTTGAATTCACGACTGGTGCCCACACATTTACACCGAGGCATCACAAAGAAGTGAGAGAGGCAGCACAGGGTAAAGTTCCTTAAATGCATTTTCTGAGAGGGTTTATTGACATTCTGTTCCAGACATGGCACTGTATGAAGATGCCCTGTTCCCTGATGTTTAGGTACTTGAACTGAAATGGGGCGGGGCCTTTTGTCTGTGATCTACCTTCATAAGATTTCAGAAAATGTTTCAAAAACAAGGGGAAGAATTGTCAACGATAGAGAGGAAACTAATAAAATAGTATTTCAAAAATGTTAGCAAGCATTTTGTTTTACAAAATAATATTCCACAAATATGTTATTAGTGTAAAAAAAATAAATCCTATGATATGTTGTAAATTTTACAAAAACATGTTATTGTTTAGATATTTTTACAGCTCACAGACTCCCCCTTGTGGCACATCAAAATAAACCACTAAGACTGTATTTTGCTCAGCAAAACAGCATTTTACACAATCTCCCAGTAAATATTAGTAATTGTCTTCATTTACAATGATTCCAAGAAAGGAATATGACTTACGTGGAGAAGTTTTTTTTGGTAAATGTGATGTGCAATTACATCATAAATTGTCCCTTTGTCGTAGCCTGGAACTCGCTTCAACCTCATTTGTTTTGGTTCTCTCTCTCACACACACACACACACACACAGTCAACGCACTACAACAACAACAACAAACACACATGTTTGTGCGGATGTTCTTGTCCGGACAATCCGTGCATCTAAACTTTAACCTTAACCACAAATCACAGTCTGAATCTTAACTTAACTACAAGCTCAGAAATGAGGTTCTACCATTGAAATGTTGAGGACTTCAGAGCAAGTCCACTTGGCTTTAGTTTAACTCCTGAAGATACAGTGACCTGGAGGACTGAGGACCTTCAAACATACCTAAGAAATGACTATTCTGACTGAGGAAAACAGCTTCTACCTCCAAAATGTTCAGGAATGCTAAGCAAGTCCAGTTGCCTACAGCTGAACTCCTGAAGATACAAAGACCTGAATGACTGAGAACCTTCTTAGAAGTTGGGGTTCTGTCTCAGAACACATGTTCAGAGGTAATGTTGGGGTTCTACCTCCAAGATGTACAAGACTTTAAAGCAAGTGCAGCTGCCTACAGCTGAACTCCTGAAGATACAATGACCCGAGCGACAGAGAACGTTCACAGATGTTGTTCTTCAGAGGTGATGCTGGGGCTTCTATCTCAAAAATGAGGTGATGTTCTAACTTAGAAACGGTGCTTCTCCCCCCCGACATGTGGTTCGACCTGAGAGGAGAAGGTCTACCTCTGTCTAAGAACTGAGCTTCTGTCTCGTTCGGACCAGACGTCGGCGAGCACGAGGACTGCTGGACCTGGAAAAAGTCAACAAAAACAAGTACACAAACACACCTTGTCTGCCCACAATCTCCGCCACATGCTCGGAGCTGGGAACCGGGACGCATTCGGTCATGTTGACGCTCTTCTTCCGGGGCTCCTGGTTGTTGTCGAAGAGCGGGTCTTGGTCGTTGTCCAGGCCGAGCAGCGAGAGCTGGTCCAGGGCGATCTGCAGCGCTCTCTGCTCGTCCAGTGCGTCTCCCTGGACGTTGCTGTCGGCGAACAGCGAGCTGGGCATCTTCGCGGATCAAGAAGGCAGGAAAAAGAAGAAGAAGGAGGGTGAAAGAAGGAGTGACCGGGAGGGGAGGAAGAGAGGAGAGGAGGGGAGGAAGAGGAGGGGGAGAGCAAAGGAACCGGAGCCGGTTCTCACAGACAAACTGGTCCGTGGCAAATAAATCAGTGCGGCGGAGAGGAGAGGAAGGAGGAGGAAGAAAAGCAGTGCAAGGTGCCGCAAAATAACATCCACCCCTCTGTGTTGGCTTCTGCCCCCGACAGGAAGAGTTAGTCCCGGGCTGAGCCGAGCCGTGCTGGGCTGTGTTGTGTTGTGTCACGGAGAATAAAAAGCGTGTTTACTCCAGGTAGTGAGGAATATTCCTTCCTGACAAAGAGCCCCTCCCCGGCGGCTTCCTTCAGCTGCTCTGTTGCTTCTGTCTCACTCTTCGCACAGCCAGACAGAGAGATGTGCGGGTGACGTCACCGCCTGGGCAGGGACGATGCGGCGCTGGGGGCTCATTTGCATACACGCGAGCTGATTGGGCGGGCCTGCGGTGTGTGGGCGGTGCCGCGGAGCGAGGCGCGCCCACTTCTTTGTTCTCAGTCTGTCTTTGTTTCTCGCTGCTCTGCTACTGTGCTTGTTACACACACACACACACACATTTGTTTTTGTTTTTTGATTAAAGAAATATTGGTCAAATTTGAATTTGGCATCTGAGGGAAAGTTGAAGGAAACTTAATGTTTCACAAATTTTTGCCAAATTTGCAAAAATAAACAAACAAATAAATAAATAAAAAACTGGTAAGTCAGTAAGTGCAATAGTAGATATCCTGAAATTAATTGTAAAATTTGCCATAAAATTGGTAAAAGAAACACACGAGGAAACATGATAAAATTCGACTGTATCAAAGAAAAGTTATGTGTAAAAGTTGATGTATCAATAAAACCACTTCATGTTTCACAAATCACGAAATCTTAGCCAAAAAAAAGTTGGTAGAAAATGTATTTGCGTTTTCAACTATTAACTATTAACATTTAAACTGATTAAGCACATTTCCATTAAACTATGTGAGAAAATGTGGTCAAATTTGCCATTAAATTGGTAAAAGAATCTCAGGAGGAAACTTCGACCGCGTCACATTACATTTGAGGAAGACGGAAAAGTAAGTGCAATAGTTCATATTCTTCTAGCCTTGTTTCTATTAAACTATATGGACACTTTTTGTCAAATTTGCCATAAAATTGGTAAGAAAACAACAACCAAAAACCCACACATGAAATGATTTAACGTCAGCTGGAGGTGGAAACTTTGGAATATCAATAAAAGTTGAATTTGTGTCACGGAAACAGATTTATCGTTTTAGCCTCGTTTCCATTCAAATGTTTTTGACCACTGTAAAAAAAAGAAAACGACAGTGAAGTGACCACATTCACACGGGTGTCATGTTTACATGAATGCCGATCAGAGCTGGAGTCAATAAAAAGTCTACTGCACAGTCATTTGACCCCCGGGGGTAAATGTTGATTGTATCTTTTCCATTTGCAGACAAAAGCCAGATGTTAGTGGGGTTTTTTGACCAGTGGAGAAAAAAGGCTTACGGTTGTTTTACTGGCACAGAACGTGACATGTGGTCCAGTGTGTTCAGCCACAGCAGACACCAACAGTCAATAAATCAATACACTTATTGATCATTAATCTGCTTCTCCCTCCAGGTTCCAGGCTTCTTAACTCTGAAGGCTTTGAAAAACGTTTTATTTTGAAGGGCTTTAAGGGTATTTCCTGTCGTTTTACGGCACCAGACGATGACGTCACTGTGCCGTCACCTCAGATGAACCTCCGTGGTCACAGAAAACAATAAATAACTTAACGGGAAATTGTACAGACCGTAGTGTTTGGGGCCTTTAAGGACATCTTAAAGGGATAGTTACAGGGTTTTTTCAGGCCCTGTTCCGACTTGGTATCGACATCCATCCTTAGTGATCGCATGTTCTTGTTCAATGAGGGAGTTCTTCTGCCCCCTTTTTTCCCCAAGATAACTTTCACTTTCCATATCTGGCAGTCATTGAGGGTCAAGGGGCAAATCTCAGCTCAGTTTTGGAATGTTCTAGACATCAGAAATGGTCTACAGGAGAAGTACACGTGTCAAATGCTACCCACCGATGTAAAACTGTGTCTGCACAACCGAATCAGAACTCTACTTGTGCTGCTGTGACATGAAAGATGATTTATTGTGAATGTGTCAGCACTGGCAATTGTCACAAAATACAAATTTAAATAAATACATTTTGATTGATTTATTTTTTAAATAAAATACCATTTGTTTAAAGTTTAAGTGAATTAACAAAATACAGATTTCAGTCTTTCTTTATTTGTTTGCGGCTGTAAATTTATGGTGACTCAGGTATTTTTAAAATGCTTTATCCTCTAGTAAAAATGAAAATACCATGTTTAGACGTTATTACACGGTCTCAATAGTTTCACTTTATCTTTGTATGGGAGCTTTATTCCAGCCTGTGTATAATAAAGTGTGAATGGGGTGTTTTTAACGCACCTCGGATCCAGCAGTGCACGGGACAATAGCTGCAGGCCGTTTGCATATTGTCTTCCTTGGCAGCGCAGTGTGGAAGTATGAGGCGTAAATGTGGAGAGCACTCGGGGTGAAGGGTTGGACGCCTTTGTGGACGGCCACAGAGCGGGAGGACGAGGGGACGGAGGTGGACGTCACGGGGGCGTTTGGTTCGACACAAAGGGGATTTCAAGCTGATTCAAAACCGTTGAGACCAGAAGCACTTTGCTTTGTCACCTCACTCCTGCAGCACAATACCGATGCTAATGAGGCGGCACTCAGGGACCAGAGGAGCTGACGGGAAAAGACCTTCCTGTTAATATTTGACACCTCAGCTCCAGCCCAAAAAAATCCTCCTCCTCCTCCTCCTCTTCATTCCTAGCAACGTAACATCTATTCACTCCTGTGTTTCCTCAACGTTCAGGTCTTAGAAACAGAACTTTTTTTTCTTTTTTCTTTCCTAAAAATCTCTGTAAACGTTGTTTCAAGAAATGTCTTCATACGCACAAAAACCCGGCAAAATGACACTGAACCATGGTAGTTTGTGTGCCAGGCCTGTAAGTGGCGCTGTGACTCTGACACGGAACATGGAGAAAAAAGACGTGGAAGATGAAAAAAGTCCAAAAAAGAAGATTTGACCATTGTTTCACCAAAGTAGCGTATCGATTGTAAGTATAATAACACAAGACGGAGTTTTATGGAGTCATTTCTCTTTTACTCATGACAGCTTCAGATTTATCTGGTGACCTGCTGGTGGGGGCTCTTGACCCCCAGGTTGAGAACCACAGTCATATATCACAGACCTATAACATGTTCATTTATAAGAAACCATATTGTATATATTATTTTTTATTTTGTATATAACTTCTACAACAGCCTTCCAGTTGAAAGACAACTTGCTCAATCCTAACTACTTGTACTTTTACTTCTAAAACAAGTAAATTTTTATGTACTTAAGTGAGTGAATAAGTGCTTTTGCCCATTCTTCCAGAGTAACTTTCAATATATGGCAGTTATTTTCAATTCACTGCATGTTAAAACGGTGTATTAACAAGTTAAACTGAAGAAAAACAAAACATTTTATTTAGAAAAACACTGCAGTTGTACACAAACAGCAAATTTTGCTTGTTAAATTAGAATTAAAAAAAAAAAGTTTTTGTCTCAATGTCCAAAAACAGGTAAAAAAATGAAAACTACGTACAGGTGATTTTCTAACTCTCTCCTCTCTGGTGACAAAAACGCTGATTTTCTGAAGTTACCGTAATAACCACACAACTTCGTGTAATTACGGTAAATGCAAACATGTCGCCTGCGGCACACTCTGTGTTAAAGGGTCAAGTAACATTATTAAAAAGTGACTTCAGCTTCTATCCAAGCCATTTTCTGGTGACATACTTGTATTTGTACTCAAGTATTACTTGAAGGTACTTTGTTCAAGACTGCTGTACTGAACCAAACCGGAAACACGGCCACAAGTTTCTGGAAATCCAAGTTCAGCGGTGTCCCACATGCCCAGACGGTGTGACACTGCTCTTTCTTAAGCCCAGACGGACGCTGATCGCTGTTTGGCATTAGACACGAGCAGCTACTTAGAGGCGATTAGCCGTTCGCCTTTTAATGAGAGGAAGGGAAGCTGAGCTCGCTCTAACCCGCAGAGCAGCGGAGGCAGACGGGGCTCAGTGAAGCTTCTGTCCGCGGAGCTGCAGACACTGACTGGGTCACAGCAAACATCAGGTCACAGGATACTGAGCCGTCTGTCTGCTCTCCCTCACTGACCTCATAAACACACACGTGTGCGTTTCCCGCCGCGGCCAACGTCGTGTATACGTGTCGTATTTAAACAAAAGCTGCACAAAAGCACAACTTTCCCCACAAACACAGAAACTGTGACTCGAAAGGCTTTAGTTCCAACAAATGTTTGTTCACGTCAGAATCCTGACTTTAATCTCAGAATTCTGTTTTTCAGACTTTAATCTCAGAATTCTGTTTTTCAGACTTTAATCTCAGAATTCTGTTTTTCAGACTTTAATCTCAGAATTCTGACTTCAATCTCAGAATTCTGTCTTTTTTACTTTAATCTCAGAATCCTGACTTCAATCTCAGAATTCTGTCTTCCTGATTGTAATCTCAGAATCCTATCTTTCTGATTTAATCTCAGAATTCTGTTTTTCAGACTTTAATCTCAGAATTCTGTCTTTTATTTTAATCTCAGAATCCTGACTTTAATCTCAGAATTCTGTCTTTTACTTTTAATCTCAGAATCCTGACTTTAATCTCAGAATTCTGTCTTTTTTACTTTAATCTCAGAATCCTGACTTCAATCTCAGAATTCTGTCTTCCTGATTGTAATCTCAGAATCCTATCTTTCTGACTTTAATCTCAGAATTCTGTTTTTCAGAATTTAATCTCAGAATTCTGTTTTTCAGACTTTAATCTCAGAATTCTGTTTTTCAGACTTTAATCTCAGAATTCAGTTTTTCAGACTTTTAAGAATCCTGACTAATCAGAATTCTGTCTTTCTGATTTTAATCTCAGATTTCTGTCTTTCTGATTTTAATCTCAGATTTCTGTCTTCAATCTCAGAATTCTGTTTTTCAGATTTTAATCTCAGAATCCTGACTTCAATCTCAGAATTCTGTCTTTCTGACTTTAATCTCAGAATTCTGTCTTTCTGACTTTAATCTCAAAATTCTGACTTCAATCTCAGAATCCTGACTTCAATCTCAGAATTCTGTTTTTCTGACTTTAATCTCAGAATTCTGACTTTAATCTCAGAATTCTTTCTTTAAACTTTGATTTCAGAATTCTGAATTTAATCTCAGTATTCTTCCAGGCTTTAATCTCAGAATTTTTATTTTTTTACACATGTAATTCCACAGAGATCAGTTGAAGCAGAACTTTAAGTGGTTTTAATGCGGACGCTGCTACGGGAATATGAAAATCACATAAAACGTAAATGTAAATACAGCACAGAACACGCTTGACATTTGACAGGAAGCTGATCTTACCCTTAACGGTCTGTTTAAAAGTCCGGTTTTAGTGGGACTAACAGAAACCGGACCTCAGCCCGGCTGAGCACCGAGGAGATTTACATGGTGGACGTGCAGCAGAACCATCTCCAGAAATATGGAACCAAATCTCTGACAGTGTTTCCAGCTCCTGGTTGGATTAGAGCAGTTGTGAAGGCAACATTTTGAGCAAGCTGTGCTTCTCATAAAGTGGCTTATGTATCTCTCTCTCTCTCTCTCTTTATATACACACACACACACATATATGATTTCTTTAAAAGAATTCAATTATTTCCCTGGTAGTTTGATCAGAGCACAGAACGCCTGGAGCTCTGTTCCACAACAGGACATTAAAACAATGCAACGAAACCCAGGAGAGAAGGAGAAGCTCCATTATATCACAGTGAGGGGGAGGGAGGGAGGAGAGGGGGAGGGGAGGGAGAGAGCACACACAGATGGAGAGGGAAGGATGCAGTGACAGACCGGCTGGCACGTAGCACATGTATGCACACACACAGGCTCACATAACTATTCCTCTGAGGACACTGCACTGACTTCCATTCATTTCAAACAGCCTAGTAACTTTAACTATAACCCGTTAATGACTAACACTAACCTTATGACCTAACCTACAATTTTAACCAGCTCCTTTACAAATGAGATTCTGCCTCCTTAGGACCAGGTTTTGGTCTCCATGAGGACTACTGGTCCTGACGAGGTGACGACTACAAGAACGCTCACATGACGCACACACACTCGTTTTCACATCTTAGTGAGGACACGTCATAGTCATAATGCATTCCCCTTTAACCTTAACTTGACCATCACACACTACTTAAACCCTTACCTTAACCTAAACCAGGGTTAGGGTAAGGGTTACCTGGCATAAACACTGACCTTGTCAGGACCGCGAGTCCTCGTGGAGACCAAAACCTCATCAGGTCCTAATGGGGCAGAACCTCATCTCTGAAGGAACTGGTTAAGTTTAGGATTTGAAGATTTGAATGTGTGGTTATGGTTAAGCTCAGGGTTAGGGATTAACTGGTTATAGTTAAGTGAATGGAAGTCAACGCAGAGTCCTGAGAAGAATATCTGTACAAACGTGTGTGTGTGTGTGTGTGTGTAAGCCACAGATTGTAACCTGATCCAAACTCAAGGTTAGACAAAGGAAAATGGGACACTTTGGTTTAGGCTGTGGTTTGTTTTGCTTCTGTGCTCTTTTGCTTTTTCTTTGCTCTGATGAGAGGAATCATTCGGTGTCTGACTGGTTATTAATCTCACCAACACTCGTCAACAAACAAACAAACAAACAAACAAACAAACAACAATGTGTGAAGAAGCTGTCGGTGTTTTGGTGAAGAACAAAAGAAAGGCGATTTGTGATTCATGGTCGTTGTTGTTGTTTGTGTCTTTCTTGTTGACATTAGCTGAACAGCATTAAAGGTAATATTGTGTTGTTGTTGTTGTTGTTGTGTTCTCCCATGTTACTGCAGGAACCTCACACTGTACATCACATGCATGAGCGGTGAAGCTATAGAAATGGTGCAGCCTGTGTAGGTATGGATGGATGCAGCACTGTCTGCCTCTCCCTCCCCTTTTCTCCTCCCACTCCTCCATCGCCTTCCATTCCTCCCCTCGTTGTCCTCACATCGCTCCGTCTCCTCCCTCCCTCCCTCCCTCACCCTCTTCGCTCTGACACACTGAACTGAAGTGGCACTGCCTCCCTGCGCTGTGATTGGCCGCCTGCCAGACGCTGGTGAGCCAAGCAGCACAGCGGCAGGGCAGCTGGAGCCGCCGGCCCACAATGCACCACAACACACTGATCACCCTCCTCCTCCTCCTCCTCCATCTTCTTCTCCATGTACATCCCACCCCCACCCCAGTCTTCCTCCTCCTCCTCCTCCTCCTCAGCCACAGCCCAGCTCTTTGTCGTTGCTTTCTTTCTTTCCTCTCGTACTCATATTCACTCAATAACTACGTGAAAAACACACATTTACAAATTGATCTCTAACAAAGTGAAACATTTTTTCCATCACTATGTTAAAGCAGACGTACAGAGAGTCTGTGAGACTATAGAGCGTCTTATGTCCTTTGTTTCAGCACAACCTACAGACGATCTGATGTTTTCTTTTCATTTTCACCAAATGTCTGAAACTAAGCACTCAAAATGATTCAAACTGTATCGAATGTGTGAAATTTGAAAATACGTCAAAGGGTTCAAAATAGTTATATTAATAGTTTTTGTGTTTGTGGGCGGGCCTTTGGAAGCTGCCTGCTGATTGGCTACTGAGATTTGGAGCGACAGGAAGTCTACTTTGTTATTGCTTTTTTAATTTTAGATACTTTATTAATCGCCTTAGGGAAATTATTCTCTGAATTTTGACCCATCCTAGAATTAGGAGCTGCCACACTGAGTCGCACCCGGGGAGCAATGGGGGTTGGGTACCTTGCTCAGGGGTACCCCAGCCCTTTCAACCGGCGACCTTCCGGTTACAAGCCAAGTTCCCTTTCCACTTGGCCACAGGCTGCTTCTCCTGTTCTTACTTTTTCTTTGTTGTGATATAAAATCAATCCTAACTTATGCACATGGAAATGAAAACAAACAGACATGACTTGCCCTATTGTCACTAACCTTAACTATAACCAGTTATAGTTGTGTTTAAACAGTTGGTGGAAATACAGAAAAACATCAGATTGTCTATAGGTTATGCTCACAAACAGAATATAAGACGCTCTATATAACAGATTCTTAAAGCCTCTGTATATATCTGTTTTAACATAAGTGTTCTAAGGGTTAAAGCGTTAAATTAAACACTCAGTGATGATTGTCGGGTGTGTTTCACTTTAAACATGGAGGAGGACAAAGCTGCTCTTCTGAGGTCTGAAATCAATGCTGAACCAAACATTCCAGAGAGAAACACTAATTTCCACTTCTTCTTCAGAGCCAAACCAGGCTCTTCCACCAGAGCCAGCAGCCCTCCCCCCTCAGACTGCTCGCCGGTCACCAGGCAGCCCAGCGGGAAACCCCTTCCCTCTTCCTCGCCAGTTCCTCTGGCAGATGAATATCCAGGGCCGGTGTGTAAACAGTGACAGGCCGAGGAGGAGAAAATGAAACGCTCCATCACACGTTTCGCTGGCTCAGCACAATCAGTGGAACATAGAAAATATACAGAGATACTTTTCTGCACAACTGACCCTTCAACTGTGTTTTCTACCACGTCACATTGTTCAGTTGCAGTGACGGTGGGAGTGATTTGAACGCTGCGCACAGACTGACTAACACGGGTCATACTTGTCTGAAATACACTTGTTCTTTGCACCGTGGTTTTTTTTTGTTTGAGGGTGGGGCTTAGGAAGCTGCCTGCTGATTGGCTACTGAGTTTTGGAGCGACAGTACTGGAAGTCTGTCGAGTGCAAAGCTCTATTTCTCTGCTTTCCAGCATCCATCCATCTTCTACTCACAAGAAGGGTCAAAAAATAATAAACAATAAATCCAAAACTAAACTCACTTTGTGTAATAATAGTAATAATAATAATAAAGTTCTGTTTTATGTGGATGAGGCCTACAAGTGACCCTTTAAAGATCTAAAGATAATGAAGTGGCTTCAAATCTCTTGTCATGATATTTTTTGGCTGCACACATGTTTTCTGACACACACATAAAACACTTATCTCCTGCATGCGACGCAGCACGAGAACGTTTAAAATGTCAGTAATGAGGCATTACAGCTGACTCCATGTTATCTCTATCGCACACTAATGGAGGAAGCCTCCTCTCAGCATGTTACAGAAGCCTCTGAGCTCCGCTGGATTTCGCCCACTGGTGCCATTCTCCAGTCCATTAGGATCTGATTTCCGCCGTGGAAACATCACTCAGAGCCCATTCCCCCCGTCTCCACGCCTGTAATGTACCATCGCTGCCAGTTTGCCCCGAGCCATCATCCATCCTTTCATGCATCCGCCCCTCTGTGCCTCCATCTCCGTATGCAGCCGTGCAGGCAGGCAGGCAGGCGGCGGCGGCCCCACCCAGAGTCAGCCAGAAACCATGAGCTCATGTTTATACAGGAACGCCTGCAGCTCTCTGGCTCGGGAAGAGGGATTTAATCATTCCAGTTATTTGAATTATTTACCTTTTAGAGCCAGTAAATGAATTTGTGTAGGATGTTTTTAAAGTCAGCGTAAAGGTCCTGGTAAACAAGGACCCATCGTGCATCATGCACACGACACGCTTTGTGTCACCAACGCGCAAAAGCCCAGACTTTGGAACCGCACGCCAAAGAGCACAAACAAAGACTTCCTCTAGTTTTTTTCTCTGTGGAAACTTCCCAGGACCTGATGTAGAGACCGGCCTGCGAAGCCCCTGCAACCCACTGCCACCCATTCCTCCGACACTCAGCCACCAGGTCAGCATACTTGGCCTTCATCCTTTCCCGATCTTCCCAGGGGACATGTTAGCTCCAGTAGCCCCACGAAACTCAACTGTCTCCCAAGGACAACCATGTCCCAAGTACCGTCGTGGAAAAGGCGCCATGAGACTCCAGTGAGCGTACAGAGGTGTCGGGAGGACGTCAGCATCATTATCAACAGATCTGCTGCTCTGTTTATTTTTGTTGGGAAGTGAACGTGCGAAGAACTCGTCAAAAAGAGACGAGTCTCTGTTTGTGTCATGTGTTAACGCCGTAACGACGACGGCGTGCAGCAGCTGTGACGGACGCGCCGAGCATCCGGTGTGAACGCGGGCGTCTGCGTGTCTGTGAGAGTCTGGACATCAGGACAAAACGGGAACAACAACAATATCACGACCCCCTGAAAACGCTGCTCCTGCTCAGACCAGAAGCGTCTTCTGTCTGTCCAGCTGTCCATGAAGAGGACAAACTGACAGACAGACACAGAGAGCGGCTCTGGAACAAGCTGCTAATTTACTGCTGCACTTTTTATGTGAAGCGGACTGAAGCAGGTTTGGCTGCATGAATCCAGTCTTTGTCCCAGTGACTGTGTGTGTGTGTGTGTGTGTGTGTGTGTGTGTGTGTGTGTGTGTACATACATCTTTGTGAGGACCAAAGAAAGTCACCAACCACAGGAAGTCAGGACATTTTGCATATATATGTGTATAAATATATGTATATATAAATATATACACATATATACATATATGTATTTATATATATATATACATATATGTGTATATATACTCCATATATACATATATGTATATAAATATATACACACATATATACATATATGTATATATAAATATATACACATATATACATATATGTATTTATTTATATATATACATATATACATATACGTATATATACATATATACACATATATAGAAATATGTATATAAATATATACACATATATACATATATGTATATACACACATATACATATAATACACACACATATATACATATATACACATATATGTATATATATATATAAATATATGTACATATATATGTACATATATTTATATACTAGGTGAAACTAGGGGATAAAAAAACAGGGGAGTTCTGAAACACAACACATGGTAAAATGAGGGAAGAAAGTGAATAATTTCCAGTGAATCACTGCTGTGCACAGAGACAGGGAGAAGGATCTGGACTTGAGTCTGCATTGATTGGCTACTTGGCAGAGATCCATGATCCTCTCACAGGAAAACACTGCAGCAGCGAGGCCGGACCGAGCTCAGTGCTGGGCCTGTTCTCTCCACGTGGGTCAGGACACCATGTGATGACCCTGGAGGTCTTGGCACTTTCACTTCTGTATCACACTTTCACTCGTTACCAAGATCTACAAACGCGTTCAGACCTGGGACTAAGATCTGAAAACGTCCCAGTCTGTCCTGAATGTATCAAGTCAAAAAAAAAGACATTCAGAGTCCGTTCACTCAACTGACGCCCACTAACACTTCCACAGTAATAAAACACTAATCCGAAGAAAAACCTTTAGATTTGTAACAATAACATTTAGATTTACAACCAAAATTTTGGATTTGCAACAAAAACTTTTTCATTCGCAACCAAAACGTTTAGATTTGTAAAAAAAACCTTTGACTGAGTTTCACCAGCAAACAATTTCGTTCGATTAGAGACAAACTAAATTTGGCTCGGTGTATTTCCAGATGTTCTCCTGTGGACATCTGTGACAGAGACGTCTCCCACTGTCTTCATCGCGTGTTTAACACACTCCTGAGAACATCCAGACCCAAAGAGGAGGTGCAGTCTAGATCTCAGATCAGTCACTTCATTATGAATCAACGATGCCAACACTGTATCTTTAAATGAACGTGTTATTGTTGTTTTTATGAGGGAACATGAACATTTCCGCACTAAAGCTGCCAGCAGCTGAATATTACTGTCCATCGTGTCTTTACAGCTTCAGTCGGTGGAATTTCAAACTTCAGTGACCCACTGAGTTTTCTAGTGGTTGTATTTCATTTCAGCTTTAGCCCAGACTACTTAATTGCCCCTTGCCCTTTACTCGACGCAGCAGACGCCGCCGTTATGAAGAGAAAACACAGATATTTCAACTCTTGTTCAACGCTGGCCACGGTGGACCAATTTACAGCGATGCCAACACATTTGCAGTTCTCAGTAAGCACAGGCTTCGTAACGAGTGGGGAACAAACCCGAGACTCTGCTGCAGAGACACAAACAGACAAAATCCACAACTACCTGCACAACAGGCCGCAGGAAAGACGACGGACATCAGGTGTGAATGGACAGGTGATGGACGCAGAACAAGAAAACCAGAGGAGATTAAAACAGGAACAAAGACACAATCACAGCTGTCACATGTGTGAAGCTGCTATGTTATGTTCCGCTTCATTTTAACGTCTTTGGACATGAGACAAACCAGGGACAGGGACTGCAAATCAGCCTTGGATAGAAGTCCTACATGTTAGACATCTGTTACTCTGATCTTCTTCTTGTTTTGGCTTCTCCCTTTAGGGGGCGCCATCTCCTGCCTCCATCTCACTCTATTCTATGAAGGAATCACGGCATTCCTTTATTTCAGTTACTGACACCTTTCAGCTGTAGTTTTGTTCGCGTCTTCTTTGTACCGCCACCCGCTGGTGAAGTGAGATACTACAGGAGTATACCAGGGTCCAGCGATATGTGAGGGCTTTTACAAGTTTGTGTGTTTGTGTCGCGTATAAAACCACATCAGGGCATTTTCACGCAGCCGGGCTACGATGACTCCGCCCACAATGAGGAGATGCGCTACCAAACCGAGCAGAGCGGTGCCGTGCCGTGCCGTCTTCAAAGCTCTGGCGCGAGACGAGCAAAATTCCAACTTCCATATTTATTCACATACGAGCAAACACTCAAAGCCCTGCTTCCCCAGCCTCCCACCCACTCTCTCTCTGTTCACTCACCACCTACTCACTCACCCACTCACCCACTCACACACCCACACCCAGCATGAGAGCCCGGCTCCAGCGCAGCCTCTCGGAGCCGGAGCTCGACAGCTTCCCTGAGGCTGGAGGCAGTTATCGTTCCCAGCAGCCGCTGAGCACAAGAACACTTGGAGCACAGTGTTATGATACGCTCACACTCAATGCAACACAAATCGTTGCTCATGCTCCTGGCATCAAAACTCCATGTCCATTTATAAAAGTGGAAGTTTACAGCATGTGCTGGGCTTTGTCATCTAGTTTTTTATTATTACAGAGCATCCATCTTCTAAGGCTTTATCCTCCACATGAGTTAACTCTCAGCTGACATAGGGCGAAAGGCGGGGTACAGCCTGGACTCTCTCACGCCTACGGTCAATTTGGAGAGTCCTTATTCCCCATATTGCATGTTTTTGTCTGTGGGAGGAACCAGGAGAACCTGGAATAAAGCCACACACACACACACACACACACACACATGATCAGGTCCCTGGTCTTCAAAGTGGTCGCGCTGACAGTGAACGACAGTCATTTCAAAGTCATTTATAAGCTCGTGGACGAAAACGATGACAAGATACTGGATTAAAAACAAACACGTGTGTGTGTGTGTGTGTGTGTGTGTGTGTGTAATCTCCACCTGGTTTGTGTTAAACGAGTGCTTCACTTCTCACAGAGCAGAACCAAACGTCTGGAAGCATCTGCACGCTCAAATATTCATAAATATGCTCGAGCATCCCCGAAGGTGAAGACAGAAGAAGAGAAATCAGGCCAGAAGACTTCTGACAAGAACCCCCGACAGGAAGCCAGACGGGGCTGCGAGCGCCTCGGGCTGCTGATCTGAGGTCATCTTTATCTTCCCTGCTTGATATTCACCACCAAACACAACCTACGCAAAGAACTCACATTCACTGTCTTTAACCTCTGCATGTATTTTAAATACAATTATCATTTAAAGAGAGAGAGAGAGAGTCTTTGAATGAAAACTAGAAGCATCATTTCATAATGGGCACAGATGGTTCTGTAAATATTATTGTAACCACGCTGACACGAGAGTCTGCGAGCATGTGCGCAAACAACGGTGTGCAAACACGTCCACCGCAATCGTCCCGGGGACAGTGTGTCGAGCACCCGGGGGACAAACGTGGTTTCAGAGCAGGAGGAGTCGGGAGCTCGAGGGAGCAAACACGTCGCACGCGGACACAGAGACGGGGACAGAGACAGGGACAGACACAACGCGTTCTTTTCACGTGAATGTAGCTGTGTGTGTGTGGGTGGACAGAGACGGAGCTCGGGGAGAGATGAAGACATTTCAGGAGACAAATACTCGATGTTAAAACGGGATTTTGTGTGGATTTGTAAACTGACTCACTCGCCTGCACCAAAGTCCACAGAGAAAAAGAGTGATTTTAATCACGTTAATAATCCACTGCAGAATCACTGCATCAAAACTCCAAGTTCACAGTCTGTGCTGGGCTTTGTCCTCTAGTTTTCTATTCCAGAGCATCCATCCATCCATCTTCTAGGGCTTTATCCTCCACATGAGGGTCACAGGAGACAAACAAGCGTCCACTCTCACACCTACGGTCAATTCACCATGACTTTTTTTTTATAATATTACTTCAGTAAAAGTCTCGTAGTCATTTATGTCCCCACAATGTAACTGTGTAAACAGATTTAGGTCCACACAACATCAATAATTCCACAGCAGACTCTATTGTTCGGCAGCTTTTACTCAGAGCACAGTTTCTTTGACAGTCCATTTCCTGTGAGTCCTGCAGCTCATCGTCGTCGCTCATTGATATAAAAACAGAAAGCGATCGCCATGACTCAGGTTTTATATTTGGTGCTTTATTTTCTGTGGGACCACGGACACAGAGGACGGAGACGGTGTGTTTCAGTGGAAATGGATCCAGTTCACTACTGACGGAGAGAGTGGGCCGGGGAGTCAGTGCTGGTTCAGCCTCGACAGACAGGAAATAGGCTATACTCTGTGTGTGTGTGTGTGTGTGTGTGTGTGTGTGTGTGTGTGTTCTCCACTGAGAATGAAACACACTCACACAAACACCTACACAATTGTACTGGGTGAATCTTTCAGCACAAAAAGAGCGAGTGATTTCATGCTCAGGAACAAAATGAAACATTGGATCTTATTTTCCAATAAAATGCACAACTCTTACAGTTATGATGAAACTATTATATGTTTTTATACATTTGTCAGAACATGGCCAAATGGAAAAATCAGTACGGAATTCAATTTGTGTTAAAATCATCAAACACTTTGTTTGCTCTTCTTGGGGTTTTTGTTTTTCCATTCTGACGATGGGCTTAGGAAGCTGCCTGCTGATTGGCTACTGAGATTTGGAGTTACAGCTCAATGGACCGGTAGGTTTTTACGAGATTTTTTGGATAGAAGTCCTACGAGATTTTTTTTTCATATCTGTTTTTACGATTTTTTTTTCATGTAGGTTTTTACGAGATTTTTTTTAGATTCTGTATTTATGATTTTTTTTTCATGTAGGTTTTACGAGATTTTTGGATAGAAGTCCTACGGATTTTTTTTGATCTGTTTTAACGATTTTTTCATGTAGGTTTTACAGATTTTTGGATTGAAGTCCTACGAGATTTTTTTTTCGTATCTGTTTTTACGATTTTTTTTCATGTAGGTTTTTACGAGATTTTTTTTTCGTATGTTTTTTCCGAGATTTTCTTTTCATGTATGTTTTTCCGATATTTTTTGTCACGTATGTTTTTCCCATATTTTTTTTCATGTATGTTTTTCCCATATTTTTTTTTCATGTATGTTTTTACGAGATCTTTTTTCGTGTCTGTTTTTACGAGATTTTTTTGGTTTTCTGCTCCTCAACACACCCAACTGAAGCTGGTTACACTTTTGCACATGCGCAGAACAAATCGGGTTTCCGGTCCAAAAAGTTTGGAGTTTGAACAAAAACAAATAGCAAAAAGTATCAGAAGTGAATTCTGCTGCTCAAAAACACCCGGTGGGTCAGCGGTTTGACGGGATCACGTTCTCACGCCGCTCAGCTGCTTCTACGACATCAGTGTTTACACATTTCAAACCCTGACACGTCTAATCTGTCATCCAGAGGTAAACAACGCACCGAATCTAAACCTGATACATGATGACATCAAACTCAAGGTATTTTCAGTGTATTTAAAATTATTCAAACTCAGATAAGTTAATCATTCCCAGACGCGTTCGGCAGAGCAGCACATGGAAGAGATGACGAGAGGAGGGAAAACAAAAGATGAGAACGAGAGATAACTTTTCATTTGAAAACCACACGTCGACCAATTTGAAAGAATTTAAAACAAATGTATAGAAAAGTGTTGGCGCTTTTCTCTTTTGCTGCTTCTGAGACCAACCTTCAGACCTTCTGCGAGTCTCCGTCTCTCTGCCGCGTCTCAGGTTTCGGCCCCTGCAGCCGGGGGGAGGGAGGGGGGGGGCCGTGTGACCTCATACGCTCTGTTCAAGTGCACAGAGAAACAGTGTGTGTCAGCACATTAATCCCAGAGAGTACATATACTCACACATTCATTTAAATCTTAATCCTTAAAGGACCATAAATTTCCCCTCGTAGCTGATCTCACCGAGAAGCTGTCCTAAAAATATCTGCAGCACATTTAAAAGGGATAGTTCAGGTTATGCTCTGTGCGACGTCAGGGAACAACGTCTAAAAAGAAAATCTTTAATGTTTTATTTTCTGACTGAACTGAAACTGAAGTTTGTGTCTCACACCAAAGTCCATAGAGAAAATCAGTGTTTTGAGCTCACGGGGGAAACAGGAGCCGCTGCACGACTGCTGCATGGTTTACTAAGTTTCAAACACCGACGTCACTAAACACCCCACTCCAACTTACCGATGGAGGCAGCGGTGCATCGACAACTCCTGCATCCCTGTGACGTAAAATCGTTGATTTTCTCTATGGGATTTGGTGCGGGGAGATTTAAACCGCTGTACAACGCGACACAAAACTCACGTTTTTTCAGTGTTGTTGGGATATTGTAGATTTGATTTTATGGTTGAGGTGTTAATAGAGCTGAAGTCAACAAAGAAGCTGAAGTAGCCCCTGGAACAGTGACCACTGACCTGGCTCAAGCTGCTGAGTCGGCACAGTGACTCGTCACAAACGCACAGAGAGTGAATGAGTGAGTGAAGACCACATCACTGTCCTGCATCAGTGTCTGTGTGTGAACGTGTACATCATGGAGACCAAAACCTGGTCCTGATGAGGCAGAACCTCGTTTCTGAAGGAATTGAATGTTACGTTTAGGGACCAAGGTTTGGACTGTGGTTATAAAAAGGGTGAAGAATTGGTTTGAGGGTGAGGGTTAAGGGACGAGTTGATATGTCCTCACTGCTGCACATGAATGAGTGTGTGTGTGTGTGTGAGCAGACTTGGCATATGGAGAGCTGAGTGTAAGGGATCTTGTGTTTTGTGTCTGCAGGGACTTGTCAGTGAACTCCACTCAGATCTGCAGAAGACATCAGGACAGTGTGTGTGTGTGTGTGCGTGAATTATGGAGAGACGTCATCCGTTACCTCTGACCGCTCCATTGATTTTCCCAGTGTTGACGTCTCACTGGAAACCTTGGCGTGGATGAGTCGCGTCTAAACTGTCTTTACTAACGGTGCTTTTCCACGTTCCATGTACCAGTTTTTATCGCAATATTTACGCTTTTGTGCGTGTCTCGGGATAATGGGGGGAAAAACAACCAGTGTGAACAGTGTTATCACAAATGTCCATGGAATATCATGACACAATTGTAAGTTGATATCACCCACACCTCCCCCCTCCTCCCCCCTCCACTTTCACAAATCTTTGACTAAATCAATTTCCCGGTTGTTGCTGAAACTGACCTGACGCCTGCTGAGAGAGACACACACACACACACACACACACAGAGATGAATGAGGTAATGGCGATGGATTAGAGATGTTGGGCCTTGGTTCAGCCCGGTGTCTCCTCTCTGAGCAGACGACTCTGCTGCGTTCTCCGCACGCAACAGCAGTAAATTACTCTTTACAGTGTGACATCAGGACTGAGACAGGAAGTGGTGTCACCTCTTTACCGTCTTCACGTGCTGACGCACACTCTGTGTACATTTTGGTCAATTTGCACCGGAAATGAGCGAACTCGTCCAAGTACCGACACATCAGAGGTGAATAGTTATTGAAAGGTTTTGCAGATTCAAAACAGCATGGCCACGGCAACCATCGTTATGGTGAATTTCGACTAAACCCCAGGAAACAGGAAGTGCCCTATGACTTCGGCAGATATTGAGTTCCACCAAATTTCCCGAAAATTGGTGGAAAGATGTTATAGACCAAGTCGAACAAAAAAGTCGTCTGTAACCATGGCCACAACTCAACAAGAAGTCGGCCATTTTGAATTTTGACGTCCGTTTTGGCACCCAACGCGCACGCTTGTCGTACTGTCTTAAAAAAAGGCGCCAATTTATTAAAACTGGAGACTGTTGAGTGAGGGAGACAGTGAGGTCAGGGGACTGAGGACGTGAGGGCGCTATGATCAAATCCACTCTGTTCTTTTAAAACAATGACTGGTGACAGCAGAGTGTTGCAGCAGAAAACCTCAGAAACACACTTTCATGCCTCTGCCGGCTCCGAGCTCACAGCTGCAGCGTGAACATCCAGCAGGTCGTCACAATATCTGAGTCAATGAAAAGTGTGAGCTGTAAATTTATTGGGGGCTTGGCAGCAAAGCGGAGGAACGCCGTCCAAGAGCTAATCACACATTATGGCTCGGGACGACCCAGTCACTGTTCAGTTTGTAAATCACAAGGTGCCAAAAGCAGGAGGTGGTGAAGCAGTGTTCCGCTCAGGAGTGCATTCTCTCCGGGATTTTGACGCATTTAAACGAGTAACGATAGAGTATTCAGTATCTGTATCAGGTCAATGAGGAAAAACAGCAAAAACCAGCAGTAACCAGTGGTAACCAGTCATGGTGGGACCCTGAAATTTCACTTCTGAAGCCTCAAGAATCAAGATTTGGCAAATGCCATTTTAAAACCCTTAGCACAGAGCGACACACTCGGGCTAGCACTCTTTACATTAGCGTAACTACGCGACGGTTTGTGCCATCGGACAAATTTCAACAGTTTCTGAAAGCTAAGAACTTACACTTCAAAGCCAACATGGTTATTACGGTAATTTCACTGACACTGATGCGGGACGCATTTGTATTTACGGTAATGTAAAGAGCGCTAGCCCAAGCTTATCGCCGATGATACACTCGGGCTAGCGCTCTTTACATTACCGTAACTACGCGACGGTTTGTGCTATCGGAAGAATTTCAACAGTTTCTGAAAACTACGAACTTGCACTTTAAAGTCAACATGGTTATTACAGTAATTTCCCTGACACTGATGCAGGAAGCCTTTGTCCCCGCGCCACCCTCCACACACAGAGTAGAGAGCAGCGAATGTTATTCTGCCCGGGAGACGTGATAAAAGCACTGCTGAGGTACAGTTTCCATCGTTTTTTGCACATTGGGAGACAAATACTCCAAAAAAAACTACAACTGTACAACTACAGTGTTTTCATCTCAATAAAATCTCTAAAATCTAATTCCATTTTTTTTTTTGTTTTTCTTGACTTTAAACTGTCAACACACTCTTGCACATGCAGTAAATCACTGCCAGATATTAAAAGTTGGGCCAAAGCACTTACTCAAAAAAAACTCCTCGCTTCCCAATTTGCACCATATTATTGGCGATTTATAAAAGAAACAAAAAACAAACAAACAAGAAAGCAGTGTGTGTGTGTGTGTAAGGCTGTGGAATTAATCTGAACCACTTATGACTGAAGCAAATCGCCAGATTTTTAGCTCTTGAATTATGCACGACACAGTCAGTGACTCTGCGATGGAGACAAACTCGTCTCCACCCAGTGCATTAAGCCAGGTCTCACAGGAGGAGTTTTACTGACCGTGTGTGTGTGTGTGTGTGAGAGAGTTTTGTCCCCGTGAACAAAAACGAGTGGGGAATCGATTTATTGAATGAAAGTGTGTCCGACTCGAGACAACCAAGCCCTTTCAGCTGGTTACTATAATGTTCTCCCATCAGTGATCGTACCTGGTGTGTTTTTTATTACCTGCTCTGACGAGGTTCCATGTGTCGCCGGAAGCCCAAGAATCAGCGTCTTTGTCACCAGAGAGGAGAGTTGGACAAACACCTGTACATAGTTTCCATGTTTATGGCCTGTTTTTGGACATTGAGACAAAAACTCAAACAAATATTACTTTAAATATGTTTTATACTGTATACACATGTTTTTCGAAATAAAACTTCATTTCAAATTGTTAATACACCATTTTAACATGCAGTCAATAGTAAATAACTGCCAGATACTGAAAGATATCCTGGACAAATGGGCAAAAGCACGTACTTACAGGACATTTTCTGAGCCTTTTATGGTTAAAATACGCAGTCCAGAGGCCTAAAGTCATAATTACCATCACCTGTTGTTACAACAGGATTTAACATAAACTTAAACACTGCATTACATGATTTCATCAACACGACTGCTACAGTAATGACACACTCAGTGCAACACTATAAAACCATGATATATCTGAGCTCCAGTCTTGTTTTTCTGTATTGATGTTGATGAAAATATAACCACGCCAATCAAATTGTTGCGGCCAGTGAAGACGCGTGGCTCTACTTACGCGGTGCGTTTACGTGATGATGAAAAAAAATAAACAATCATGTTTGACATGTTGCTGGTCAGTCAGGCAAAGACACAGATGGGTGTTGTTATTAAACATTATACAGTTCTAGCACGACACAGTCTGGCATCACTGCTTTTCCACGACTTCATAGCTCCTCCTCAACGTGGGCGGAGCCGTCGTCGCACCACACAAACACGCAGACGAGTGACTTGTAGAGCGGCTGTTTTGGGTGTAACGGAATCATTAGAATCAGTCGATTAAAGAAGATTTGTTCACAGAATCGTTCGGTGCTTCCTGCGATGACCGGAGACACAGTCAGTGAACTGAAATACAGCTGAACGTGCTTGTGGTTCGGGCTCACGATCGAACGCATGTTTTCAGGGATTTTTAACTCTTTTTGACTTTGATCTACAGTTCGTGGCACTTTAGAATCGGCTCAGCTCGTCCGAGCAGGTACTAAAACAAACACACAGCTAGAACTGTATAATGGAAAAGTGCCAATTGATTCCCTGAAAATACCTGAGAATTTTACCTGACCACTTTATTAGACATCCTGACTTTTTTTAATTTAACATACGCGTGTAAAATGTCCATGATTTGCAGAAAAGTAAACGATCGTGTTGGTTTGTCGATCTTTGCCGTCTCTCTTCATCGTTCGTGCTACAGAAAACAAAGTTTCCCCATGATTTGCAGAAAAGCCAAAAGAGCGACGTTTGTTCCTGAGAGCGCAGGCGTGCGGTCCTGCGTGGTCCTGCGGGCGATTCCTCGGTTTCTACTTGTTCTTGCTGAGCGTCCTCTGCTTCTCCGCGTGCTCCACGATCTTCTCCTCCACGTAGAGGCCTTTGCGGCGCCGCACGGCGTTCATGTATTTCAGGGCCTGGTTGGCAGAGTCCGCCTTCTCGCCGAAGTGCAGGTATTCTTCCTCAGTGGTGGGAACCCAGCACGGATCACTGCTAATCACCTGCGACACAGAGAGCGGGAGACAGACAGACGCGCGGTGGTCAGCGATCGCAGAGCTGGATACACAATGTTGAAATGTCAGATGTTCTTCTCACCGTGTCCCTCTCTGTGTTTCTCGTAAAGAACGACAGGAGAATAAAGACATGGGATAGAGGTTCTATGAGGTCAGGACGTACACCGGGTATCGGCAAGTAAATGTGGTGGCATTTTATTTTGAAAGGGCCAAAAAACATCTTCATCAGACGAAGTGCCTTCAAATGTCTTCAGTCAGAAAAAAAACAAACACGTTTGCTGCCTTAAGTTAACATTAATGTGATTTTTAAGAATTTACTCCCCAAACCTGGCTGTCTCCATGACAACAGCAAACCAAACATGTAGTTTAGGTTAACTGTCATTTCTAGCAACAGAATCTATTTGAATGAGTTTCAGAATTTCAGAATAAAAGCAAATAATGTAAGATCAGATTTGTTAAATCGTCTGCCGGGCCAGAGACTGATGCTGGCGGGACAGTTTTGGCCCACGGGCCGCCAGTTTTGGACCACTGACGTGCACAATCCTGCTCCAGTCAGAGCACTGTTCCACACATACGGAATCAGATTTGCGTCAAAAGGACCAATGTGAACACAAATCGGAGAATCTGAGAATGAAAAAAAACAACTTACTCAATCAAACGCACAGCTCTCGGGTGGGCGGGTCTTTCAGGAGAGATGAAGAAAAGATGAAGAAACCCAACGGGAGTGAGAACGCAAAAAAGCTTGTACAGGACAGGGTTGTTTTTAAATCGGGGAAAACTGTAAATGTAAATTTGTTTCACATCATGTAATACTGGTTTGCACTTCCAGGCCACCGTAGCAACTCCTTGGTGCCCGCAAGTAAAAAAAAAAAAAGGAAAAAAAGACAGATTTTCTCAATAGACTTTGGTTTTAAGTGCTTTAAATAAAGAGCTGCAAACAGATTCAGCCAAAGAAGAAAAGTCACAGTTTGGACCCACTTACATCAGCCATTTAATCATCGTCAGGAATATGCCGATGATGGCCTGAAGTGACGAGGGGACGCCGCGCGCACAAACGCACAAGCTCAGCTGCGTGAATTCAAACAAAGGCGGCGTCAAGTGCCGCGAACCGATGTGTGACACACATTAGTAACGATTACAGTGGCAGCAGCGACAGGCAGCGGGGCTCTGCACCTGGCTTCAGTTACACTGGGACAGATGGTGGGGGAGCAAGCGACAACAACGGGTGGATTAGAGGGCGCACACGCGCACACACACACACGTGAGCGGCATATGCAGGAGAACAATGGGATCCAGTTAGGAAGAGGAGGAGGAGGAGGAGGGACGTGGCATCCCTGCAACAGTCAAGTGCTTGACTGGCTCAGTGAATTAATGCCGACGCCGTGGAGGAGTTGTGCCGCGACGCCAAAAGTAAGCAGTTTGTGTCACAACCTGCTGCGCGCAGACGCGTGTGACGCGTGGCTGCAGATTACATTTCATCTCATTTACGTCAGTTTACAACTTTCTGAAAAAAACGAAACAACACTTCAAAACCACACGTCACCTCTAAATCAAAACTCTCCTTTAAACACAACTCTGACCTTGACTCTTTCTATTCTATACCTCTAAAAACCTTTAATTTACTATTTATTGTAATACTATATACCAGGGGTGTCAAATGTATGGCGCGAGGGCCAGAACCTGCCCACCAGAGGGTCCACACCGGCCCGCAGGATGAATTTGTGACAGTTTCGCAGTATGATTAGAATATAATAAGTGAAATATTTTCCAGTTCCAGATACCTGTGACTAAATGTTCTGTGAAAAGATACTTCATTAAATATAAAACATGAAATAGCGAGCTGACTATCTATCTATCTATCTATCTATCTATCTATCTATCTATCTATCTATCTATCTCCATCCATCCATCTAGTCCTGACATCTTTTGCGTTACCCCAAACGCACGTGTGTTCCTGGAACTTAAAGATCTTGGGCCTTTAGGTGAAAACCTGGTTCTATTCACACAAATCTCAAGTCTGCAACTGAACAAAAGCCCCATTCTGATGGAAATCTAATGTAAACGTCTCTATAGGATCCAGTAACCCTCCAGTTACACAACAATGCAACGCTCCAAATGTGCTCTCTCTGCCTGAGCGCTCATTCATATGTTAATCCAATATTCTGGCCATATCAAATCGCTGTCAGGAGGAACGCTGACAGCAGAGCTGAGCAGGAGTCGAGTCCTAAAGCCGAGAAGGCTGGGGTCTGTGGGAGGGGCCTCGCCGTGAACTCTTTGTGAGGAGACATCTGCACTCAAATGACATGAGACAGACACATTTTAATGAGCTAAAGACAATGACTTGAAGACAATGGCTGCAGCAGAGAGGGGATTTTGCGCTTGAGCTGGTGGTGTGTCATCAGGTGCTGAAAGACGCGGAGGGTTAAAGTGATGACCCTGAAGGTCACGGCACACAAACAAAAGGTCTTGCAGACGCTCTTGGCTACAAGAGGCTCTAACTTCAAGTCTTTACATTATTTAAAAACGCACTTTCCTGGCATCCGGTTAGTGCCTGTACTGTGTACTATGTGCATCACGTGGTGGTGGGTGCCTCATGTGACACTGGTGAGTGACGTTTATGCAGCTTGGAGTCTTAGACCTCATCCCTAAATTAAAACCCTTTCCTTTCACATAATTCCAAACCCTTTCCAGGCTTGGAAAACTTGTAGATTCTTGTATCCTTGAAGTAATGGGTTGCACAGGTACCGTCAAATCTCGTTTTTCTGACTTTTGTCCTCTTAGTTGCCGCCTTCTACAAGCACAAAATGCTGGGGGTGCTCCTGAACGCCCACATCGGGACCGCACGCACCATCGTATACATGAATTGCATGTATGAATCCAGCCTTATCCTGAGCCTCTACTACTGTGTTCCCTAAAATAATCCAGAGATTTGACAAAGGGGTCTGGCGGTCGAAGTTCCCGGAGAACATCTGGACCAACTTCTGTGGACGTCGTCCTTCTTACATCCAGCCTCTCTGGACGGTTTCAGGAGAACGTTGAGTATCTCATAGTGGACTGTACGGTAACAGGAATCACGAGACGAGCAGAGACGTGGACGATGGTGAGACTTAATATATCGCACGTCCAGAGTCAGGCTCTCTTTCTCACGTACACAAAGGCCGCGCTGAAGCGTCTGTGTCCCGTTCAAAGAACGCTCTCTTGTGTCTGGGTCACATTTCCCTCCTCGCTCTTTGTCACTGATGTTGTTACAGTGTGCTGTTAAACGTGCGCTTGCACATGTAATAAAGGCGTATAAACACTCACACTTCTATTCCTATTCACTTCTGATTGCATTTCACTGTGAATGTGGTAAGAAACACGAGACGGTCAGACAATCAGACGGATTAGAAACAAGCTTAGAGAAAAAGTCCTTGTTGACTTTGACCTACTGTCCTGGCAATCGTCGTGCGAGTTCATTCCTCCTTAACCAACAATTGTTTTAGCTACTCTCAGTTTCAGTTTGGCCTCCGAACGCCGGAGAAAACTGTAGATAATCGGGTTCGAGTGTTGGCTTGTTCATGACTTGTCATGTTTATTGAGTGTCATAATACCCGACGGCACAACGGACAAAATAATTTGTATTGGAAAAAAAAAAAAGCAGTGTTTTCTCTAGGATTTGATTCCTGGATGATTTTGGGACAACTGTGGTTTGGAGAACGATCATTTACATGACCATAAATGGAAATAAGGGCTAAATGTTGGGTTTCGACATTAAGATGAAATGTGTGCCTGGACCAGTGCTCGTCTTCCACTGTGGGCACTTGTGTTAAAAACCCACATGAGAGGTTTGACTCTGCCAGTCACAACAAGAGTGAAGGAGACTTTAAAAATCTGAAAGCAGTGAAAGGAAATATCATCACTGATCATAAAAAAGTACCAAAAAAAAGGGGGATTTTGGGAATAAAAATAATCCTGATACACAAACCAAACATGTGACATGCGATACGATAATCGATACGGCCAGGCTAAATATCCATATTTATAATTCATAAATTCCTAAATGAAAGCGCTCTAAAGTAAACAGTTCCTGTTCCTGACTACCTTGCGGTTGTATCGTGATATTATTGATATCGCGGACCAAATATGTCGCAAGGTAACCCCGCAATTCCCATCCTGAGCTACGAAGTACGCAAAATGCGACATGACTGCAAGACGTGAAGGTGACGTTGATGCTGAAGTACGTTCCTTTAAAAGATCCCAGTCAACGTAAAAAAGCTCCAATATTTTCATAGTTTGGGCTCCACGGGTTATTCCGTGTAGAATGTGAACAGTAAATCAAGTTACCTGGCTGGTTTTGCGAGTGTAATTGGAACAGAATTACACTCCGCAGTGTTTGGATCTCCTCTCTTTGCTCAGCTGCAGCAGTTTGGCTTGTGTATGTGAGAAGATACTCCTCATCAGGCCCACGCATCTCATCTCTCCAGTCTCGGTCGAGCGTTCCACTCACATCGCCCTCGTTTCATTATTACATTGTACATGCGAGGGTACTGGAAGTCTTCTTCATCTAATCTCAAGCAAGTGTCCATGGTTACCGTCTTCTTCGTTAAAACAACAACAAAACAAGGAGGCATGTGCATTCAGAGACTGTATTTGTCGTGTAGGGTCGGAAACTGGCGGATGACGGAATGAACCTCACGCGGACTCTGGCAGCCGTCTGCACACAGGTGGAAGTGGAAAGTATGACCCGGCCCTTAGGCTACATCCACACGAGCTCGGTTTTTCTTTTCAAAAGGAATACATTTGTGACCTCAGCTCTTTTCTGGACCACAAATACAGATAAGTTGGAAACTGTGTTTTCATTTCACTTATGGACTTAGAAAGACTTTAGAAAACGTTAGAAAGTCCTGGTCTCTGACTGGTGGTGGAGACCTGGAACATGGAAATGAGATTGTGGTCTGCATCAGTGAGTCCCCGCAGGTTGTGTCTCATTGTGTCATTTTTCTGGATTATTGGGCAGAAAACTGTCAAGTGTGAACTAGGCTTAAACAAAATCTGACCCATTACCCCAGCTGACAGATGTCCATCTGGTCCACAGTGTGTGTGTGTGTGTGTGTGTACACTGCAGCTTGAGCAGCACGTATAACGGTCAAAGACACATGTTGTCTATTGCAGCTGTGACTCAACTCCCTTGAGGAAACCGTCTCATTAACCAGACGGACTCACAACCCCATTTAACAAGATCTGTCACACAGAAGCTGTGTGTGTGTCTGTCTGTGTGTGTGTATTTGTATTCATATATTGGTGATGACATTTTTAACCTTTGCCCCACAATTTTAAAAGGCTTTTTCAGGGTTAGGTTAAGGCATTTAGTGGTGACGGTTAAGGTTAGCATTATGTCTTTGATGTGTCCTCACTAAGATATAAAAATAATGGTGCACAATTTCCACTACATGGTCCCGGCGTGACTCGCCTCACCGCGGTTATTTTGCTTTTCCATTAGCGATAGTACCTGGTGCTTTCTTTAGTTCCTGCTCTCACGAGGTTCCAATACTAAAATGTGATGTCAACAGACTGCCGGTCACTGATTGGTCAGAGAGTAGAGGAAGTACTGAACACATCTTTTTAATGAACTGATTGAACTGGGAGACTTAAAAGACCTTAAAACACCCTGCTAATTTTATGCGTACGCTTTAAGTCTTCTTCTGTTTTTGGTTTATGTGAGTGGCAGCGTTTAGAGACGAAAAGATTGTAAATGAGTACGTTTCCGCGTGGATAACACACACAGACGATGACTTTCCTCATTCCTTTAACACCGAGTCATACGCAGCTGTTCACGCCAAGACCCCAAAATTAAAAACATAAACAAACAGCACAGAGAGAACAATTCAAGACGAGACGTTCTTGAACGAAGCCCACTCTTTTAAAGTTGACCGTGCGGGGATTATGCTGCAGAGCCATGCCGTGAAAAACCACTGAAAAAAGAAATCCTGGCAACTTTGCACCACAAACTCCTCGTTTGATATATTTATAACAGGCCTGGCAGTTTCATGTGTCCACTATTTCATGTAAGAAAGTGGGCAAATCTATGGAGGAGGAGGAGGAGGAGGAAGACATAACACTGAACAGATGTTGAGAATATTAAACACTTGAGGAGGGGAAAAAAAAAACGCTGACACAGCGAGACAAGTACTGTGGCTGCGCTACATAAAATCTCTGCAGGAAATTGATTGTTATGAGACATGGACGTCACTTCCATCTGGTTTTAACATACAGTCTGCATCTGGATTTGTTGTACTGCATTAAGATAAAAATAAAAACCTAAAAAAACACAGGTGTAAGTGAACACGGAGCTCTGAGTGCTCACAGAACACTTCCTTCATTTCACTTTTATTCACTGGCTTACTTTGATGATTATTGACTGTGATTGTTTTACAATAAAAGCCCAAGTTTGAAACTTTCCGGTGACTTTGTTTCCATGTCTGAGAAGGTCAAAGGTTTTATCAGTTTTTACATTTGGTTTACACCGATTCCCACATAACGGATCGTCCTGCAGTATATTGACTATCACAGAATCGCCGTATAATTCACTTTTCACAGTTACCTCCCAGTGGCTGAAGACCAGCTGTGGACTGGCCAGTCCACTCGTCCTCTTGCGGATCTCGTCGGCAAACCCGAAACTCTCAGCCACGGGCAGAACGGCCTTGATGATGAACATCTCCGTCCCTTCCTTCATCTCTTCATTGAGGACGCGGCCCTCGCGCTTCCCCAGAACACCGTACACTCGGCCTAAGACAGGAAGAAACACACATGGTGAGCGACGTACAGTAGTGGACTCAAAATTGTAGCCTGACCGACGTGGATCATGTTCTAAAACGGTGGTTTTCAAACTTTTTATACCACCTGAGAAAATATTGATCTCTCTCAGTAATGTGTAAATAGGCCGAGCAATGCTACAGAGCTACAAGAGGAAGCTCACGTACCACAGTTTGAGAACCGTGGGTGTAAAACATTAAGACATATTACCTTTTTTTTCCTTCAAAGAGCTTCAAAATCATTTTTCCAGGGGAACTCAACTCTGCACAAAATTCAAACACTTTCAATGAACGATGAGTATTTAGGCCGATTTTCAAAAACTTCCAAGGACCTTGAATTTTCTTTTGTTATATTCATAAAATTTCAAGGACCTGGGGGAACCTTGAGGCACACAATTCAAGCACTTTCAATGAGCCATGTGTATTTAGGGCAATTTTCAAAAACTTTCAAGGTCCTTGAATATTATTTTCTTGTCATATTCACAAAATTTCAAGGACCTGGAGGAAGCACACAATTTAAGCACTTTCAATGACCCATGTTTATTTAAAAAAAAAGTAATCCCCCACAACTTTTTTTTGTTTTTTCAAATTCAAAAATTTTCAAGGATTTCAAGGACCTGCTGCGTGATCCCTGTTTACACGACCAGTGGATTTTGCTAACTGTGTGCAGAGCAAGGCTATAATAGGGGTTATGCACTAGTTTCAGTTTTTATTCCATTTTGACTTTTTTTTTAAAAAAGACTTAGTTTTCATCAGTTTTTAGAGCGGGTTTGCTAGTTTTTATTTTTTGTAAATGCTTAGTTTTAGTTTTGTTTTTATTAGTTTTAGTGCTAGTTCTTTTGTAATATGGAGTATTCGCCAGGTGCAAGATTCAAAAAGGTCAAAACACCTTACCGTTTTAGATATCTGTTTTTTTTTTTATTTCAGTTAACAATAATAGTATTTCCCAATTTCAGTTTTCATTATTTCGTTAGTTTTCGTTAACTATAATAACCTTGGGACAAGTTTGTGTTTACACGCGTTTGGAGAGAGAAGTTCTAATGGCATTATAATTAACAAAACAACACGGGGAACACTAACACCAACACTACCTACACTATCTCACACAGTTTGAGACACAGAGACTTCCCACATCTATCACACGTCTCTATTACCGCTTTAATTTAGCTTATTAGATGTGCTGAGGTGTGAAAACAAACCTAAAGTGTGTAGATGAGAGGAGTGACTGTCTGAATCTATTCTAATGTAACCACTACAGTACAAACATCAGCATACAAATACGTTATTAACAAAAACCTGACCTCACTTTTGAATCCGCAAAACCTTTCGAAAATGTCTTGCTTTTGATGCATCTAGCTAATTTTTGTAGGGACGCCAAGATTCCAAACGCGCTTGGACCAGTTCGCTCAATTACTTAGGGTGCAAATCCCGACTTTTCTGTTTGTCTTGGTCTATAATATCTTCCCACCAAGTTTCAGGAAAGTCGGTGGAACTAAATTTTGCCCACGTTTTCACCTTAGGGGGCGCGATAGAGCCCTTGAGCAACACATATGTGATATTCCAAAACTTTCAAGGTCCTTGAATTTTCTTTTGTCATATTCACAAAATTCCAAGGACCCGGGGGAACCTTGAAGCACAAAATCCAAGCACTTTCAATGACCCATGTGTATTTTGGGGAATTTTCAAAAACTTTCAAGGTCCTTGAATTTCAAAAATGAAGATTTTTTATCGTGAGATTATTTCACTTTCAATCCTATGTTTGGCCGTGAATTTTGCTTCAGTTTCTGCTTTGTCTTTTAAATTTGTTCTTGTTTGTGTTCTGTTTTTTTGAAAAATGAACACATGTATGTAAACACAATTGCATCAGCAATACAAACGTTTCTACACCATTAACATTTCAGAATCAATATCTTTTTGTCAAATATTAAGTATTAAACTATTTTTAGTCTGGTCTTTCCTCACAGTAACGACCCCCTCGTGGCACATTGTCCCAGACAAAATTGCTTTTCTTAGTTGTTTCCTCCACTGAACCCAAACTAATGGCCCAAATCTCCACAGCTCGAGACGAGAGTCAACATTAACGGCGACGCGGGTCAGACGGACGCAAAAGTCAGGAAAGTTTTGATATTTCTCCAGTGAATGCCTCACTTAGTCAGCCGGCTCTGATCTAACTGACAAAGCAGTTCTTTGTGTAACGAGCTGCCGGGGCTACTAACAAGCCTGGAGATATTGTTTACCCACATGTTAAATGGAATTTCAAGCCTCATTTTCATCCTAATGACTTTCAGAGGACAACAATTTAGGGAGAGTTGTGGGGCATTTGTAAATACTGAGCTCTGCAGACCCATCTTATACTTGTTTTTAGTCGTTAAAATGATTTAAATGCAACAGACTTATATAAATAAATATAACCTGAGTTAATAGACTTTGAGTTTGCACAGCACCGTCTGCTGGAGAACTCACTAATGACTTTACAATGTCAGATGTGTTTCTAGGCTGTAGAGTTAGCGTTTGAAATCCAGAGTTATTTTTATTTAAACACATAAGGTGTGATATTGATATTTTAATTAACAACATCAATCAATACATAGACTTTATGCTTCTTCAGCCATGTTTTTCTTACCCAGCACCTCAGCGGTGGCCATGATCTCACAGGTGTACATGGCAGCCATGAGTCTCTGGGGCTGAGCCTGGAAGGCGTGACGGCAGGCGTCCTTCGTGGCAGCGATCAGCTGACCGGAAACTGGACCGTAGCAGTCGGCCAAGGCAGCGTCTGCCCTCCGTCTGGCCTGGTTCAGACCTGCTGCTGCTGCTGGAGATGCCTCATGAACTTCTGCTAAACCCTCATTAGATATGTCCAGTGGCGAGTCCTGATTCTGAGATGGGGCTGAGGACTGGATGTCCCATCTCTCGATGGAGAAGCAAACCCCCATCAGTGGCTCCTCACACATGGGCCCCGACAGCGTTGCCAGCTGGAAGCCGCTGATGATGCTGCTGTCAAAGTCTCGCAGACCTGCAGCCGGAGCTCCGGCCTCGCCAACTTCACCACCCCGGTTCAGACACTGCCACACTGAGGGTCTCTGGTAGCCCTCAACACTGTTCAGCAGTATGTTTGGACCATACCTGAAAATAAGTACAACAACAACAACATGAAGACTGAGCAGTGTCACTCGAAAGCATCAGAACTGGGTATCACATACAGCCTAGAAGTGCACCTGATGTTTTATAACAATTTTATTAAGTTTCTGCTGCTGGATGCACCCTCTGAATCATTGACACTGAACCTTCAGTGTAAAGAATAAAGAAACATGATTTGGGTAACAATTATCACTATACAACATTGTTATTTTAAATAAAAAGTGAATATTATGACCTTGACGTAAGAATATCCATTACAGGACTGTATCAGTTGGAGCTTGGCGTACCTAATACACTTCCACCTCTGTGTATAATCTAAAGTGAATGTAAATACTTGAAAGCTTCATTAAAATGCTCATTAAATGCACAACACCTTAATTTTATGCTGTTTAATGAACCCGTTTGTCAGCCTGTTCCGAAAAGGAAACCAAACTAAAAATGCTGGTTTTCTCTATGGACGCCGGTGTGGGAGAGTAAGAGATTTACAAAGGTCACATGACTCTGCACTCTGTATGTTGCACGAGAACCATGTCCACGTCTCTGAGGTGAGTGTCATCAGACCTGCGAGGACCAAAAGCCCAGATTCGCTCCACAGCGCTCCTCCACCTCCTCCCCTGCAGCAGGTTCTCCAGCTGGGCCTTCAGTCCGGCGATGGCGTCCATGGTGCCGACACTGATGTCCAGATTCTTCCCCTCCCTCAGGGACAAGTTCATCTGCTCCAGGGTCCGAATCAGCTCTGAGCTCCTCTCCAACAGACTGGTCACCTCTGTCAGAACAAAACCAAATCATCAACGCGGATCCGCTTAAGGAAAATAGAAACGTCTATTTTTGGATTGCTGCGTTTCATTTTTGTGGTTTGTTATTGTTAATTGTTCATGATTAGAGATTTGACCCCAAGCGACAAACAACAGAGGAAGACACTTTAATTAGCTAAGATGGTTGAACACCACTTATGATATAATGATGAGTTAGGTCTTACCTTGTGGCAGCGGAATTGCCCGGACGCCGACAGTGGCAAGTCTGTTAGGGGTGGTGAGGGTCACCAGACCGTTGGGGTCCACATGTAGGTTGTCTGATAAACGGCTCTGTGAGGCCTCTTCTTTCACCTGAGAGAGCGTACGCAAGAAAAGATCACTCAGAGAGCACAGAAGGCTTAGACCTGCGTTTTTTAACACTTTGATCCACTGGACCTAGAAGAACTGTCAGGATCTGTATAGAACTTTAGCTGCTTATAGATACAGTATAACCATCCGACAAAAACATGACAGAATTCATCCTGATCTGTAAACATGTCGCTGAGATATTCACATCTGAACTCTGGTGATCACCTACCGATCATACAAAAAACTGAGACAAAACTTAGAGATAAACGCCTCGGTGGAGGTAACAAGGATGCTGTACTGTTTGAAATTAAAGAGAGAGTAAGAGCCATTTATTTGGCGAAAACAAGCACTTTTTTATGGCGATAACTCAGAAAAACACATGAAAAATACTAGAGCTGCAGCTAACGATTATTTTCATAATCGATTAATCTGTCGATTATTTTTTCGATTAATCGTTTGGTCCATAAAATATCAGAAAACCTTAATTAAAATAAATAATGTCTTGTTTTGTCCACAAACCAAAATGATTGACTTTTAATGACTTCTTTGTTATCCAGAGCAAAAAAAATTAAGAAAATATTCATATTTAAGAAGCTTAAACAATTGAAAAGTAAAGCTTCAAACCGATTCATCGATTATCAAAATAGTTGTAGATTAATTTAGTAATTTCAGCTCTAAAAAAATACCAGAATTCCAGAATTCTCGACCCCTAATGAAATGATTTGATTGGCCTGTTTCTGGAATGACACATGTCTCAGCGACTCACCTGGTGAATGATGGCTACCTTCTGCTGCCTGCCCAGCTCTTCGTTCACCATGTCCACTTTAGGAGGACGCACCACCGTCTCTCTGAATGGAATGATGGGCTCGGACGCGGCGATTTTAATTTTGGCAAACCTGTGAGAGGGCGAGCAAAACAAACTCTCGTTACTCACTGATGCTGGTGACAGTGACTTGTCAAGGACTTTCCAGGAACAATTTCCTCCAATTCAAGGACCGAATGTGCCGACACAGCTTGAGACGGGAAGGGCAACTGGATTTATTGTAGATACTAAATCTACGGTGGATTTTAGGTTTGTTTGTGATATGAATAAAATGACAAAGCTTGATTAAATACAAATCTTGCTTATTGCAGCTTTAATTGTTATTGTTCACTGTGACTGGCTTCAGTTGTCTGATTCCTACTCGTAAGGACATCACCTCCATATTGATTAGTCTGAATTAAAGGCTTTGCTCCGCGACACAGACACAGACGCTTCTCGTCTCTCGAGTGACCCAGTGACCCCGGGTTCACTGGGTCACTGGGTCTAAAAAAAGAACGTCTGTGTTTACGTTTGTTGGGAGAGTGTGTGCGCGCTCGTCTGATCTGGCTCGAGGACAACAGGACAGAGAACTGTCTCTATCAGTGAATAATAGAGTGAAATCACACAGACACTTTACTACCTTCATAAAACCAACACAATTTTCCTTTTTGTGACATAGTAACGGCACAGTTAAGAGACACAGGGCACCGCAGATAAAAGGAATTTCCTGTTTTAGTGAAGACGACGACGACCACATGCAAATTTAACAACAAAAACTATTCTTATCTGGACTTTATCATTATCATCATAATCCTGTTTTTCAAACCAGTTTTTAACACGTAAAACCTATTGAAATTCAAACTCTTTCAAGGATTTGAAGCCTCTGTTAATTGCCCCACAGGGGGTCATTTTTCTTGCACTGTTTGGCCTAAAAAAAACAAAACCTGAAACATAAGATATAATAATTCCAGCGATCATGACTGCAAGAATCAAACTATTAACTATTACATCGTGAAAGCGCAGCATGACGTCATACTGGAGTGTCAGGCCAAAGTAAGTCAAGCGCCGCCTGCTGGCAGCACAGCTGATTTTGGTCCAAAAATAAAATTATGATGGGTGCTCTTAAACGTTGTCCACAGAGCAAAACTAATCAGTTTTAATGATTCTTTGGAGCAAACAAACCAGAGAATATTCACATTTAAGAAGCTGTAAAATCAGGGTTTCTTTCACTCAAATAGATTTGATTCATCGATGAATCCTTGCAGCCCCAGTGACCTTTTAACTGACAGGACGTGTGCGTGAAAGAGCCGATAAGAGTCACCCTTTCGCTCTAAACTGCCCTGTGATTGGTCAAATTCTTCTGTCAGGTCTAGAGGATATACAGATGTCCGGTTCTCTCTCACTTCACTTGACTTAGATTATGCTGACAGGTTATATATGTTGCCGACATCAGCTTTAACACCCAATGCTGAGCGTATTTACTGGGCAGTGCTTTCATTTAAAGCTGCCAGACAGGCTGCTGTTTAATAAAAGTGTCCTGAATGAAGCCCCATTGATGTTGTTGTTGTGGAAAAAGCTGACAAAAAGGTCATCCATCTTCTGAGTCTCCACTTAATTTGTCAGGACGATGAAAACAAATCTGTCCTTGTGATAATTCTGTATCAATCGATGTCTGTCAGTGAGCTCATGTTGTGCTTCTGAGAAGGGCAACAGTTACACCGACAGAGCGAGACAGCAGTCAATATGTGATGATAAGCCAGATAATGATGCCGCTGCGAACGCAAACAAATCACTTCACGCGCAGATCTGAGCCGCTCAATTTAGGAGCAAACAATTTATGCAACCAACACACACACACACACACACAACTGATCACAACGTCATCAGCCAATCACACAGCAGCACTTCAGCGTACTGAGGCACGTAGACATTGTTATTTCCACCTGTAGACGAAGGAAGGGTAAAACACACACGCAGACGTCTCACACACACACACACTGACCTCTCTCGGAGGTCGTCCAGGCAGCGTTGTAGATGAACCTCACCGGCAGTGACCAGGACGTGTTCTCCTGTTTCCTGGATCAGAACCTCGGCACAGGGGTCGGCCTGGTTCAACAAACGCATCCCACGCACCAGCTTTGGCATCTCACCTGGTCATGAAATGCACAGGAGGTCATTCCTGCCACTAGGGGTCGATCTCTCCCTCTCTCTCGTCCAAAACAATAACAAAAAAACCCTAGCTCAACGACGTCGAGGAGCAGCGTGGGATAATGAGCTTCAGCTCACTTCCTGATTAAGTGACTGATCCTCTTGCGGCACTACTCGGGTCTACTCCACTCCGTTTGGTATCAGTCACATGACTTCATAGCTACACAACACAAACACAAACTAGTGACTTGTAAAGCAGCTGTTTTTGGGTGTAAATGAATCATTAGAATCAGTCGATTAAAAAAAGATTCGTTCACAGTCGTTCACAGAACCTCGTCAGTAGAAGTAGAGTAGTACAAGTAGTCCGCAGCCCTTCTTGGACTCGATGTCTGTTTTCGTTGGTGACTGGCTAGAATCTGTATCATAGCCAACTTGCATTAGCCGTCAAAGTCATCGCTTTTCGTTTTTTTCTGGGGTTTGACATGTGTGCTCTGCTGCGGTCAGGTTTTTGAAATTTGGACCTTGACGTTTTATTTTAATTACAGTTTTGTTTCACTGATTTGTTGCTGTGAGTCACCGCTAACGGAGCCAAAAACAGACGAACATTACATACGTTAGCAAAACAAAGGTTAAAATGACAAAAACATGTCACTGGTGCTGCAAATAAACAAGACTTTCATTGTTTTAGTTGAGAAGCTTTGAGCAGAGGGACATCACGTGGCGGATCGATGGATTTGGACAAATCTAAAGACTTGGAGGGAATAAGTTCTACTCTGTGACAGTCGAGTAGCGGTAGTTAAAACATTAGTGGAACTTTACAGCATTAAAAACAACTCCTCGACCCACTTGGATGTTTGGGTTCTATGGCGACCCGTACGATGGGCGTGGCCTCAAAGTTGAGCGGAGCGAAGGACGGGCAGGCAGCGGACGTAGAGAGAGTGGCCGACTTCAAGACAAAGTCCTCCAGACCTCCAAGACCTGCGGGAAAACACAAGAGAACAACGGATAATGAATTCCTCTGGGACCAGAGGAGTTTGAGTCCCGTTATTCCCGTATACCACACCACACCACACCAGCGCCATACAAGCATCTCCGGCTGGTATCAAGACAGTTACAGTGACAGGTAGTCACACGAAACAAGCTGCAGCTCTAACTGCAACCAGGGACAGATTTTATCCGCTTTACAAAAGGAAAAACCACCCAGTTCTACGATATCTTTTTAACAACACGGCTGCCACTTTATTTCACTGTTATCTCACCTTTTCCCGACAGCAATGTGTCACTTTATTACATGCCCACTCTCCCACACCAAATTCCATGGAGAAAATCAGTGGTTTTACCTCCCAGGGACACAGGAGCTGCTGGTCCAACGCTGCCTTGTTTGGCAAGTTTGAGTCACTAAGGTGAAACAAAGGATTCCAAACACCGGAGTCACAAAATCAACGGTGTGAACTTATTGACTGAGGCAGAAGTGGATCAGCACATGTGCTGTGATGTAGAATTGCTGATTTTCTCCATGGACTTTGGTTTGGGAGAGTGAGTGGTTTATTAACTCACAGTAAAAGGATGGACACTAAAATACCAAACAAAGAATCTAATGAATCTAAATACAGAGTTAAGTGAAATAACATTGACTAAGCAGTGACACAGACGGAGCTGAAGAGCTTGTTAGAGACTTTTTCAATTGGATTTTGAAGTTACTGATAAGACGAAGTTAGTGGAGCTGTGGCTTTGACAGAGAGGGAGGTCTCACTGCCCAGAGGCAGAGCCATGAATGAATACATTACATCTGCTAGAATAGTCCTTGTGGATTTTTACAGAGTTTACAGAACCGGGGGTGTGTTTACATCCACGCTGCAGTTACTGCACAATGCATCTCCACGCGGTGGAACGTTCTCACACGACAACGCCACGACATGTCGCCGAATTCAAAGCAAGTTCATAATGAAGGCAAGAAGAGGAGCAACATGTTGTCAAAGGTTTTATACAAACCACCTGAGCAAATACTGAGCTCTGGAAAACAAACATTTCACAGAAGGCAGATTTTTTCCTTATAAGATCATGTACTTTTTCTTTTTTTTCACTGTTTTACTCAGTACAGCAAACTGAAACTTTTAAGATTCCTAAACATAAAGGGGTGGAGCTTTCTTTTCTCAATTTACCTTCATTTGGTTTCACACTACGCAACTTTTTAAATCCATCAACAGTGTACAGTTCACACCACAACTTTCTAAGTTGTAACAATGTTGTGTAGTTCCCACTACGTGACTTTCTAAATCGTAGCAAGACTTCAGTTCACACTACGTGACTTTCTAAATCGTAGCAAGACTTCAGTTCACACTACGTGACTTTCTAAATCGTAGCAAGACTTCAGTTCACACTATGTGACTTTCTAAATCTTAGCAACACTGCAGTTCACACTACATGACTTTCTAAATCATAGCGACACTACAGTTCACACTACATGACTTTTTAAATTGTATCAACCCTGTGCAGTTCAAACTATGTGACTTTCTAAATTGTAGCAACACTGCAGTTCACACTACGTGACTTTCTAAATCATAGCAACACTACAGTTCACACTACGTGACTTTCTAAATCATAGCAACACTACAGTTCACACTACGTGACTTTCTAAATCCTTAGCAACCACTTTCACAATCATACAGCTTCAGTTCACACTACGTGATTTTCTAAATCGTATACACTGCAGTTCACACTAACTTTCTAAATCTTAGCAACACTGCAGTTCACACTACATGACTTTCTAAATCATAGCGACACTACAGTTCACACTACATGACTTTTTAAATTGTATCAACCCTGTGCAGTTCAAACTATGTGACTTTCTAAATTGTAGCAACACTGCAGTTCACACTACGTGACTTTCTAAATCATAGCAACACTACAGTTCACACTACGTGACTTTCTAAATCATAGCAACACTACAGTTCACACTACGTGACTTTCAAAATCGTAGCAACACTACAGTTCACACTATGTGACTTTCAAATCGTAGCAACACTGCAGTTCACACTGAATAATGAGTTTGGACGTGTGCTGGAGTAGGATGTGGGTTCAGTGGAAGGAGGCTGCATCGCTGATCTGCTTTAAAGTGTGTTTTCATGTATAGGGTGATGTTGCCCATGTTGAAATAGTATAACTGTGTTGGTTTTTGGAGGATTTCTTGTTACTGCATGTTTATTTTCCATTCCCGTGCTCTGCCTGTGGAACCACAACAGAGATGAGCCTCAGGCTTGTTTGTACCATCATGACTATGGTGAAACAATGACTCAACTGCAAGGACTGCTCTGTTTCTTGGGCCAGCTGTGTAAATGATAGGTACTGCTGCAAGTTTGCGGTTAGTCAGCAGTTTACATTTGCTGCCGAGAAGAAGCCATGCTGTTTGTCAGAGACCTACTGTGGGTTTAAAGGGATAGTTCAAGGTTTGTTTGTATGAGGTCATGTAACCGCACACTGAAACCGCTCATTCCCCACACCAAAGTCCACAGGGTTAATTAACAATTCCACATCATAGCACACAGGAGTTGTTCACCCACCACTGCCTCCATCACAGAGTTAAAATGTGTTACGTATTTGGATTTAACTCGGCGACACAAACTTACCAAATAAGGCAGTATTAGATCAACTGCTCCAGTGTCTTTGCGAGCTAAAACACAGACTTTCTCTTTGGACTTTGGTTTTCAGCCTTTTCCAACAGAGCACATACATTTGAGTTGCTTGAAAGAAAAAACAAATGGCAGTACACAGGAGCTGTTGACCCACTGCTGCCTCCATCAGGGAGTCTGAATGTGTTATTTTGAGACTTTGATGTGTGAAATACTTTGTTTGAATCTCCCTGAGTGATAAATATTTATCAGATGAGGCAGATGTGGAGCAGCAGCACCAGTGCCCAGTGAGCTAAAAACGCCGACTTTCCTCTATGGGCTTTGGTGTGGAGAGTGAGCACTTGTCAGCCTTTTACTACAGAAGAGAGAATAACTTCTAAATGACACAAATGGTGCAGCTGTGGACCGGACCAGCAGCTCCTGTGTCCATCCAGCTAAAATGCGTTGGGATCTGCCTGAAGCTGGTAGCTGAAGTGTCCAGAATGATTGACTATTGATCGATTACTAAATGAATCTTTGTTTTTTATTATCAAAACAAGCGGTTTTATTTTTCAGTCCCTGAAACGGAGGCATTTTGGTTGGTGGACAAATCCGGATCAAAAACAGGAGGAACATCGTCGTTTTAAGGACCAAACCATTAGTCAATGCATCGAGAAAACAATCGACAGATTAATCAGTTGTGAAACTCCCTCTCATCACACCACCACTAATCACTCCTATCCTTTCCTCTAACTTTGTCTCAAACATCAATTAGTTCTGATGTGATGAAAAGATTAAGTTGCTCAACCCATAAGGGGCTGAAACGCTGATCTTTATTCAATCCCACTGGGCTTCTTCATCCTTTACAAACTCCACAGTTCTCATGACAGAGTTGGAAAAGCACATTTTTCCATCTTTGTTTGACTGATATCACTTCATCTCGCGCACAGTTTGCAAACCGGGATCGCACAAACACACACGCGGGGGCTCAGGGCCCGGTCGACTGTCGGAGCAGATGCGTGTAACTCGACGCTGTAATTACTCGAAGGTGATTCGATCCCCGGGGGCCCTCGGATCCGACAGAGAGCGGTGAAACCCGAGGAAGGGAAACGTGAACTGGGAGGAACTCGGAGGAGGCCGCGAGTGCCGCACACAGACGCAGAACAGACTTCATCTGAACTCTCTGCAGATATTAACACATCATCCTTTGAAACGAGAACACACGCACACATGCTCTCATCCATGCCTGGCTAACCTGCAGGAAATCATGGCCAGAGGCAGACATGCAATGACTCCAGCACAAAAGGAATATTTGACTCAATTAGACGTCGTTCCTGATAGTTTTCGCAGATCATCTCAACTGTATTCACATCTGCTTCACTGTCTGGAGGCTAAATTACACCCGCCCAAAAAAACCCCAAGGGGCTACGTTCACATGTTTGATTTTTATATTAAATTTGGTCTGAAAACAAAGGCAAGAGTGAATTTGCAGGTTACTCCATGCGTCTCTTCTATTCACTTCACTGCAAAACAACTTGCTGAACCATGGCCCCCTTGGTGGAGGGAACATCGGAGCAACAAGGTTTCTCACTCTTAAGAAACCTCGGACAGAAAATATGAACCAGGGCGAAGTTACAGTCTAAGAATGTCCACTAATTAGCTGCACAGAGAGTTTTCTAACACGTTAACATGTGTTATCACAACCAACCCCGGTGGAATTTAAATTCAAGGGAAAAAGTTTAGAATAAAGAAAGAATCCTCACAAATTAACATGTTCTGCTGAATATAGAACTATAATGAGGGAGGCCAAGATGAAGGGCAGCGAGAAACTGACACAGGATGCAATGTATCGTATGACTCAATCTGTTAAAAAAAAAACAACAAGAAAATGTGAACTAAGAAATGTATCGTGACGAAAAACAGCAGTGACTGAACGTCTTACAATTATTATTTTAGTTGTTTCAGTTTTAATGATTTCTTTGTGATATGGAGCAACAAACCTGGAAAACAGATTCACATTTAAGAAGCTTAAACACAGTTTGTATTTACAAACTTTCAAGGACTTCAAGGACCCCCTCCTTTCGAAGCAGAGAAGACTGCACATAGTAATCATTCAAATTTGGCTAAATGGTTGTGATTTAACGAGTTACGTGGAGCAAACAAAAGGTAGATAAGGAGACAGGTTTTGGTGTCCATGAGGACTGCTGGTCCTGAGAAGGTCAATAGTTATACTATAATACTTATAACACTGAAGAAGTAACAAATACAAGGACACACACACACACACACCAGGGACCAAACCTGGTTATGTCCGACTGCAGAGCTAAGAAATGACTCAAGCCTGAAGACATTTCCTCCAACCACAAGTACAGTTGGCTGTGACTCTGGTTATATAAAGATTTTTTTTTTTCTTTATGCCCCCAGTCCCCTCTTCTTCCTGGGTTTGCACTTCTGCTACACACTACACTTACATTACACACATATTACATTTTAAACATGCATTTGAAAATAAAAGATTGTCAAAATTAGTCAAATTTGTTTGGGGACTAGGGAGGGGAATCAGCATCGGCTAGTATCGGTATCGGTATACGATCCAAAAATCCAATATAAATCGCAGGTGATTTCCACTGTAAAAATGTCGAAAACCATTTTTAGCCGAGTCATGTTTGGGCTTTTCATTTGTTCTACTGCTTAACAAATATTGTTTTTCTTTGTCTTTGAAATGACTCCGCACAGATGTGTCGTCAATAGCTTCATATGTTCATAAACGGTCTAAAATGACGGTATCGGAATAATATCGATACTCCAGTTTTTGATATTTGACACAAAAGAGTGGTATCTTCCCTCTTCTGAATACACGGACAGGTCGTCAGATGAGTCTTTTATGACTGAACTGAATGTTTGTTGTCCTGTGTTGTTTCAAAGCTCTGCGAACATACGGTAACCTGAGCAGGTGGCAGGTGAGTCTGAGACGGTAAAAGGCCGGTCACTCATCGACCATGATGAGATGATGGGGGACAGGTGGCAGCTTGTTGCGAGTGTGGACTTTAGCTGTTATTCCTCCTCCTACTCCTCCTCCTCCTCCTTTTTTACTCCTGCTGAACTGACCTGCTTCTTCAGCATCAACTGTATAAAGTTTTCCAGCACCAAAAAGCAACGTCTGCTCTTTATGTGTGCATCATATCCATATTTTACTCAATATAAGAAAACCTCTGCACCATAAACACAAACTGTGTGTGTGTGTGTGTGTGTGTGTATATATACACGTATATATATATATACACGTATATATATATATACGTGTGTGTATATGTATATATATACACGTATATATATACATACATATACACACATACATATATACACACACACACACACATATATATATATATACATACATACATATACATATATATACATACATATAGATGCCATTAGAGGGTAGAGAAGAGATGTTTCCTTCTAGCTTTGGGTAAATTTTAAAGAAACATTTTAAATTAAATTTGAGCAACATTGAACTCTTTTGAAGCTGATGCCTGCAGAATGGCTACCTTTTTTTAAATTTAATTTGCATGTTATTAAAATACTAACATTTTGGGAGCTTTTGTAGACACACTCACTTTATTTTTGTCTGCTTATTTCACTTATTCCAGATAATCTTATCTTCCTTTAATGCTTAATTCTACTCTTTTAGTGTAATTTTAGCTACTTTTAGTCGACTTCAGTGTTTCTTTCATCGACGACGATGTTTCCAGACAGTTTTGTCCCATTTAATGTAATTTTATTGGCTCGATACGATACAATAAATGGCCCACGATACCAATCATATAGCAATATGTCTCCATATCTGTCGAACTGAAGAAAACAAAACTGTGTCTGTGAAAAGTTAAAAGTGCAGACCTTCTCTATTGACTCACAACACAGAGAACAAAGAGCGTAAAGTCTATGTATTGAACGTGCATCTGCTAGCGTAGCTTTCTACACCATTATCACCGCTTCTTCAGCCGAGTAACTTCCACCAAAGTTTCCCTCATTAACTTGTCGCATGTGATTGAAACTAAGTAGGAAGTGTTTACTTAAGCGTATCGGTTATCATATTGCACGAGGACGGATGACAACAATTCACCAATTGATTTGCCCCACCCCCACCCGTGTGTGTGTGTGAGTCTTTGTCTATGAGGGGAGTTGATTTAGTTGACGTTGTGCTGCAGTTTTCTGCATGAAAAGTGCTATTAAGTCTAATTAAGACGCATTGTTCCCTCTCAAAGAACTTCAACTAGTATTGATCAGTAAAGCAAATAAAATTCCGCCTACTGTACCTTTAAGAATACATTTTGTGAGACACACAGTCGTCAGTCTTGCCAGGTCTGAAAGGAAATCTGTAGTCTGGCAATAAAATGGTAGACGTAGGAGATCGCTGTGAAGTGTTTTTTTCCTCAAGTCTTAAAATAGCCCCAAATCCCAATGGTACAATAGCCAAGAGATCAACAAGAGGTTGATAGTGGAGCTGAAGTGGAAAATACGGGCATTTTAAGGCATTGAGATTAATTGCATTGGCTCTGTGTAGCTTTCATAGAGGAAAAACAGGAAGTTTCTCCTCTCAGCCTGATCATCTCTCCATCTCTCTCCCCTTTACCTTGCACAGAAACACACATGTTAAAGCAGTTAGCGTGTTTACTCCACAACGTGATGGAAAAACCTCTGGTCAGTGCTGATGTATCGACTCATCGCCAATTTAGGTGTTTTGGACTTTGAAACCGGATTCTTTGAAACAAAATGTTCCTCGCGGTCATTTATGTTGTCCACTCGCTGACATCTCACCACACTTTCTCGGCGAAGCGCCAAGATTGTTAGCATAATAGCTCTCGCATTACCACCAAGTTTTCTCAAGCCGCCACATTTCAATTGGAACAGCGGTGCATGTACATACTGTAGGTTTCCACTACAACTGAGAACTGGACCAAGGACTTTTATTGTTAAATAGAATGATTTAAATTATTAACCCCCTTATGATTCATTTAGATTTGATGGCTGTAGAATTGTCAAAAAAATGTTCAGCGAGTGAGTTTCTTCTGACGCTTTTTCCAAGATAACTTTCACTTTCAACCCCCATGATCGGAGGCCAACTCCACCCAAAACCTGATTCTGAGAAAATGTCAAGAGTGGGCAGGGAGCAAGAGAGTACGAGGGGTGGAGAAGCAGAGGCGACGCACACAATGTGTGCCTTAATTGTTTGACGTCAATGACTTTTCTCCACCATTTTGAAATGTTTTTATATTACAGATGGCGGAGGGGTCGACCAGAAGAGGACAGGTAACGATGAAAGAGCATACGAGTAACAAAAGGCCACAGAGACATCAAATACACATTTTTTTAACAAAATATGTGTGATTCAAATACTTAAAATGGCCAAGATTTGGACCTTTTTGGACAATTTATACTGGTTTGCGCCTAAAAAAAGTGGTTTTGGGGTTTTTAAAGTTACCCTTTAAGAGAGCTTGTATTCAAACTGTGGGGAGATGCCACTGGCGGTATGACATTTTGCTTACTTGCATTACTTCTTGGGAAATCTATTCTATGGATGCATTCAAGTAAAACTTGCAAGCTTCCGGATGAGGTCGCGCAGACACGTGAAGTGCAAATGTGACCGTTTTTGGCAAATATCTGGTTCTCTTTAGAATGTGCATAATCGGGATGACACTTTAAAATGGGCCGTGTCATAAATAACAAATATGGCCCAAATACCTTCAAACAAACTTGGGCCATCTTTGGTTAAGAAATGAGCCTAAAGAGGCAGATTTTTGTTGACTTTTGAAAGAATAAATTGGGGCACAATTGACACTGGCTAATGTGGATGTGAGGCTCAAGTCTTTTCAAGCTCACTTTTGACTGACGTGTGGTGATGCAGTGGCCAGCTTGAGGCCCGGATCTGGCAAACAGGAGCAGACCGCCCAAGTGCCATCATTCCATGTGGTATGTGTGGACCAGATGGGCCTGGATGTGGGCCACAAAAATGTTGCTATCTGGGCGTGAACAACACGGGGAGTCTCTGAGTTAACGGGTCGCGAATATGTCGCGGAAGTGCTCCTCTCATGAACACGGTAAAGGACCACGTTTGATCGTACCATATTCTTATAGAGGGTCAAGTGGTTCTGACGGGACTTTATACTACAAGGGCCTATAAACTCGAGGATGTTTTAAGGTGAACCTGAATTTAGGAGTTTTGTATCGCATCTGCTTTTGATCCACAAGGAACCGGCGTTTTGAGAGGCATACAACAATACTAACAAAACCCAGTGTAAAAAAAAAACCTCACAACACCACACTTTCTTTTTAGTGTGCACAACGAATACGCAATTTTGGGATGTCAGTTTTACGCGAGTGCTCCAAGTAGTCTTCTCCATTTTTTGGTGTATTTATGAGCCATGTATCGTGTCATTCTGGCAGGTTTGGTGTGGATGAAACATTTTCTTTGAAAACGATGCCATGTTTACGGAAAACTTTTTAAGTCTGAAAAAGAAAAAAAAAAAGTATGCAGCGCTCACATGTGCCGTTTCCGTGTGAATACACAGTGAAGGACTGTGATGTAACCTCAGCACTCTCATGTATATTTACATTGGTAATATGCCTTTCCTGACAGTTTGCTCATCTGAGAGTTACATGTTCGACCTTTGATCTCTTAAAAGTGAATGGCAACCATTCAGTTATGGCAGCTGCAACCAGCGGCGTGTTTATATACGCGGCCCAGCCCCGCGTATGAAAGGGAGTTCTGTTCTGAACGAGAAATCTGGTCATATTGTTTCCACTAAATCAGAGATTCAGGAAGCCGGGCTGACTTTGTGCCTCATTGGTGGATGTAATCGAGGATGTCTGACTGTCACATACAGGAAGCGTCGCCGAGCCAAATGTATGGCAAGAATTACCCTGTGCTTTCTGTCATTTTATCAAAATAATAAAATAAAACAAAAACGTGCTGCAGTGGTGGAAACAAAGCAGATTGAAAAGCAATAAATATAGTGCGGGGCTGGAAATTGTTAAATGTTCTTTTTTGGATCGTGTTTTATTAGGTACAAGGCCAGACTCTTGGAAATCTGCTCCCTTTTAATGTCCTATGGAATTTCCCCAGCACTGGAAAGTCCCAGTTAAGCAGTTAAGCCTGAGAGAGCATTGTGTGTGTGTGTGTGTGTGTGTGTGTGTGTGTACATGCAGCCTAGATGTGAGCATACTGTGAATTGCACGGGTAAACCACATATACTATTACTGCTGGGGTGTTATTGGCGAAAACTACATCATAATCTATGCGACTGCATTATGTCACATAGAGTGCAGTAATTTAGACACTTGTTACAAATGTTTAACACGTTTTGTTTTTTCCAGGTCCTACAAGGCTCTGCAGCAATAACCATCATGCAGTTAATAAGAGCTGCACCGAGTTTCTGTTGACATGTCGCTGCATGCTCGCTGGAAAGAAGCCCCTGATTACAGGTGTGTACACGAGTAAATGACTATTTAATACATAGATATAAGAAAAGGGCCAGCCAACCCGACCCAAAACTGTTTATAAAGCTAAAAAAAATTGGCTATTTGCCATTCGTCTGTCATGAGCTGTTCTGACTCAACACACCAGACTTAACACCTTCAGGGTGGTAGATGTTAAATATGTACAACAGTGGCCTTTAGTGTTTAAAAGTGTTTAGTTTTTAGTGTTTTTTATAAACATTTCATCTTTTTGGTTGATGTTTGGGGAATAACCACTGATGTGATAATTAAGGACTGTAAAACTTTAGAAGTGAAAAAGCAGAGAGACGACCTCAGGTAAAGTTCCCTGTTAACTTTAATATCTTGCTTAGCTAATAAAGGACTATTATTACCACTACTAAGTTTGTAAGGCATTCTTCTGAGGTGGAATCCTGCAGCTCGGGAACGGTGGGTGAGGGAAAACCGTGGGATTTAAGGGTCAGATATATTCAGGTTTGTCGGGTTCTGCGATATATTTCTCAACAGTCTTGGATTTAAAGCACACGGCCAACATGGCGGCACAAACAAACCGAGTCACCTGATGTCGAAAGCGCGACTTGCAGGACGACGAGCTGATGCTAGCCGTCGGGGTTAAAAACATTCAATGTTATTGGACACTGAAGTACCTGGAGAGAACATGCACACCCCACGCAGGTCAAACCGGGATTCTATGTAGCCACTAATCCTCTGTGTGGCCCAACACAAGCTCACATTATAGATAAAACCAGAATTGTACTTTATATCCTCTCTGGATCACACTTTAGTGGCATAAATGGGAAATAAATGACACTGTGGGAGAAGCTACAACGAAATAAGATTTGATTTTACTGGCAGTCGTTATCATAAGTGAATGAATTCCACTGTCCTCCACAGAAATGTCTCCTGTCCTCCTCGTGTGCCGTCTTTCCGTTGGCAACTGTGTCAAAGTGTTTATTGGAGGCAGTTTCATTATTTAACTAGCACAGAATTCCCTGCTCTGTGTGACTGGAGTCTGTATCAGTTACAGTCTCCCTCTCCAGAACGAGTGAGAGCAGCAAACACACAGTTTCACTCCCTACTCACGCCATCTATTGGCTGCGAGAGGGCCGCCAGGCTGCCTGCACCACGCGGCTCAGACAAAGAGCCGTGGCAGCCGGCCAGCGGTGCTCACACTCGACAGTAGAGAACAAAGAGGGAGAGGGTGCCATGAAGACGCTTATTATGGCCTGTCGCTCTGAGGAGTGTGATGCCGTGGGACGAGGAGGTCATGCACACCCTGAATCACTGCTAAAGGAGGAGGCGACTGCTGAACGCGGGGGTAAAACGGCGGCGGTGTGCTGGAAAAGTAGGTTGGCGGTCAAACGCTGAAGGACTGTGCCGCCACGCTCTATAAACACCTGCTGAGAGTCAACAGCCAGATGAAGATGTCTTCCCCTCTGCCCTTTTTCCTGTGCTCGGTCTCTCTCTCTTCAACGTCTATATAGGCCAGTGACTTTCTAACTTTACACAGCTCAGGGTTGACCCACCTACAGCTCTCTCCGGCAGTTTCCCTCCACTGTTGAGGAAACAGCACTCGCATCTTCTCTGTCTGAACTGGGGCCGCGCGATAAATGGTTAAAGAAAATCTCGATTCACAACTGCACGTGATCTCATTTCTAAACGAGAGTTTACGAGCAGCGGTGGCGCCGAGTGAGTGCGGCACAGAACGCGGGAGAAAGTGTGCGCTAAGGGGAAATAAATACAAAATGGATGGTGATGAAAACCCAGGTTTTAGTGGAGAGAATCCACAATCCTCTGTTAAATGATGAGATTATAGACATTTCCTTTGCTAAATGCTGGAGATTAACGGACGTTTTCAGGATTGTTCAGTCTTTTTAACGAATCTACACTTCGGTTGGATTCTTGCGCCTCTTCCTGTGATGTCACAAGTCAATAATAATAATACAATACAATAATAATAACAATAAGCCCATTATGCAGGGCCATGTTCAAGCACTTTACTTGAACGCCTAATTGAATGTGTGCAATAAACATTTCGATTTGTGAAAATATCGGGCCAGAGAATCGTGATCTCAATTCTAAGCAAAAAAATAGAGAGAATATCGACCCAAGCCACGTCCTGGATTTTACATCAGATTATGACTACGGCAAAAAGGACAAAAGTTATCTGCCCATTAACAATTCATGAACACACAGGCACCCACAGATATACAAGATTTGCAATAATAATAATAACTATTTTACTTCCTGCTGCCCATCTTTCAAGCCAGCTGTGCCAAACACACAACCAGCGCCGTGTTTCCTGCCAGTGCCAAAGAACAAAGTCAACATTTCAGGAGACTAAGAGCAGATGCAGACAAATCTAGATCAGCGAGAGTAGATAGACCGAGTCAGAGAGAGAGAGTGAAGGAGGAGGAAAAAAAAAGAAGGGAAGCAAGAGCACGAGACACCAGGGAGGAGGTGGTCAATAAATTTCCGAGGGGAGAGAGGAGAACTGATGAGGTGGAGAATGCTTCATGGCTGTGGGATCCCAGTAGGGCTCGGGCCAGGACTGGAAACTGTGTCAAGGACGACTGAGAAACAGACGGATGAGTCGCGAGCGTCAGAAAACTTACTGCTACACATGAACACACACACACACACACAGGTCAGAATCCCATCAGACATAACCTCCAAAGGCTCGACTCAATTTCTGCTCTCAAAGTCACTTCATGACTGGTTTAGAAAAATCTATCTGTCACTAGCAGCATTTTTACTCAACTAACACGAGTCAGTGTGTGAGACAACAAATGCAACATGTCCTTCAGACAAGACTTAAAGCTGGGGTAGGCAATATACGTAAATATATATACACACACATATATGTGTGTATATATATATATATATATATATACATATATACATACATATATATGTATATATATATATATATATATATATATATATATACATATATATATATATATATGTATATATATATATATCTATATATATATAGATATATATATAGTAATTCCATAGCAACCATTCATCACATTTTAAATCAAAATACATGGGAGAGAACTTGACATCTGCTCCTCTCTGAGACTCTGTTTCCAACCTTGGGGAAATGTAGCCTGTGGTGGGAGACTTTGACAATTACAGGGCTGTTTAGAGGGAGAGGGCGCCTCCTATTGGCTGTTCTATTAGTAGCTGCATATCCACATACCTACAGTGTAAAAAAAAATCACTATGCCAGCATTAATAAAAAACTGTAAAGCTAACCTAAAAAAAAACAACAAAGAAAAATAAGAAAAACAAAAGCCTTTAGAGGGCACAGACACGTTGTCATCTGTGTTTTACACCTGAATTTTTTACATTTTGATCCACTGGATCTGATATCTAGACCTCAGAAATTAAAATAAAGCAATTAGAGACCGCCTCTTGAGCTGATGTCATTTATAGCCGCTGATACAACATTAACTCTGCTCATCAGATAATTCCTTTTTTTTGTCATAGTTAAATGTCATATGTCACGTTACAGCAGCGCAGGTGGAGCTTTGTTTCACTCCGTCTCTCTTAACCATATTTTCTCCCTCGCGCAGACACACAGGTAAAGACGTCGATTTAGGGATGCTCGATATTTTCTTGCCTCTCCAACTAGGAGTTTTGCACAATGAAGTTTTGTTTGTTTTTTTATCTACATCTGCTGCAACACGAGTATGCAAAATGTCATGTTAATTTCATCATCGAAGAGCCTGAATGACGTCTGCAGTTGGACGCAGGTACTGGTATCAGCCCCAAGCACGACTGATATATCAGCATATCGAATATTGGCAGAAAGTCCGGTAATGTGCATCCCGAGTCCGATTCAATCAAATCATAATGAAGTTAACGTGCACAGACGTGACATCAGTGTGTTTTGAGGAAGAGGCCAAATCCAACCTCATGTGGTCACAGGACACGCATCTTTAAAGCTGCGGACGGTCGTCCTTGGCTCGATCCACATGCAGTAGGGTCACTAATGACAGCGTTAATAGCGCGTCTGAACAAGGGCTGCAAGTATCCATTCTATTCATCATCGCAGATTAATCGCCGAGTCGTTTGGTCCATGAGACGTCAGAAAACGTTTGATCATCCTTTCCCAAACCTCGAAATAATGATGGTGATTTCTGTCCACCAACCAAAAAGATTCAGTCTCAGTGATTCAAGTACACGGAGCAAAGAAACCTGAAAATATCCACATTTAAGAAGCTAGTCATCGATTAACAACGGATTCATCATCGCAGCACTCGTCTGAACGTGGCCTGGGATTCTCATGCAGCTCTTCAGCACTGAGAGGAAAGTGCCATCACTCCTCCTGCCATGAGGGAGACACTTGAAAATGAAATAAAAGTCAATTTTATCATCAATTGCCACAAAGCAAAACTCCAGGTTGCAGCGCAGCGAGTACAAGCGGTGTGTGTGCGTGCGTGTGTGTTGGTGTGCGTGCTTCACAGAGACATTGTCGTGGTCTGATCTGCACTGAGATGAACCCAGCTCGCCTCTGCCGTCGCCCTGGTGTGGTTGACATGAGTGAAGTTATTCAGTTGGTGTGTTCTGCTAAAGATCTGGGTCGCTAGTCACCACTGGCATGCATGCTGAGAGAGAAGCCTAATGCAAAACAAATGTTTTCATACAGTCGCCCAGTGTTGAATCAGCATCATTCGTTTCACTCAGACCACCCCCCACCTCCCCTGAGGACCGACTTGGATGACTCGGGCTGCGGCTGCGTCTCTTCACACAGCTGCTTCACATTAGATCCTGATGATGAGAGTTTGACGCTGCCCACATCTGTAACCCCTGTGACAAACTGCTGGCCGTACTAAGCTCACCATCAAACACCAACTGAGCTGCCTGTGTGTTTTCCCTGTGCTGCAATCACAGATAAATCCCCCGGCTGGGTGTATGGTACTAATCGAAAACAGTGAGCAGCATTAAACAAAGGACTTTTGTTAAGGTACTCAGAGTTTCCACAGCTCTGTGTTTGTGAGACTAAATATACACCAGTCTGCCTCTAATGGGCTAATATTACAGCAGCTGTTTAAAGATCTGCTCATCTACTGATGATTTTGCAAAGTTACAGTGTGTTAAATTTAATTGGTTGAAGTTGCATGCTGCAGCTGAATCCTCACTCGCACTCTTTCCTTCCAAGCCTGTTGTTGAACCTGCGTAGCCTTTAGTTAGCATTCGAGACTCAAAAGATGTTCAGTTTGTCTGACGCGGGCCAAAGTGGCAGTCCTGGTACAGGTCCTGGTAGAGCCGATGATGGATACCTGATCCATACCAGAAACACTAGTGGATCTGGGTATGTGTGAAAGTGTGGCTGTGGCTTAAAAGGACGAAAAGGACTTTATCGGACTTATATTGGTAGATACTCGAGCGTGTAATGTTGGTACTGTAGTTACAAAGTCTGTTAGATTAGGACCGGGTCTTAAAATAGACGAGCCAAGCAAACACTGAACGGATTTCCACATTTCACAAATTAAAAAGAGAAAGCTTATAGGTTGTGCTAAAAAAAGAAAGGATATAATGCACTGTATATTGCACATTCTTATAGCCTCTGTATATATATATATATGCATATGTTTTAAAATAGTGGGGGCAGCATAAATGCTCTGTGCTCTAAGGTTTAAAATAACATTTTTGATTGAGACCGAGTGCACGTCAAGTCTCACATGCTTGTTAAACGTGACAAAATTGCACAAACTGACTAAAATGTGTTCAGAAATGTTCTTTGGCCAAAAATCCTCAGAATGTTTTTACAAGGAGAAATTGGAGAATTTGGTTGTACTGTTTCAGAACCATCGCCCACCTCTACGTAGGATCATATTTGATTTTACAATTTCCTTTTTTTTTCCCCCCCTAAATTTCCAATCCAGAGATTCCTTTCCAGGATCGGACCAAAATACCGATGCGGCGTAATCCCATCAGCCCACACACACTCCTACAGAAACGCCCAAGCTTTTCTACGGAGCGCTCAGCTCAGGATATCCAAGGGTTGTTTGAGGAGTGTTTGAGGGCGGGGCTTAGCCATATGTCAGTTGGCGTGGGTCCAGAGCTTGATGTGAGGCCTTCATTTCCTGAGGTGCCGTTTCCAGCAGCTGACAGGAAACAGAGGAGGGAAGACAGTACAGTGGATACAGTACAGCAGCTGCATTTCCTTTGTTCTTCTCTCTCTCTGTGTACATGTGTGCATGTTTCTGTTATTCATAATGGGGTCCACTTACACATGCACTGTCAACACACACTAACACACACACACCAAGACAAACATAGCACTTTTCCATGCAGTCCGTGCCTTGTGCTGTCATGAGATTAACGAGAAGATTGTTTCCCACATCAAAATGTTGCCTTGTGTATACATCTGTGAGAGAACAGTGTGTGTGTGTGTGTGTAGCCCCCGTCCAATTACTTACTCCAACTGTCAGATATAATAATGGGGGTCTAATCAAGGCCAAGCCTGGTGGGGGTTTATTCGCTGGTGCTCTCCTGGCAACTTCCTCTCTGCCCGCAGTACTAACAGCGGAGGAATGATGGCTCCCACATGGCCCAGACACAGAGACAGACCGAGTGTGATTTTGTGGGTCTGCGCTGAGTGGAAATTGTTTCCACACTGCCTGCCACTAGCTCAAGCTTTCTGCTTTGTCATCAAGCTTCTTAGTGGAATTCACTTAGAGTCCCGGGGAAACAAGCTGACGGTGGCATTTATGTAGCGACACTTTTTAAAATGTGTCAAGTGATATAAATGACGCTTTTTTGGGGCGGATAAAAATGCTGCTCGACACTTTCCTCTCAAGTCTTAAAAACATAGAATTGTCTTCAACTCATACGGCTTCATCGTATTTTGTCGCGCAGTGTCGTCTCTATTGTCCTATCCGTAAAAGCACAATTCAAAACCTCTGCCTGTAAATTTATACTGAATTATCACTAAGATAAAAGTATTTGAGACAATGAGACTGAAGAGACAAGAAAGAATGTGACAGACTATGTAGTGTGGAAGTTTTCTAGTTGCGGGAAATGAAGAAGAGGACCAAGAAGAGGACCAAGAAGAAGACCAAGAAGACAACCAAGAAGAGGACCAAGAAGACAACCAAGAAGAAGACCAAGAAGAAGATGACCAAGAAGACGACCAAGAAGACGACCAAGAAGAAGACCAAGAAGAGGACCAAGAAACTCAGGCAGCGCCAACTCTGTCAGAACCTCATACAAGTAGCACATCACATCTGTATCTGTATAATCATGTGACCCCCAAACTTAGTCCAATGACACAGTGATTAAAAGCCACTCGAGGAGAAGAAAAACCAGCACATTTACCCAGGACGTTCCCCGCAGGCACCTCCTCCAGCTCCTCCAGCTCTCGACCCATCAGCAGATAGATGCTCTCCATGGAACAACGGGACAGATAAGGCACCTCAGTCGCACAGTCTGAAGCAGTGCAATTTTCCGGCAACTGGTAGAGATGACACATGACACATGACACAAACACGCACAGACAGAGAGCTACATGTGAAAAAACAGACTTGATAAAAACACGGGAAACAAACATTTGAACTCAATGCATCATGACGTAATATTTAGTGTGAACCCAGACAGGAAAGGGTTTTTGCGTGCGTCTAAAGTTAACGTTACAACACAGAGCGGGTCAGGGTCGTGATTCTTTGTGTGGCCGCTGTGAATCATGTCGCTCGTCTCACGAGTGGACTCGCTCTTCCTTAAATCCCCGCGCTGAACCACTTTGTGATCATTTAACCTTGAAATTGTTTATTTCCGAAGCTCCGGCATAAACTGCACACAACACTATGAAATGAGAGCCTCTGAAAGAACGAGTGGCTCTGATTACTTCCTCTTTTATTAGCTCGCCGCAGAAAAGGGAAACCGACCATAAAAGTCTTTAGTGCCTCTCAAGTAGCAGACCTAAAATATCCCTGATAATTTATAGATTGTAATTTTCTGAATGGAGCCATTCTAGCAGACGAGTCTGTTAGGCGAGTAAAGCCTGATGTACACTTATTTGCACAACAAGAGATGACTTCTTTTTACTTCACATTTAAGAAGCTAATCTTAATCGTATAATCGCTGCAGTCCGAGAGCTAATCCGTATATATATATTTTTTTTTTACTGATGTTACAAATAAACATTAAACCTGTATTAGATGATTCCGTCCACTAGGCGGTGCCAAGTGCTCACTCTGACTAGAGCTGTTGCAAGAGTGCATCGCAATTTATGGATTTGCAAATAACCAGTATATTTGCAATATCGTGATGATATCGTATTGTGACTTAAATATCAGGATGGTGTCATATCGTGACTTAAATATCAGGATGGTATCATATTATGACTTAAATATAAGGATGGTATCGTGTTTAAATATCAGGATGGTAGTTAAATATAAGGATGGTATAGGTGACTTAAATATCAGGATGGTATCGTATTATGACTTAAATATAAGGATGGTATCGTATCGTGACTTAAATATCAGGATGGTGTCATATCATGACTTAAATATCAGGATGGTGACTTAAATATCAGGATGGTATTGATTGACTTAAATATCAGGATGGTATCGTGACTTAAATATCAGGATGGTATGGACGGAAATATCGTGACGTAACTTAAATATCAGGATGGTATCGTATTGTGACTAAAATATCAGGATGGTATCGTATTGTGACTTAAATATCACGATGGTATCGTATTGTGACTTAAATATCGTGATGATATCGTATTGTGACTTAAATATCGTGATGGTATCGTATTGTGACTTAAATATCACAATGGTATCGTATCGTGACTTAAATACCACTATGGTATCGTATCGCAGTGTCGCTGACTACGCGCACCCATATTAGTTAATCACAACTACACTTTATTTTTCCTTAAGAAAGTTTAAATTTGGACATAATAAGGACATTACAGTCCTCAGGAGGTGTGAGGACACTTTGAGAGTGAATTTGTTTGGGAGGCTAAAAAGGACAAATATAGGACAGAAGAACTTCAACATCTTCTATCTCTTTATGAGTCTTTTCGTACAGAGACTCAGACGTATTCACGTGAAGGTTAAACTAATATTTCTTATTTTTGATTGACAGGTGTGTAGACTTACCGTGCTCAGGCCCTGGGCGGGGTCGTACTTTGGTCCCAGCACAAAGACCCGTTGTCCTTTCTTGACCACGCCGCTGTAGACGCGGGCAAACGCGACAAAGGTCTCCCTCTGCTCCTCTTCCTCCTCCGGCTTCGACTCCTTCAATGTCAGACTCTCCATTTTAGCTGATGGAGAGAATAGTTTTTCTCTTTCATTAAAAAGGTGGAATTCACAACAGTCTGCGTCACAGGACAGCACAACACAAACACAACCTGTGTGTGAATACGAGCAGAAAGTGACGTCACACCCATGGGATAACGTACCTGTGCCGAGTCCGGCAGGTTGGCCGTGGTCTTTGTTGCCCTCTGTTGCTGCCATCTGATCGGCTGCCAGCTTTTCAGCGTGTCTCTGTCGAGCGAGTTCTCTACGCTGACTGATCTCCTCCTGGGTTAACGGCCTAAACACACACACACACGCAGAGGTCAGAGTCTTTGTAGCAAATGCAAGAATAATGTTCTTCCGCTTTCAGTTTGCTATCCAGGGTTTTGTCAGTGTCTCCATGAAGGTTGAAGGTTAATTTAATTACTTTAGATCATTATCATTTTGGGGAATTCGTGGGCAAACACGCAAATCCCTTTTAAAAATGGTCAGTCATTCGTTAAATTAAATTTGAGCATAATTGACTGCCCACAGGGCAAAACCGTGGTTGGTGGTGGTGGTGGCTTGCATTGTTGTCTCACAGCAAGAAGATCTCCGGTTCAGATCCCAGTTGGACCAAAGGCCTTTCTGTGTGGGGTTTGCATGTTCTCCCCTGCACAGCCCCCCCCCAAAGTCCAAAAACATGCAAGCAGAGGTTAATCAAACACCGAACTGAACAGTTGATTGCCCTGTGATGGACTGGTGACCTGTCGAGGGTGTGACCCCCGCCTTATGCCCTATCACGGCTAGGACTGGCTGCAGGTCCCCGCGACCTCCATGTGGAGGATAAAGTGGGAGACAATGAACGAATGAATGACTGTCCCCAAATTTCTTTCTTCTTCCACTTTAAGCTCTTTAGGGGTCGCTAACAGCAGATGATCTGCCTCCATTGTGTCCTTCTCTGTGACACCAACAGTCCTCATGTCCTCCTTCACAACATCCATGAACCTTCTCTGTGGTCTCCCCTCTTTTCCTTCTGCCCGGCAGCTCCATCTTCAACATCCTTTGTCCAATATAACCGCTGTCCCTCCTCTGTTCGAGACCAAACCACCTCAACCTCGACTCTCTTACCGACTCTCTCAAGTTTGTTCCGAGGGGCCGTATTTGAGAATTCAAATCACAACCAAAGTGATTCAGGGCATTTCGCCTTGCTTAGCTGAACTGTCTCGCAAATTTCTACTCTGAAGGTGCAGGTTACGTAAAGCAATCGAGCATAATTACTCTCCGTCTTATCTTCTCATGTTTATACCTCCTTTCTGATGATGGAGAACAGATTAAACCACAACTGAGGTCAATCTCAACTCAACAACACAAGAATCTTCATGACCTGCTGAGAATACTTTAATTTAGCTTCTGGACAGGTCATCTCGACATTCACGTTTCACTTCATCTTGGCAAACGAAACTTATCCTCCCGACCTCTTCCAAACATTTCCAACATCTTCTCCTGACAGATCCAGATTATTTCCTAGTCATGCGAGAACAGAAGACAAATCCAGAGTGATAATCCTCTCCATAGATTTGTCTGCTGCCGTCTCCCAATCATACAAAAAAAACGTGGAAGGGTCCGACCCAATTTTTCTGGATAATATTCAAAGTTCATGTATGAAAACAGCTCGAAACCTGCGATTTCCCTGATCGGTACCAGAGAGGCAAGTTGTAAAAAATAAAGCACAACTATCCATACATGACTTTCACCACATGTTCTTTAAGATGATGTGAACCCGGTGTGGCCTGTTTATCCATGTGCAGTGTGGTCAGAGTGCGAGTGTGTGTACGTCTGTGTGCACAGCCTCTTCAAAAAGACCACAGTGACTTTAGCAACACAGCTGCTCCCTGCAGACCTGAGTGACAGCATTCAACGCAGAGTTCAGCCGCGCGATGACAAACCACTTAAAGCAGCCCATAATTTGCCCCCGACAACAGCAGCGGGCCCTGCAGACGCACATGGACTGACTGCACTTTTTCTTTTGCATAAATTGGATGTAATCGCAGTCACAGGCTGGATTCAGAACCTCGGCAGGAAACCGCAGAAGAGCGAAACCAGCTGAATGACGACCTGGCCTTAAGAACAAATAACTCCTCACAGGCTCGCAGCTTCAAACTACACCAGTCAGCTCACATACTGAATCCCACTCTCCTCACATGAGGTCCTCTAAATCCAGCAAGACAAACAGAGTGAAAAACAGACTGATCTTTGAATCTCAGCAGGCAAAAACGGCAAGAAAACTAGTTCACTATCGAGTTTCATCTGGAGGTTGTTGAAATACTTGTGATCTGGGATTGTAGCTCTCTCTCAGATATAGAGCAGCTAATACTGGTCGAAGTCTCTGGTGGTGGGGGGAAAAATTATGTGAAGGCTCTGACCAGAGCCTGGAGGAGGTGAAGAACTATCGTACATCATAAACTCAAGTATCTACCAATACCAATATCAGTCTGATACAGTCATTTTACGCCACTTAAACTACTTTCTAAACGTTTGTACTCTGACTGTGAAACAAATATTCTTGGACAATAAAGATTTGGTGTTTCATAAATCTCAAAGAAACCAGAAAATACTCACGCTTCATTCACAAGAAGCTGATAAAAAAAATCTGATATGGTCGTCTATACCAGAAAGGTCTGCTTGACTTGCAGAGTATGTACTTGTAGAGCTGAAACATTTAATGGATTATTAATGGATTATTAATCGAATACTAAATTAATCGACAACTATTTTGATAATCGATTACTCGGTTTGAAACAATCGGAAACAAGATTTCCGATTGTTTAAGCTTCTTAAACGTGAATATTTTCTTCATTTCTTTGCTCTGAATAACAAAGAAATCATTCAAAGTGAATCATTTTGGTTTGTGGACAAAACAAGACATTTGAGAACATCATCATTTCCAGGTTGGACGAACACCGATCAACATTTTTTAAGGTTTTCTATTATTTTATGGACCAAACGATTAATCGAGAAAATAATCGACAGATTAAGTTTTAGTTGCGGCTCTATATACTTGTGAGTTTTTTCCATGAACAATACATTATACAACTAGAAATAAAACTTTACCCATTCCGCACGCCGCTTTCATATGCTTTGGTGACTCAACTGTCAGCTCAAGAGTTGGCGTCCTCTACTGTTACCGCAATACAACGAGAAATCCCAGTTGTGTTTTCTTCTGATGAGCAGGTCATGGTCATGACGAAGGTCACGATTGTTCAATAATACCAAAACAATCCTGCCCTCTGCGTGTTTAAGTGAGTTATTTATGTGACGCTAACTAAATAAACGCTCACATAAAAAAGGTTTCCTGAACTCCCATCAGACCACAGTAAAGTCACGAGGGTGAACCATTCGCTCATTGGTAATAATGGGAATGCCAGGACTTGGTTTCTGGCCTCACCCACTGTGGTTATGAAGTAATGCCTTCCAAACACTGGAGCCGGACGATCGCGAACCACAAACAGACCTACATTCTACGTTGTAAAAAGGCAGGAAAATAAAACGGTATTACACAGATATTAAAGCCGTCTGAAGAATATACTTCACTTAATTAACTGCAAGAGTTTTGTGAAGGCTCTCAGTACTTAGGAGAGGTACAAAGATGTATACTAGGGATGCACGACCATCACTATCACTTTAACTAGCTTTGTTACTCGTTACTACCAAATAAAATCCAAAGAAGAAGAGTTGGTATTATGATGAGCTGCTTTACACACCAGTTTCCATCATGAGGTTAAGTGTCTTTGTGCAAGGACACATATACTAGACTAGCAGGGCCAGAAATTGAACCCACAGCCTTCCAGTTGAAAGACAACTCGCCCTACCACTGAGCCACCATGGCTCAATCCCAACTCCACGCTTTTTTCTTTAATACTTTTGCTTCTAAAACTTGAGTGCATTTTATATCAGGAAGTGACCGAGGTACAGTGAATGCCATGTAATTTAAGACTTTTAAAGCCAGACACCCTGTGGAGAAAACTCATTTTGGCCACTTATATCCAGTGTCACCCTTTCAGCCATTTACACAAAGCTCATGAGTCAGAACAGGATGTGATCTCTGAATATATCACACTGGCCGCGCGCTGAAAATTGTATCGTGTGAAATAGACATGGTTCAGTGATAAATAGTCAAATAATGGTTAAGAGATAACGTGTCCTGGAGATTGCAGGCTGAATGCAGTGATGACCCACTCCTCAGTAGGCAGCTGTAGCCATGGGCTGCCAGAGAAATGTCAGCAGTGGGAAAGTGAGCTTGCCTGCTGTGGGTGGAGGCCAAAAAGAATGGGAGCTCTTGCAGGCTCATTATCCAGATTTTGGACAGGCTTTTTCCTTCCTGGCTCAGTCAGAAATGACCTTTCTTTCTTTCTCTTTCACATCGCTGCATGTCCACCTCCCCATCTACTTACTCAGCCTTGACAGCCTGTCTATACTGGCCTCTCCTCGGCTCGACACTGCACTCCCTCTTAGTGCATCAGCAGAGACTGCAATTAGGATCCAGTGGTGTCACAAGAGGGGGAAGGAGAGCAGACATCGTGCCTCATGCAGGAACATTTGTGCTTACATCAGACTTCAGGAAAGTGTGTCAATGACACAAGTACACATGGTGAATGCCATCTGTGTGCGTGTGCGTGTGCATGAGGAGGAGAATCTCGTCAGCATAATTAATACCCCAGTATTACCATACAGGGTTGCACATGCTTCCTAATACTCATTCATGGAAATGGCATCAACAAGTAAAGCAGAGATGTTTTTGGCAGCGTCAGCAACAGAACATAATATGGACGCGAATAATGAGGACGAGATGATAATCTACACGATATGGACAAAGGTATTTCGACGCCTGACCATGACGTTGCAGCAAAAACAGCTTCATTCTGTAGAGCATGGATGAGGTCAGGCACTGATGTTGGACGAGAAGGCCTTGCTCTGTTCCAGTTCATCCCAAAGTTGCTCGCTGGGGTTGAGGGTCAGGGCTCTGTGTGGGCCGGTCAAGTTCTTCCTCACCAAACTCAAAGCCAAACCATGTCTTTATCGTCCTTGCTTTCTTTGCGCACAGGGACACACAGTCGTGTTGGAATAGGAAAAGGACATTCCGCAAACTGCATAGTCCAAAACGCCTTGGTATGCTAACACTGTCCTTCATTGGAGATCAGGGGCCTAGAGCCCAAAGCCTGGTTGAAACACCTGAATTCAATATTTAAAAATATGTATAATACGTTTGCCATAATCACAGTAAAGCTGTCTTGAAGGAACAGGAAGCAGTCATCGCTGCCAATTCAAAAGTCTTTTTAACAAAAGGTTTCAATGTGGGAAGCACAGTTATATGTTAGCCTACCTAAAATCCAACAGGCTGCATGAATGCTTAAACAAACCTGAGTGCAGCTAACAGTCAAGTCTGCAGCTTTGTTTGTTATGTCATCTATGGTGTAAAACCAAAAGGTTTGGCATCATGGCGGGAGGACACTTTAGCATGTTTGTGTCCTTCATATTCACAGCAAAACGACATAATCGCCCTCGTATTACTTCATACAGGGTGATGTGCTTCTAGGCTGTATACTTTGACGTTAAACGGGTTCTAAAGGTTCAAGCTTGAATGCCCATTGTTTCTATGGGTGGCCAAGGATGACACAGTTGTTGACTGACTAAATGAATCAATACAAAAAACAATTTAGCCCAAATTACAGACGGCGGCGCTATAATTCCAAATTCAAAAATGCTATTTTAGCAAGGCTACGTCCCTCAAACCATTACTCCAATAGAGTTGAAATGTGTTCATCGATTCTATTTGTACGTACATCGTCTTTGGTTTTCAAGTTATTGACCAACACCAGATGGAGTCTAGCAACAAATAGGGCCACAACGTATAAACTACTTGCTCCATCATTATAAATCTTGGTCAGTATCTTCAGAACGTTTGGCAAATCTACCACTAGGGGGCGCAAAGAATTGGTGATTCTTGATCAAAATAATTATGGCAGCATAAAGTATAGCAAATTAAAATACTAACTGCAAATTGCCACTGGTTGTAATGCAAGTATCATTTCCACACTTTTCATGCCATGGCAGTTCATCTGTTGTCCCACATTAGAAGAGCAAAGGCGATGATGAGCTCTCTCTGACCCATCCACGGCCTGCACACATGCCTCACAGATCAGGCCATCAAAGCAAAACTGAAACCAACCCTGTGACGACTTCCCAACATCAATCTTCGTCTCCTGTACGCATCTGTTTCCAGAGAGAAATGGCAGCTGTCCTCTCTTTGCTGCAACATGTCATCCCCGCCTTTTTAATGTGAAGACGGCTTCGCTATTCATCTCACCGGAATAAGTCGCAGCTCTCTGCTCTCGCAACTTCAAAAAAGGGCCTTAAGACAGAGTCTGTCACACCCGACTTCGATTAATGGGCCAGATGCTGAGGCAGGGAGGTGTGTGTGTGTGTGTGTGTGTGTGTGTGTGTGTGTGTGTGTGTTATGTTTGAGTGCAAACACATCCTGAAGCCAGACAAGCAGGTTGGGGCAGACGAGGCCAACTCCATCTGTCCCCTACTGTGGAGGAGTCGGGGACATGTGGTTTAACCTCCGTTAACCTCCCACAAGGACACAGCAACAGGAAAGATCTAATAACTGTATCACACTAGAAAGAAAAAAGGTGCACCAGGGACACCGAGAAGTCTGCACTTTAAAAAGGCAAAGGACGTGTCTGTGAAGGTTATCAATCCCCCAGTTGTGGAACTGATAAACTGAACTTGTGACCTGAAAAGTGAAGTGAAACATCTCCAACTTTACTCAATCAGGTCCACTTGCCTACAGCTAAGAATCCGACCAATCAACTCCTGTCATATTTGGGTACATGGACGCATCTGAACCCCCTCTTCCACCTCTGGTCCGAGCTCGCCTCGCCTTAGCACCGCACCATTTAAGTTGGTTTTCCAACACAACACAAACGAGTGACTAGTAAACTTGTAAAGCAGTTGTTTTCAGCGTTACTGAATCATTAATCATCGTTAATTCAAAGTAATTGTTCAGTACTTCCTCCATGACCGGAGCACAGGCTCCATCTGATCAACCCACGTTTTTTAAGTCTTTAGGTAGTAAAAAAAGGACCTGGTAGCAGGTACTATGCCAGTGAAAAGAAGTAATAAACTAGTTAACTGATCCACCTCCGATTGCGAGTTACAGAGGTTCCAAGGTATTACAAACCAAGCCCGAACCAGAACTCAACAGGAATTCTGTCAAGCTAGGCAGACTTAACAGGAATTTCATGTACCAGGAACCGTTGACAGCCACAAAGACCTGTAAAAGTGAAAACCTGTACCATTATTCTTTAAAGCAGGGGTGTCAAACTCAAATGACCTGAGGGCCAATGAGGGGGGTCGACATAGAGGGAAAAAAAACAACTATTTAGTAGCCGGTGCGCAATATAAGATATTCATTATGATATTAGACAGAACTGCAACATAAAAGTGCTTGTTTTGATATAAAATCATTCACAATAAAAACATGACGCACAAAAACAGAGAATTAAATTGAAAATTTAGCAAATAATGAGGATAATTGTGATTAAAACAGCTTAAATATATGTAATTTCATGTTGAGTGTAATACATTTAATAAAGCAATGATTACATAATGTCCTATTACTAACACATTTAGGCTTGCCCTCGTGTTCCCAAGATATTTTTATTTTACAATGGTAAGATTTGACCACCAAACTCAAATCTGTTTGTCCTCAAATCAAAGTGAAAAGTGGCGCCGGATTTTAAAAGGATTCCCTCACACACAGAGACCTGAGACATTTATTTTCTGTTCATAAAAAAACAGGAAGATGAGGGAAGAACTGCACTGAAAACACGGTCTAAACACACGGCGAGTTACCTCTGTCTGTTCTGAGGCAGGGCCTTGACGTCCACAGCGAACATCTTGGACACGAAGATGATGACGGGAGCGTTTTCCTCACTGGAACACTGAAGGAACGCTGCAGCGGAGACAGAGTCACCTCATCAAACACCTGCTTCCAGGCAACGAAACACTTCATTCAAGCCTGACGTTCACACAGTTGATTAACTGTAGAATACAGAATAGTGGTATTTGCCATTTTTAATAATCAGCATTGACCAATTATTTTTTTATTAACTGGCAAATCTTTATAAATGACACATTTATATTTAAAATCGGCAAGTAATTTGTTTTTTTTTTCTCTCAGCAATCGAATAACTGGCCAAAACAACAACACGTCTGTTTTTCTTCTCATATAAACCATTTTGTCCAAAAAATGTAAAGGAAATTTAAGTAAAGTAGCTTCAATTTGCCACAGACTGCTACTCGTGTCTTAAAACTGCTCTTTGACTTAATTCATCTTTTTAATTTTTTCAGAATAAAGGCTCTGAATTCTGTATGACTATGTTATTTTGTGCAGAAATTACAATTTTGAATTAATCTGCCCGGGCCAGATATTAATGCCAGTGGCTGACCACTTGCATACGGGATATGTGCAAAAAAAGGCCTTCATTTGCTGACTTGTGGGTGATTTTGGTTGCGATTAGAGAAGATCAGACACTTCCTTCCTCGTGTGAAGGCCTGACATTCTGGTGCTGGGAGATCTCTGATGTTTTGAGTCAGACAGATGAGAGCAGTCGGTGGGCGAGATCTGATCATCCTCTAATCACACGATTAGGGACTACATCAAGGATGGGAGGCCCACACCGTGTTTCCAGAACAAACTTCCCCTCTGGGGGTAGTGGTGGTTTAATTTCAGGGCCGTCTGTACCTGTGAAACCACTGTGGAACACTCTCACAGGGCTGCCCGAGAGAAAAACACATGCTTTGCACTCAGCTTTGTTTTCAGTAGAGATTGTCAAGCACTGTCTAATACATTTACCATTAATCAAAAACAAAAAGCATTAGTATTGAGTATTTCAATAGTTTTAGTTTGTACTTTAAGTTATAATAGGAATATAACGCACAATATTTACTTTCAAGAGACAGAGATTGACCGTTTGGGTCCAGAGTGTAAACATATAATGACAAAATTTAAAACCCACTAACTAAACATGTTTGTTACTACTTTAAACCGCTAAATCGTTGGGTTTTCATAGCCTTGGAATGAGCCTTTTTTATGTACTTCGATTCACAGAGGCCGCTAATCTTCCTCCGGCAACTTGATCGGACAATCTTAGATTGTTGCAATCTACACTTTCACCACTAGATGTCCCTAAATCTTACTCGAGTACTGAACTAGTATGAGTGGAACTGTGTGTAAAGTATGCGTGTGAGCGTGAACACAGTAGAGCGCCGGATAAATGTGCATTTCCGTATGTTTTGCATTTCAGGGAACGTTTGCCAAGCGCCGACCGCAGTAACACTTCTAACCGTTAAATGTTGCTGCCATACGACGCCTTCAATGTATACAATTGTTCGATAAATCCAGTGTATATCTGTGTATTTGTTACCACTTCTCGTCAGGACCAGTAGACCTCATGTGGACCAAAAACTAGCCCCAATGAGGCAGAAGCTCATATCTGAGGAACTGGTTAAGTTTGGGGCTGAGGTGTGAATTGTTTACTAGGTTAGGGTTAGGGAAAACTCTGTGGTTAGGCTGTTTAAATAAATGGATAAATAAAATACAAAACATAAAAGCCACTGGGAGTCGGGACATTCTGGGAAAGTGGGGACATTTTGGCTGGTCCTCAGAATTTCAGGGCTTTTTCAGAGTTAAACCACATAGGGTTAGTTTAGTTGTGATGGGTAAGGTTAGGGAATCATTATATCTATCATTAAGAATGTGTGTGTGTGTGTGTGTGTACCTTTTTTAAGTTCTTGAGTCTTTTCGGGTAACGAATCAAATCGTCTTGCTCCAACACTCATCAGTTTCTCCACGCGCTCGGCTGCCATGTCCAAAGGACTGGGAAGCTTCTCGCACACCATCGCTAGAGTCTGCGTTAAAGAAAACTATAAAAAAAACAAATGCACAAACAAAAACAAACAGACAGACAGACTCAGGATCTGTTCCAGGATACACAGGACGGCGCGAGAGACCGGTAACCACTGGCTGCAGATGGCAGATAGGAGGACTTTGGGGTCCGAGTGTCGCGAGTCCCTGGCCATCACCTTTACCCCGAGTGATGTCATCACCTTCTCCACCTTCTCCTTGTCTCTGGAAACAGGAACACAACAGACCACTTCTAAACAGGCGGAGCCTGGGTGAGCATCGCCGCTAACGACACACAGGACACGTGACAATGTGCCAACAGCAGTTAAAGGTCTTAAAAGGGACAGTTTTAGAAGCTAATTACACAGCCTCATCCTCACAGAATCAGAACTCTCCCTGTACGACCTTTTTCTCTTTGGTTCTTAAAAAGGTTGTCCGTGAATACATCTGAATTATCACTTTAATATTTCCTCTCACCTCCTCGTAACAACGGCGTCATATAAACTCCAGATATTATCCAGCACAAGCTGCACAAACAGTGGCTTCTTTCCTTTGGCCTAAATCAAAGCGGGAGACGAAGAAAACACAGCAATAAACAAACGGATCAGATGAAAAAAGGAAAAGCAAGAACACACACTGAGATTAGAAGGATTATAAATAAATGATCACTTCACCTGAGCTCCTTTCATGATCTTTTTGGCTTTGGCGTTGAGGTAGAAATCTCCCCACAGGGTTTTGAGCAGCACCTCGGCTTTAATACCCATCCTCTGACTGTAGATGTGGACAAACTGCTGGATACTAGAAAATAACAAAACCACACTCTATTAACATCCATCCTGACGGACCCAGACACAGGATCAGACACAGGTGGACTGCCAGTGACTCAAGTGGAAAGGAAATGTCAACATTTAAAGTGGAAATAAAACCCTAAACCACTTTTCTCAAGTGTAAACCAGTGTATATTTGTATCTAGTTTAATGTTATTTGCTGATCCCAGTATTGAAAAGATCGTATCTGCCGCCCTCTGTGGTCAAACACCAGCTGCTGCGCTCAAACGTTCGACTTCCAGCGTAACTGCAATGCACAATTAAAACCAAAAACGTGAAATCGGGTTAAATGAGACCGCGTACTCGTCTGAACCTCGGCTTCTTCCTCGTTTGCAGCGGCCGATAAAAGGAAGTCTCGGGTTCAGAGGAGGTGAAGGCTCTGAGCTCACTGCTGGAATTTAATTGGCTCATTTAATAGCAGATAATGATCGCTGCGCTAGGACACCGCAGCCCTCAGAACTAGACCCTGGTGTTTTTAATCACTGGCTGCACAGATTCATCGATTACTGAATTAATTGCCAACCGTTTTGACTTTAATTAAACCCAGTTTTCTTGATTTTTCAGCGTCTTAAACGTGAATGATGTTCTGGTTCCGTCGCGCCGCAGAAAAACCGTTACGGGACATTTCACGGATCAAACAAACTAATCACTTCATCCAGAAAAGAATCAACAAATTCATTAATTGTGAAAGTAATTATTCGGTTGCAGGTCGACTGCTGTGGACCAAGAACTCCACACTTCACCCTCTTGCATGTTGTGAACCGACTGATCTGTTAACTGACAAAAGTTTATTTTCAAGCTTGACTGGACAAAAGCACGAGTTGTGTTAAGGTAGTGGAGCAGATGACGGCCTCCTCGTGCTGAGGGTCATGTATCTGAGCAGACAGCACCATCTAGTGGACAAATGAGGATTTAAGTCTCTGTTAGGGTCCCAGATCAGAAGTGAAGAGCCGTCCTATAAATATCATCATGCAGGCTTTGACTTTGACGAAGTACTGGGCAGTATTTCAGTTTCAGGGTATACAACTTTGTGTGTGCGTGAATGTAACTGCAAACATTCTTGTTTTCTGCTAAAGGTGGAGGAGTAAATGGCTCAACATATTTGGCTTGGGCACGTTAGACTTTTTAAAACCGGGTCAATTTAGAGAGTCAAATTTGCCTCATCCCCGAATCTGCATGTTTTGGGACTGTGGGAGGAAAAAATAAATAAATAAATAAACAAACTGTATCTGACCCGACAGATGACTTTAAAAATAGGATCTTAAAATTATTTGCTTATCTTCAAAAAAAAAAAGTGGAAAAAAAAGAGTTCAGAGATTTTATTCTAAAAGAATAAATGTTGCCATGGAGACAGCCAGGTTTGGGGAGTAAACACACAAACATTCGTCTTCGTAACAAGCTGCTGATTAAAGACAACACCCACATTACTGTTACATTATTGCCTTTAACGGCAGCAGACGTTTGCCTGATGAAGATACGACGCTTTGGCCCAAATATTCAGTTGCTTGCACAACAAAATTGGCCCTCAGCCACATTGACTTGCTGATCCCTGCACCACACTGACCGCGTTGGGCCCCCCTAAAATAAGAAATCTGTAAAACATACGAATGCCTGACGTCATCGGTGATGAGGTGAGGACAAGACCAGTCTCACCTGAAGCCCCATCCGTCGATGGCGCTGGCAAACACCACGTTCCCCTGGTCAGGTGAAAAGTAGAGGTGGGAGTCGTCGGCCTCCTCCAGTCCAGCGCTCCAGTCGTAAACCTGGTCACCGTCTGGCGCCGCCTCACCCTCTTTCTCCTCCTCCTCCTTGTTTTTCTCCGCTCGCTCCTCGAGAACTTTAGATGTGAACAAACTTCCCGTCACTGCGTTCACCTACGGGGAAGAATATGCGATAGAGAAATGATTTTAATACAGTCACAGGCAGTGTTGTAATGTAACCAAGTACAAATACTTAAGTAGAATGTTCACATATCTGTACTTTACTTTGTTATTTATATTTCTGACAAATTTTACTCACTCCCCTACATTTCCTAAATAAAATGTGCACTTTAACGCCGATACAATTCCCTTAACATCATCTTCGTTACACGTTTCTACAAAATAAAAGCTGAGTTGGGATGTCGCTAAAACAAAATCAAATCAAATTTTAGAGAGAATAAAGTCAGGCGAGCATGAATGTGTCGTTGACTGTGCAGGACGAGAACTGGGCCCCTCACCTGTTCCAGAATCTTCTGCAGGTGAGTGTAGGCCTCCTGTGAAGACAGCTTCAGCTCCATGATGAGTCTGTCGATCTTATTGATGACGAGAACTGGCCGGATGTTTTCCAGCCACGCCTGACGCAACACAACCTGGGTCTACACAATACACACACAATACGCACAGTCAAACAATAAATACGTGGAAAAGAAGGCTAATTTATACATTTAATATATCAATATTTGCTTTTGCAGAACAGAAAACGTAGTGGAATCAAGATCAGAAATAACATGTGCATATAGTGTTTTTTATCTCAAAAAGGCAACAGACAGAGAGGGAGGCGGTGAGATTTACCTGTGGACACACTCCCTCCACAGCATCTATGACGACAATGGCACCGTCACACAACCTGACGGCAGTGGAGACCTCGGAGGAGAAGTCCACGTGACCGGGAGAGTCGATCAGATTTAATAAATACTCCTGACCTCCTGAAGGGGACGAAAGACACACAAACACTTTAGTTTAGTTTGGTAAAGCGAAAAACGTACCACGATGAGCTTCGATTAGACTTTCTCAATCTCACGCCAGGGGAATTCACTTGTTCACGGCAGCAAAAGGGGGTCACAGGTAGACAGTTATGACTATAATAATAAACTATAATATAATGTGCTGTTTTCAGTCAAGCCTGGCCCAGGGCTTCACCATTCCAAACCGTACCGTACTGTACCAAAACGACGCATCTGAAGCAGAGGCCTTACCGTTTGCGTAGTGCAGAGAGATGGCACTGGACTTCATGGTGATTCCTCTGACCTGTTCGTCCTCTCTGCTGTCCAGATACCGCAGCTGAAAAATCAACGCCGTCACAAATGAGCACGCAAAAAAAAAGAAAAAAAACAGCAAAACATGTGAGAGTCACGTACCTTTCCAGCCAGTCGACTGGATATGATGCCATTACTTGCCACTAAACAGTCAGCCAGGGTAGTTTTGCCTGCCAAACACACAGATGGTTCCAGGAGACTTTACTTGTAGCACACAGTTCCAGCATGACACGACACAGGACGGGATACCTGCTTCCTAAAGCCGAAAGCTGGCGATCGTGAGCCGAATCACAATTTCGGTTCAGTGACTGTGTCAGACGGAGTGTGTGCTCCAGTCATGCAGGAAGTACTGAACAATTCTGTGAACGATTCAGTCACTAGTTTGTGTGTTTGTGTCGCATATAACATGACGTTGCGGCAGTTTCAAGGGTACTATAGTCGTAGAAAATGATACCAAACTACATAGAGCTGAGTTGTGCTGAAACTGTATAGTGGACCCATATATGATAACTTCATGGACCTTGATTTTCTACATGAAAATTATATAGTTCTATCCTCCAATAACACTTCAATGAGTGTTTGAGGACAAGACAAGACATTAGATTTCTTCATTTCCAGGTTTAGGGAACACCAACTAATATTATTCAACATTCTGTGGACCAAACAACTAAAAAATCGGGTGGAAACAATCAAAACGTTACCCATTTATGAAAATAATATTTAGTTGCAGCAGTTAATGAGTGTTATAACGTCTCAATGTGTGTTAGGAGGAAATTGCTCAGTCCAATTTTCCCCAATTAACTGTTCAATTCAAAGACATGTCAAGTTAGAGCACGTGAACTCACCATGGTCGACATGTGCCAGAATGCACAGGTTTCTGATGTTTGCGGGGTTTCTCTGCAGCGCAATGATCTTCTCCAGGCTGCTGTGGCCCATGACGACGGAGGATTAGCGAAGACTGCCACAGGTGAAGTCACGCCGGTACCGGGACAACAGCGGCAGCAGCTACCGTTAGCTAACGCCGCGCGCTCCGATGTCGCAAAAACGGTGTCACTGTCAACTAAAGTGACGAGACAGTTTTTAAACTGCTTACTGGTGACTGGAACACGTCCGGAGCTAAAAGTCGTCCACGGCGTCCGTCCACGACTCCGCCGCGAAGCACGTCACTGCTGTGGCGGAGTTAAATGCGACGTCAGTGACAGAAAACACGAGCATCTGACGGAGGACAACGTTCGCGACACACACGCGTTGTTTTCCCGGAAGTTCACGAGGCACATTAGCCACGCCCGCTTGCTCACATTGGTGCTGCGTTCAGGGAGCGTGGTACGAATAATAATAATTAAAAAAAACAATAGTATCCAGCTGCAGCCCCGGAGAATAACACATTTATTTTAGATTTTATTTTTTTTACTTTATTTAGACAAATAAACTTACAACAGTAATTGCCGTTCAAACAATAAAAAATAAAAACCTTTATTGTACAATTATGACGTGTCAGAAACACTGTTTTAAGATGTTGAAGAATTGTAATAACATATTATTTATTGTAATTAAACGCTTTTAAAGGTCGTAGGCCGGGCGTCACGAGTACTGTATTTACTAGCGTATATGAATTGTGCAATATCACATAAAATAAACTTGTCATATTGAGCCTAAACGTCCTTCCAATATGATGAATCAATGCAAAGTGGATATAAATATACATTGAGGAATAACCACCAAAGTTTCTTCTCACAATTTATTTAACAAATAAATGTTGATGTTTTGAAAGTTCCTTCGTCCTTCCTTCATATAGGGTTAGCTAGTCTAAAGCAGCTCATCAAGACTAGAAAAGTTTTATGTAAATACAGACCATACCAACTCTTCTTCTTCTGATTTTATTTGGAAGTAACAAGTAACAAAGATAGTTAGGGAAAATGTAGTGGTGTCTACATGGAGCAGTTCAGTAGGCGTTTCCAAACCTCACATTGATTTAGAGGAGATTAATTTTGGTATGTGTACTACTACCACAGAACATGTATCGGCCAAGACACTCAAAAACACATGGTTTGCACATGAAGCCTCGAGAAATCAACACTTTTGCAAACCAATTGGCTGGATGGCCTCATCTCCCCATCACCACGAATCCCTAAAGCAGTTACGCTTTTAATCTTACGCCAATGTCCTCAATGATGATGTAATCAATTCATCAAGTATGACATGCCTACATGATGACGTCTCTATAACATCAAAGGACGCATGGACTGGGTGTGCATCACTCTGTACTCTGCACAAATAAGGAAGAAGCAGAGGAAGAGTCAACAGCCTGCCGGACATCATTATATTTATTATTATTATTATTATTATTATCATTATAAGAAGAAGAAGAAACTGAAATAGACATCTGGAAATTATTGAATCCATATGAAGGCAGTAATGCAACATTACGGATTCCAACTGCTGTTCTTGGACTGTGAAACACCGAGAACATACAGACAAGCACAACGCTGAGCTTGAAATGTGGTGGTAAGGGAGAGGTTAAGTCTAAAGGAGGCAGTTTTGTTATTCTGACTAACGAGCTCATCCACAATGCAGGAGACTAAGCAGATGGAAAACTCTCTGCCCTACCTAAAATGGCAGCTTGACCAAGTAAAGTATCAGTATGAGTACAGTACAGAGGTCTGGGGAGATCGAGTCTCTGCTCAGGTCAAGACTATTAAGAGTAAAGACGAAAAGATTAAGACTCTGCTGAAAGAGGTGACCGAACTCAAGTCAAGCGAGGAGGGATTGAGTGAGAAATTAAATGAAAGCAAGCAGGAAATTCAAAGACTTGTACGGAAAGTAGCCGCTTGGGAGAGAAACGTTCTCAGACAAATGGAGGATAACAAGGGCTTCAAACAAGAGTTGGACGACACCCGTGTACAGAATAAAGCAATGTTAACAGAAAACGAAAAGCTAAAACATCTGGTCGAAAGCCTTGAAGTCGATGTGGATAAATGGAAAATTGAGGTTTCCAAGACACACAAGTCCTACATTGACATAAAAACTAAGAGGGAAACTGAAGTGTCATACGTCAAAGAAGAGAACACTATGCTGAAGGAGGCAATAAAGAAGACGGAAATTTTAAATAAGAACCTACAGCAAGAAATGCTCAAGAAACAGAAAAGTGTCCAGAAAGATAAAGGTGTGTGCACCACACTTGTGGAAAAAAACCTTTCCCTGCAAAAAAACATTGAGGACCAGGTGAAGATGATTAAAAGTATAAAAAAGGACTATAACAAGTTGTCGGAACAATACCTCTCTGTTGTAGAAAAGAACACAACTTTCCAAAACAAAAGTAAGGAGAATGTCCATTTAAAACAAACGGTGAGAAACCTGCAAGATCAAGTGCGCAGCAAAACAGAGAATATGAATATCCTACGTGTGCAGATTAAAGAACTGCAGAACAAGGTTGCACGTTTGGAGAATGACAAACAGAACGAGTGCAAAATTAACAAAGTAAACGCTGAATTTAAGGGCAAAAATCTAAAACTGACGCGAGACGTTGAAAGCCTCAACACTAGATTGAGGGTGAGTGAGCAACATCGTAGCAAGCAGAAGGATGAGATCAGAAAGCAGGAGATGCAAATAAGGCGTTTTGTGTCGGATGTGGAGTCCTGCATGGTTGTTATTGAGGATCCCAGGAAATTAAGAAGCACGGTGATGAAGCTGAAGACAAACTGCGCCGACAATCGTAAGAAAGTACAGCCGAGTGACAACGAGAACACCTCTTTGAAGAAGGTCCATCACAATGAAGGCATCCTGCAGAGTACCCGCGAGTGTGTGGAGCAGAGGCTGGAGAACCAGGCTCTTCAGTTCAATCGGGAGATGAGCAATTTAAACAGAAAAGTCAACGAGCAGAACGAGGAGATAGCCGACTTGAAAATCCGACTCCAAAATGCAACCAAGCCCACGCACATAAGCAACGAGATAAGGAACACGGTCATTCAAAATCCACGCAATTACCCCGCGGAAGCGCAGAAAACGATGCACACCTGCAAGAGTGACGCGACGTCATCGTCCAAGCAGCCAACTCACGAGGAGTACTGGGAGCTGTACAGAGACAACGACTTTTTACGTGGCGTCAACCACAATCTACTGCAGGAGAATAATTATATCAAGGAGAATGAAAGGCTGAAACATGAGATCTGTGATCTGAAGAAAGCAATCCAGTCTATTACCAAATCCAAAGACCTGAACTCCGCTATTGATGAAGCGATATCGTCGAAGCAGCCAACAAAGGAGTTCTGGGACAGAGACAATGACTTCTTACGTGGCATCAGTCAAAACATACTGCAGGACAAGAGTGAATACATAAAGGAAAATGAAAGGCTGAGACATGAGTTCTCACACCTGAAAGAGGCAACCCAGTCCTTCAACAAACCCAGAAGTGTGAGCACTGTGATTGACGACACGCCGTCCACCAAGTACGGATCACAGAAGTACTACGAGTTGTACAAAAAATACAAGTCTTTATGTAGCATCAATCAAAATTTACTGCAGGAGAAGAATAATTACATCAATCTGGAGGAGAAAAAGACTTTGGAGAATGAAAGGCTGAAACATGAGATCGCAATTTTGAAAGAGGCAATCCAGTCCTTTAAAGGGGCTACATGTAAAATATGTAAAACTCGCATTAGCATCTGAAAAAAAGGATACTGCAATCCTCATTGTCTACTGCTTTATCCTCCTCCACGTGAGGTCACGGGGTGCTGGAGCTAGTCCCAGCTGACAGGGCAAAAGTCGGGGTACACTCTGGACAGGTCGCCAGTCCATCGCAGAGATGAACAACCATTCACGGCCATAGAGTTTCCAATCAACCCCAAACACTGCAGGTGCTGGTTGGCAGGAGGTTATTGACAAAGAAACAATGGCCCACACTTAAATGACTTGGAGTCGATATATTTTTAGATTATATTATGGAGTTCATAGATTCAGAATCAATAAAAAAATCTAAACAATGTTGATTGTTGGAGCCACAATATATTTTTTATTTTTCTGATTTATTCTCAAAGCTGCTTTACACTACAATCGCCCATTCACCATTTGGTTTTTCTATCACACTTCATCTATCATACTTGTTCAGCTACAACGTGGGGTTAAATGTCTCGCCTATCTTCGACACATTGGCATGCAGCCTAGCGCACAGGTAATCAAACCACGCCCTGGGGGTTGGTCGCGATTCAGGGTTCTTTGTCGCAGTTATTCCCATCCTCTCGTCTCCTCGGGCTCTTCGTTCTTTCGTCCTCTCAAAGCTGTGACTAAGAACTTTGGAGGTGTGTTGGGGATGTCACGTTTGTGGCATTGAGACGAGTCGTCGCCTTGCCGTTCATGCAACTGGTCTATGTGCAGCGACAGAAATTTGTTGGAGGAAGAATGACTTTGATCTGCAATGGGAGACTTTGAACTTCTGAGGAACCACCATGAGGAAATGTGCATATGAACTTGGATCTGTGGAGGGGGCAAGTGGTAAACAACAACAACATTTGTTTATTGACCTGGCGGACACAGGGCTTTCATGTTTTCAAGGTGGTGAAAAATCATCTTGCCGTGTCATGCAACTGTTGTTTATGCAAACGTATATGGTGACAGAAACCTTTTTAAAAGAATGACTTTGATCTGCGATCTGCTTTGAACTTCTGTGCCTGAAGAATTCATTAGAAAAACTGTGATTAAGAACTTCGGATTGTATAAGGCAGCATAACACCTCTCAGCGCAGTGTCCAACCTGCTGGAAAAGGATTTCATAAAGAAGAAGAAGACGAGGAGCATCCTGGACGAAAGCTGCCATTAAAGCCCATAGAAGAGCAGTATAAAGACCAAGAATATGAGGAAGATTCTAGAAGAGGGAAAGAGGATAAAGGAGAATCAAGAGGGAAGAAGAATCTAGAAGAGGGCAATGCGACATTAATTCAACATTACAGATGCCAAAGCAACTATTCCATCGAGTCTGGAATGTGAAAAAAAGGGGAAAGGTAAAAAAGAGGGCATTACTCAGACATTACGAATGCCAACTGACATAAAACACCACAGCAGAATTTAATTCTATTGTCTAAACAAGGAAAGTGGTCCACTCTATGGTCCACAATGCAGAATAAGAAGATGGAAAACTCTCTTCCCTACCTCAAGTGGCAGCTTGACCAAGTAAGGTATCAGTATGAGTACAGCACCGAGGTCTGGGGAAATAAAGTTTCTGCTCTGCGAAAAATTATAAAGAGTAAAGACGAAAAGATTAAGGCTCTGCAGAGAGAGGTGAAACAAAGCAATACAAGGGAGGATGTACTCAGAGAGGAACTGCATGAAAACAAACAGGAAATTCAAAGACTTGTTCGGAAGGTAGATGCTTGGGAGAGAAACGTTCTTAGACAAATGGAGGAGAACAAGGCCACAAAACAACAGTTACAGAACGCCTGTGACCAGCACAAAGTGGAGTTAACCGAAAAGGAAAAACTCAAACTTTTGGTTGAAGGCCTTGAAAAAGATGTGGAAAAATGGAGAACGAAAGCATCCGCAACACAGAAATCTTACACTGAGATGAAAGAAAAGAAGGAAATTGAAGTGGCAAACCTTAAGGAACAGAACAGTATGGTGGGGGAGATGCTTAAGGAGACTGACCTCGAGAATGAGAAGTTCAAGCAAGAAATGATCAAGGCCGAAAAAGAGCTACAGAAGAAAAAGGCTGTTGTCGCCTCGCTTCTGGAAAAAAACATTGGCCGGCAAAAAAACATTAACGAGAAGGCTGAGAAAATCAAAGTTTTACAAAAGGACTTGGCCACGCTGACTGACCTACATCACACTCTGGTAGAGAAAAACATCATTTTCGAAAACAAAAATATGAAATATACTCATTTACAACAAGCAGTGAGAAACCTGCAAGGTCAAGTGCACAACAAAATGGAGACCATAATTATTCTACGTGTGCAAGTCAAAGAACTGCAGAAGAAGATCGCACTTTTCGAGAATGAAAAACAGAACAAGTTCAAAATGGAGCAAGCAAATGTTGAACTCAAGGGTGACAACGACGAGCTGAACAGAGACATTGAAAGCCTCGGCACGAGATTGAAGGTTAGTGAGCAACAACATAACAAACAGAGGGTTGAGATGAGAAGGCTGGAGAAGCAACTGAGACGCATCATGTTTGATGTCGAGTCCTGCATGGTTGATATCGAAGATCCCAGGAAATTAAGAAAAGCAGTGATGAAGCTGAAGACAAACTGCACTGTCAGTTTTAACCAAGTACAACAGGACGAAAGTGCTGTCTTGATTCAGAAGGTTCAGCAAAATGAATTGATTATTCAGAACATCCGCAGAGCCAAAGAACGTGTGGAGCAGAGGCTGGAGTTCCAGGCAATAAAATTCAACAAGGAGATAAGCAATTTATTCAAAATAGTCAACAAACAGGACAATGAAATAACTGACCTGAAAATCAAACTCCAAAAAGCAGCCTTGCATAAGCACATTGGTTGCGGGATAAGGAAGATGTAGGGAGATATTTGACTGAATTTCTTCAGCAGCGTTGAGCCCCCCGGGGCCAAAGTTTGGTAACAGAAGCCGCAACTTGAGGGTCACATGAAGAAGGTCCTGTGACCTCAGAGTGTGATGATGTCAGAGGCAGGTGTGGACAATGGACAAAAGCACAAGTGCCAAAGCAACTCCAACCTGGGGAAATAGTCGACGCAACGCCAAATATATCTGGAGGCTTAAGCTTGCAGCATGTTCCAGAGCCTGAAAGAAAAGTCCGCTGCAGCTAATGTGCCAGTAGAAGAGAGTAGAAGATGAATCATCCTCAACTTGTTCAACATATTCAGGTAATTAACCAGCTAGTTGGATAAGTTATTGTTGAAGATACGTGGGTGTTTTTTTAGTGCACAAAATACAGTGGAGAGCATTGTTACCAACTGATATCGCTAACAATGGCTAACTATAGCTAGCCTGTGATACTTTTGCCTCCATTTTTTTCTGTTTTTAAAGTGTCACTCCCAGTTCCGCACCATTAGCCACCGCTAGCTGCATTTGAAAGAACTAAGCGACATGCTGTTTTAGCGCGCTGAAACTTTAACAGTTTGTGTGTATTCTGTGAAGCCAAGTATTACACGATTACACCACTAACATAAATGGTGTTATGGTAGCAATACCATTAGCGCAAAATGCCTTCACTATGTTTTCACCGACAGGTGTAACTGTTCTCGGGTCACAGTGGGAGCAGCCCGGCGTACAACCTTCACCCTGCCTGGCAAAGAACATGTCGCCACCTCGCTGAGGCGCTAGCAATGTCAATGTCGCAGGTTAGGGACTGCTTTGGTATGTGAGCTGGTGACAAAGTATAACACACTGGAGGTTGAAGGAGCAGGAGGGTTATTAATACACACTGCTACTGCTGTGGTGACCCCTAAAGGGAGAAGCCAAAAGAAGAGGAAGTCACTTTTACGAAAATGTGTTTCAACAAGTAATTTGCTGTCAGCCTTTTAAATTACATACAGTATGTTGCTGTATTTTTTATTGTCTTGTTTTGATCTTAATGTGTTGTTGACTCAACCCAAACCCTTGGGATTAATAAAGACTTGTTGAATCTAGAACCATCTTTAACCTTCAAGGTACACATACCAAACAGGTTTAAATGTGAACAGTACCCCTCCCTAAGCAGAAGATACTTCAATTTCCCTGGAATTATCCTGCGGATAATTGGCACCACATGATGGTCAGTCACGGTTGTTTTATAAATAAATGTGACTGTCACACAGGTGGTTGTTCTGGCAAACAACAAAAGCTATTGGTTCCATCCAGGACGGAGCAACTATAACGTTTAAAATATTTTCATGTACATCTGACACAAAATTATACGACATCGCGGCAAAGATTTGATGAAATCAAACACCAGTTAACTAGAAATATTAGAAGTCGTAAGAGAGTCGGTTGCAGAAGTGCACTTCACTGGCGACACTGATGATAGCACGCACAAAAACGCAATCCAATCTACTTTAGATAGACTTTATTGTTGTACACATGCGAACAAAAACAGTTCCAGGTTTGTGCACAAAGCCAGTAAGCCAGTCACTGGCTGTGTATCAGTGTAAGTTCCAAGTCCAGATAAATGGTGGTAAATCTGTTGTGGCGACCACTAATCAGGATCAGCTGAAAGAAGAACACATTTTAGAACACATTAGTTTGTGATCGCAGAGTTTGCTGACTAAGCAGAAGAAGGCAGTAATGCAACATTATGAAACCCAACTGCTGTTTAACACCATTGGCAGGATTACTTAAGCCTAACTGGTCTGGAGCAGGCTAAAGGCTTTCGTGAAACTGAGTCTAAGCCTAATGAAATTACCATCAACCCTCACATCTTTTATTTGCTGTTTATTTCTCTCTACAGAGGATACAATGTAAGCTACGGGTTTCTTTTTGACAGGTGTTTATTTTCTCATAATCACTGTTCACAGTTCAAATTCATTCTCATCCGACCAAAGGAATGTAAGAATGTGCTATAATAGATTTTGCCTATTTGTTTTCATTGATACATCATGATTTTTAGAAAATGAATTGCATTGTTCTTTCTCTTTTGTTATTTGGCACTGGGTAATTTAAAAAGTTAAAAAGTGTTTATAAATCTAAATTGTTAATAACTTTATAAATCTAAATTATTATTAAGGTCCAGTGTAAGAATGAGTGAGTTCTCATGGTGAGACTGCTGACTGTAACAAGTTTGAGGACTACAGTGGCCTTCACATACCAGAAAGTATGTTGTTCACCGACAATAGAACTCTAGATCTCTGTAAAGCAAGATTCTTGACTACAGTTCACGTAAAAGCCCCATTAAGTAACTCTGAGTAATTCTGAAAAACAGTGCCTGCATCTCCGCACAACCAATGTCTGGGTGATGCTACACTACACCGCACTGACCACTCCATTATCCCGTCGATCCGCTGACAGCCGTTTCTTTTTTTGCAGCAGAATTAACTTTCTTTCACCAACCACTACGAACTCTATAGCTAGTACTAGTAGGAGCACATTGCAGCTATGGTGCTTCTGCTTTGACTTTCAAAGTCAGTCGTGATGTAAAAAGCATCTCTTCCTGTTTGCAGTGCAGGAATGTCGTTGGGAGACGTAGCAACGCAAAACACCACTTTACCAAGAAAGACCGGGAGTCACGTGGAGCTGCAGCTTGCAATATATGCAATCTCTGCCAATAAACCCTCCAAAATGTTACACATTGGAACTCTAAACTTGTTAATTTATGCCACATCAATTTATGGTAATATAGTGCGTCAAGTTCTGGCCTATTCCTATTTAAACTACTTTGAGCCCTTGTTGTTTCTCACACTCAATCGCAGCTGATGGGCATTGAGTCCGTGAAGGTTCAGTGTTCGAGTCCTAACGGGGACCGGCTCTTATGATGCTTGCCTTGCCACTGAAATACTTCTTGGTCATAACATCCGTCCATCTATCATGTATGTGGAAAATCTTTTGAGTGTCATGGGAGAGAGCTCGAGCCAACCTCAGCTAGAACAGGACCAGTTAGAACCTTTCTAAGCAACTTTCAGACTATTCCACTGTAGCCTGTTGGGTTTGACATTTTGAAAGATGGTAAACTTTTTCTTGGGCTAGATTCATTTTGTGATGGTTGCAAGGCACGTAAATGCCCCAGCATCACAGTGCAACTCTAGTTGCAAAGAGCTGAAACTGTTCTATCTTCAGGTTTCGCCACAGCTGCGGGTAATCGACGCACATTTCTTCGTCTTACTCCTCACTTTGATCTTTTTGGAGCGTTTCGGCTAATGTTTCACTACTGCCTTCTTTTGCCTCTTCATCCATCTGTTCATTTGTTTCTTCTTGACATGTTTCGGCACTTGGTAACTCTAATGTGGCACTACCGCCGTCCTCTACTGTTTCCTTTGGCTCTTCGTCCCTCTGTTTGTTTCTGTTTTCTTGTGTTTTGGCAGTTGGAATCACTAATTTTTCATTACTGGTTCCCGCTCCTATTTCATTTTCCACTTCCACTCCCTCACAGTCAGTAAGGGTTCCACATTTTGCCTCTCCATTTACCCACATCCCCACATACTGTTTGCCTTTTTCGGCAAAGTACAACTTTCCTTTGCCATGCTTCTCGTCATATTGCCATTCGCCTTCATACCAGTCACCACCTATATATCGGATAATGCCCCTTCCGTGACGCTTATCCAACAGCCACTCCCCCATAAACACGTCACCATTCTCATAGTGCATCTCTCCCCAGCCACTGCGGTGGCCCTTCCTCCACTCCCCATGGTAATATGCTAAATCACTGTAAGCATATTTACCATGCCCATGCTTCTTGCCATTTCTCCACTCCCCAATGTACAACTGATTCCCCTTGGTGTATGTGCCATAGCCATCACATTTCCCATATTTCCAGTCTCCTATGTAGTTGGCACCAGACTTCCAAACCTGTTGTCCCATCCCGTGCTTCATGTCGTTCTTCCACTCTCCTTTGTATTGATCTCCATTGAGCTCGTAAATTGTGCTCCGCGGTCCATGTCTCTGTGACCTTCTTTCCACCACTTTTGATGGACATCGAAGGAAATTGTTTTTCCGTAAAGGCATGGCTACCAATGCCGTCTGATCTAATGTGGAGTATGTAACCTTTATGATATTTATGTTCAACACTTAAAAGGCAACATGACATCATCATACCGGCTGTCTCCATCTTCATGCCCTCGTCCAGGCCCGGGTCATCCAGGGGGCAGCACCATGTGTCTGTGCCAATTTTGGGCACCCACGCAGCACAGCAACATGGCCGCAGATAGAACTTTAGGCTTGTTTGGTCTGGCACGGCCTTCGAATGAGTTTGTTTTGGGTTGAGCACTTGAGACCCACGCACTTTGGGCACCCGCCTTCTCCAGCGGAACCATTGGGAATGGAGACATGCTGGTTCTGATAGTGTACAACTGACTTCATGTGAAACACATTTTCACGTTTTTACTACTTTTTTACTACTAAACAATTGGCAGCCTTTCCTTCCTTTCCTTACTTTGACTTTCCGAGTTGGTAATCCAACTAGGAACTCGGAAAGTCCGCCTTCCAACTACACCTGGAATGCGCCAATAGCAACTGTACCCTCAGAGTTGATCGTTTTCCACTTGAGAAGTTGGAAAAAACATGGATGCAAACGTATGCCTGGCTGCCCACTGTTAGCAATACCTGGCAATAACAACGGTCTAAATGGTATTTTGCATACAAACAGTGTATCAACATGTCTACTGATACCAATCTAACAGTCCTACTGTACGTGTACGGCTGACTTAATGTGACGCAAACGAAAGCTGTCTTGGAATTCCATGTCAGGGTTGGTGAGGTTGCTGCGACTCTCTTCTTTCGGGCAGCTGAGAAGAAGAATTTCGGTTTCTACCTCTAGGTGTCGCCCTCTTGCCCTCTTCCTGGTGTCCCCCTCATGTCTTCCATCACAACATCCATGGAAGAAATCAAACAGACACTACCACAAAAAAACGTCCATGGTCCGGTCCTCGCTTCTCATACAACACGACGCAGAGTTCATAACGTATAATGTTCGAGCAAGCTTTTGGATAAGTAGTGAGAGTTGTGAGAGTTTCTAGTCAATTTGTATTAGCAAAATTTGTGCTTAATAATGCCCAACTATTAAAGCTGTAATATCTGTGAAATAGTGGTACCAGCTAAATATGTAGCAATAGTATAGTACTATTATTAGCAGTAGCAGCAGCAGTAGTAGGAGTAATAGCATCAGAATCAGTAATCAAAGTAGGCTAAGTATTGTAATAGTAGTAGTAATAGCAGCAGAATTAGTAGTCATAGTATTAGAAGCTGTAACAGTAGTACTAGTAGTAGAAGCAATAGTAGTAGTCGTAGTTGAAGTACCAGCAGAATCGTAGTAGTGATAGCAGTAGCAGCAATAGTAAAAACAGAAGTACTAGTTGTAATTGTTGGAGCAATAGTAATCGTAGTAGTATGAGCAGCAGAATTAGTAATAGTAGTAGCGCTACAACTAATTCGTAAATAGTCAATTAGTAAAAAATAATATGTTATCCCTTCAATGAAATTCAGTAATAACATTTTAACACAGTACTTGCAGTAATCGTAAGAGCGATAGTAAAAAATAGTAGGTAGTAGTAGTAAGAGTAATAGTAGTAGCAATAGTAGTAGTAGTGCTACTCTGCTACTCTACTAATTACTAGTATTACGAGTACAAGTATTAGAAGTATAGTAACAGCAGTACTCGAATCGGTAATAGGAGCAATAGTAGTAGTCATAGTAGAAGTACCAGCAGAATTAGTAGTGATAGTAGTTGTAGTAGTAGTAGTAATAATGATAAGGTTTCAAAGCTTTGTTTTCAATATGTAAAAATAATGTTATCGCTGCAATGAATTCAGTAATAACAGCCGTAGTAATAGCAGGCATAGTTGTATTCACTTGTCAAATCCTCTGATTGACACCCAGCCCAGTAGGTGGCGGTAATGCGCCTGTAAGCCGGCTGCTGACCGCCAATAAGTACATCAGAAGAAGGAGATATTAGCTTGTGGCTCACGTGACGGTGACTCGGCTTCAGTCAGCTGATAAAGTCCTTCGTTCGTTGTTTCGTCCGCAGCACGAAGAGCTCGGTCACCGTCGAGTTTAACAGTTGTTTTTGCTCCGGACACGATGACGAATCTCTGCCCACTGTTCGTGTTCGCGGTTTTAGCGCTGAACGTCGACGCGCTGGTTAGGTAAGGAGAGAAACTCGTTAAGCTAGTAGTACACTGTTAACTCTGTGTGTGTGTGTGTGTTTCACAACTGTTTTTTGTTGTTCTGCAGCTCCAGCAGTCCTCTTTGAGACCAAAACCTGGTCCCATAACATATATGAGGGACTGGTTAAGATTTGAACCGTGGTTAAGTTAATGTTAGGAATTGGTCGGTTATGGTTAAGGTTGGGGATAAGGCTTTGTTTCGTGTGTGTGTACGTGTGCGCGTGCTTGTGTGAGCGATCTGTCTCCGTTGTCTGATCTTGTGACTTTGATTCGTCAATGCTGATCTCTGAATCTGCTCTGCTCGCACATAAGGACTTTATTATCATCATCGTTATTGTTATTATCTGTAATCAATGAAGTAGAACTGGGTCAGATGTTATCCCCAAAGCCCCCACAGTCGCTGCTGGTTGTTTAGATACACTATGGCCAGTCTTTACATTAGGTATATGTACTTAATAAGTAATAATAACACGGCAGAAGTGTGGTCTTTTGCTGCTGTTGCTCCTCTGACATGTTGTGGGTTCACAGTTGCACTCTTGCACCCCTTGGTTTAAGTCTGGGCAAAATGGCCATAATGTTCTGATTTAAAAAAACAAACAAACAACTTTCAGACCAGTCAATATTTGATCGATTTGGACAGAAAACAATAAAAACATGTGAAACACCCTGTTGTTTTTGCCTAAGGCTAAAATCTGCCATTTCCTTTTGTCGTTAAAGTATCTTCAGGGCATTTCACCTCAGAGAGCTGCCCTGACTGGATATTTACTCTTTTCAGGACCATTCTAGAGCTGGTTGGTGTGAAAATCCCAGTAGATTAGCAGTAGTTTCTGTGATACTCGGACCAGAACCCGTAGTTACAACAACCACACCGTGTTCAAACCCGTTTAAATCACAGTTTCCCCCTCGTTCTGTTGCTCCCTATTTGACCGTCAGCGGCTTGTCGTAACCATGTCCTCATGACTAAATACCCGGTCGGACTGGATTTTGAAATGCATGTCTATGATAATATTATTATTATTATTATTACTAAATAGCTGTCATGGTTTTTGTTTTCCTGTCCAGAATTCCTCTAACGAAGTTCCGCTCCATCAGACGCGAGATGACAGACTCGGGGAAAAGTGTGAAGGAGCTTTTGGCCGACAAACACTCCTTGAAATACAACCTTGGCTTCCCTTCCAGTAATGGACCCACTCCAGAGACACTGAAGAACTACCTCGACGTGAGTCGTTGGCTGTGTTTCCTCCATGTTTGCAGGTCTCTTGTCTCCAGCCTGATACAATAACCGTTTCTCCCCTTTGTCATAACACAGAAGCAAATTTTCACATTATTCCAATATACGTTTACATGTTTTTCCCATTGAATTACTCTCAGCCTTTCCAAATCCTTTACAAACAGGAAGTGCGTACAGTATGACTTGACAGAAAATCTGACCAGAGTCACATGAAGCCAAAGTTCGCTTCAGGTTTTTTAAAAAAAACGTTCTTGTCCGGTTAAACAGCTGATTTACTGCATGACTCGATGATCGTGGTGACCTGTGACCTAAAAACATCAGCCACAACTGAGCAGGTCATAATTTTTCAAATCGAATCTGCAGTTTGATCGTTTTATTTTGGATTATTCAGTAATTTTATGCCACTTGAAAAAATCTTAACATTAGCAAACAGTAAGTCGTCGTGTATCACTGCCCCATCGATATTTAAATGTCTTACAGTGAATATTGAACTGAAGATTGAGTTTAAAAATGTCCCCGACCCATTTGCTAGGATGATAAGTGGCAGGAAAATCACAATTAGGCCTCGTCCACACCTCCCTTTATAGTCTCCTTTGTTGTTTAAAGGCTTTTCATAAATGAAGAATTGTCTTTACACATACAAACCCCCAAAAAACGACGCTAAATGCTGTAGTTCACATGAAGAGGAAGTCGTTGCTTCACTGTGCTTGCCTTAAGTGTGGCAGAGGTTGAGAAATGTCCAGATTTCACAGCATCGGCCAATCAAATCACATGGCACAACTTTTCCAGCATAGACGCCAGCATGTTCACCTCTAGTTGACTTCACTCAAATGATTATTTCTTATTTCATTATTTCTTTCTTTTTCTCCCTCTGTCTCACCATCCTTCCACCTGTCATACCGTCTGTCTTACGTCCATTTCCGTCTGTTTCAAATGTCCCGTTTCTTGTCCTGAGAGATTACAGTAAGTGTTTTGCTGAGGTCATCGTGAGATTAGCTGCAGTCATGCGTTTCCTCAGTTGGATTATTTACCGGCAAGTTCCAGTTAAACCTCTACAAGCTGTCCAGACACAGATGTTTGTTTAAGATCCTAATAAATCTGTGTGGTCTTGTTATTTTCAAACCAGGCTCAGTACTACGGCGACATTGCCCTGGGAACCCCGCCTCAGACCTTCAGCGTGGTGTTTGACACGGGCTCGTCCAACCTGTGGGTGCCGTCCATTCACTGCTCCCTTTTAGACATCGCATGCCGTAAGTGCTGACGTTGTTTACACATCACCGGGGCGACGCAGTGTCTGAGCCGCTGTAAACACACCACACGTCTGTTTTCACAGTGCTTCACCACAAATATAACTCCGCCAAGTCCAGCACATTCGTGAAGAACGGGACGGCGTTCGCCATCCAGTATGGATCTGGGAGCCTGTCGGGATACCTCAGTCAGGACACGTGCATGGTATGCTCTCGCCTGACGCGGAATCCTCAAAGTAAACCGAGTGCCAACACCGGCGTTCGTAAACTTTTATCATTCCCGTTTCCAGATCGGAGACCTGGCAGTGGAGAAACAGGTTTTCGGCGAAGCCACGAAGCAACCCGGCATCGCGTTTATCGCGGCCAAGTTTGACGGGATCCTTGGAATGGCCTACCCTCGCATATCTGTGGACGGGGTGGCGCCGGTCTTTGACAACATCATGAAACAGAAGAAAGTGGAGAAGAACGTCTTCTCCTTCTATTTGAACAGGTGGGGGCAAGTTTTTGGCACCAAGTCAGTCAGGGGTCCAGAAACACTCTCGGGGTTCCCACGGGTCCTTGAAATCCTTGAAAGTTAGTGAATTTGGAAGTGAAGTTGATATTTAGGTGAATGTCTCCCTTGTTTGTTACGGCGCCACCTACTGTTTCATGCCCTGCATTGTTTGATGTGCAGAACAAATGTCAAGTTGTAATAACTAGCGGCGTTGTGGACACTGTCTCTCTCTGTGTCTCCGCCGCTGACGTGAGATTCCAATGAGCGAGTAAATGACGACGTGATGCCTGGGAAATGAAAATTCCAACATCTGTGTCATTTAAGAAAAATGAAAACGACCTCAGGGACAATCACTCGTCACAATCATGCAGAGCGGCTCTTACAAGTCCCCCTCTCATCTTAAGCTGTGTCAGCACATTCCGCCCTTGAATTAAAGGGAATTGGTCCTGAGAAGTCCTTGAACGATCCAAGAATTAGTGACATCTAATGGTGAGACTGCAGATTGTGTCCATTTGCAGACAGCATCAGGTGGCCTTCACGAACCAGAAACTATGATGTCCTAAATGTGGAACGCACACTCTGGCACAAAATGGCTGCCTCTGTAAAAGAAAGGCCCTTTTGTCTTAAGTACGTTCTATTTATTAATTCTATTTCAAAAATGATAATACACATATGTATGAGTAGTATGTTCAGAGATGGTGGCTTTAACGGAAGTGTTTTTAGTTGTGTTTTAAACACTGTGGTCGAACCTGCAGCAGTGAACAGACTCTGATAAAGCCGCTGTTCAAACGGGTCGACTGGTGAAGGCGGAGTGTGTTTTCACAGCTGTAGGAATCGGTACGTTTCTCAGAGTAAAAGTTCATTTTGCTTCATTATCTGCATCTTTCGCTTTATCAGCATTGACAAACTGCCAGAGTCGCTGCACGGAGACACGGCCGGAGTCTGTGCTCCGGTCACGCAGGAAGTACCGAACCATTCGGTGAACAAATCCTTTTTTTATGAGCTAATTCTAATGATTCGGCTGCACCGAAAAACACCCGCTTTGCCCGTCGCTAGTTTAAAAACAACGTCACTACAGTTCCTCGCCGCCGCGCCTGACTTTGCGTTTGCTTTTTTCTGCCAGGAACCCAGACACGGCGCCCGGCGGCGAGCTGCTGCTGGGAGGAACCGACCCCAAATACTACACCGGTGACTTCAACTACGTCAACATCACCCGGCAGGCGTACTGGCAGATCCGCATGGACCAGTGAGTCGCCGTTGCGTTTGGTTTTTAGACTCAAACCTAAAAGGGATTTTATTCATTGATTTAGTTTTCAAAAACATGTGTGTGCGTGTGCGACAGGTTGGTCGTGGGCAGTCAGCTGACTCTGTGCAAAGGCGGCTGCGAGGCCATCGTGGACACGGGGACGTCTCTGATCACCGGCCCCTCTGCCGAGGTCAAGGCTCTGCAGAAAGCCATCGGAGCCATTCCACTCATCCAGGGAGAGGTGAGTTAGAGGGGGCGGGGCCTCGTTGGGTTTAAGTCAGGTCCAAGGGGCAACATACTTTATATTTGTATTTAGTTATCAATAATCAGTTTAACCAGGTGATGAGACAACGTCCTCCAGACTCTGTGATGGGAGATGAACCAATCACAGGGAAGTTCTTGCATGTTGCTGCTATTATAGGGAGTTGTTGCTTAAATGGCAAAGAACCTGTAAAAGTGTAAAATACTTGGACTGTAAATGCACTTAAAGACTTTTTATAGAACAAACTAAATTAATAATAATTTTAACAGATCGATGGACATATCAGTAACTCAGTTTAGTCTCCGTGTTTCTGAAAGGAGGAGCCTGTTGTAACCGAAGGAGTTTCTTTTTTCTTTTTATAAATTATTTTCCTCCCACTAAGATCGTTTCTCGTACATGAAAAAAAAACAACAGGAAGGTGGCCATTTTAGGTCAAACACGTTATTTAGGCCCGCAGCGATCATGCAAGTCAGTTATTAATCAATTACTAAATGAATCGGACGTTTGCCGGTTCGAGTCCCCGCCTGGTCTCGATTGACCCTGGTGGGCTTTGCATCAGGAGGAGTCCTGCGTTAAAAAAAAGGCGGTGCCATTAACCATTGATGTGGCTTGTGTTTCAGTACATGGTGAACTGTGACAAGGTCCCGTCACTGCCCGTCATCACGTTCACCGTGGGAGGACAGAGCTATAGTCTGACTGGAGAGCAGTACATCCTCAAGGTGAGTCTGTGTGCAGCGCAGTTTGTCATCCAGCAGGGGGCGATGGTGCAGAGGCTGTGCGCTGTGTGATTGGTTTAAAGGACACACACACACACACACATATGCATACGTGTGGCTGTGTTTGATCAGTCGCAGCCTGGAGGAAGCCGGTTTGTTTGCTTTTCACTGTGCTGCAGGACCTCAAAGGTCGTCAAGTTCTACTGCCTCGTAAAAACAAATATCACGTTCAAAGTTTAGTGTCTTGAAGAAGCTCAAGGGCTGCAACTAAGCATTGTTTGACTCACTGAAAGGATTCTGTTTTTTATGATTTCTTCATCATATGGAGCAACGAAACCAGCGAAATAATCCCATTTAAGACGCTGAGAAGTAAAACCATTCATTTAGTAACCGATTCATCGAATATTAAATAGACACATCAGGTCCGTGTAGTGCTACAGTTCCAGCACGGCACGGCTCGGTTTGGTATGCCCATAACTACGGCTCCTCCTCAACGCCGTCATATGCCACACACTGTACCTTTTTACACTGTACCTTTTTAGCAGCAGCAGCAGCATCATCTGTGTCTCTGTGTCTCTGTCCTCCAGGAGTCTCAGGCTGGAAAGACCATCTGTCTGAGTGGCTTCATGGGTCTGGACATCCCCGCCCCCGCCGGGCCCCTGTGGATTCTGGGAGACGTGTTCATCGGTCAGTACTACACCGTGTTTGACCGAGAGAACAACCGCGTGGGCTTCGCCAAGTCCGCCTAAACCTAAGCACTCGCCGTGCCGAAGCGTCCCGTTCGGGCACAAAGAGGAAAACTACAGAAACATCCGAGCTGCACACGTTTATTTTTTTTCTCCGTTGCTTTGCAATCACTCTGTATTTAGCAATAGACTGTGTGTGTCGAGCCTAAATGCACTGATCTACACTGGTGTGTGTGTGAGTGTGTGAAAGAGACTGATGATGGGTGATGGATGTTCAGATCTGATCAGGGATCAGCTGATTGTATCAATAGAACACTGCCTCGTGAAGTGATTTCTTTTTTCTTTTTTCAGGGATTTGTTTTAAAACAGAAAAAGTGTAATTTGCATTTCAGAATGAACTTGGTTCTTGACGACTGAGTGTGATGTATTTTAATGTGATTGGCCTCAATAAACACCTTTTAAAACATGTTTTTACTTGATGTGTAAAAACTGTGATTTTATTACAAACAGATCGTGTGCGTTTTCCTCGTTAAGTGACCGAAACACACTCGTAATGTCATCAGTGAAAAAGTGATGACAAAAAACACACACACCCTTTTCAGTATGAAAGACAGACAGACTGACATGTCACCTCTCGTTCCTGCAGTCAGGCTGTAGCTGGTCACACAGGGTGACGTGTCTGTCTGTCTGAACAGGCCTGGTGGGACAGAACGGTCGCCCCCTGCTTTAAAGAGGAAGACATAAAAAAAAAACGCAGCAGCAGCATCTTGTTTCAGTGTTTCCTTTTAAGGCTGGAACATATTTAAAGTTCAACTCCAGAACTACTTTGTCACATGTTGAGGACGGACTCAAGAACCGTGTGTGTGTGTGTGTGTGTGTGTGTGTGTGTGTGTGTGTGTGTGTGTGTGTGTGTGTGTGTGTGTGTGTGTGTGTGTGTGTGTGTGTGTGTGTGTGTGTGTGTGTGTGTGTGTGTGTGTGTGTGTGTGTGTGTGTGTGTGTGTGTGTGTGTGTGTTTTTACCTGCATGGAAGATGCACCTGTGTTTGTTTATGTGGCTCCCTGCCAATGAAGGTTCTCCACAGAGAGGTGTGTGCGTGCATACATATATATATATATATATATACACTGTGTATATATACATACCCATATACTGTGTGTGTATATGTATATACATACATACACACACCCACACGTGTGTACATATGCATATATTTTCTTGCATATACTTATACTATACTGAAAGACCTGATACTGACACTGTGATGCTGATGTGCCAAAGACGAAGTATCTCCATGATTGTGAAACTATTCTTAAGTACAATTCCACAAAATGCTCCACGGCCCTTGTTTTAACAAAGTCGTAAATTTACACCTTTATTCTTGAAACTTCCACAAAGCCGTACATTTACGGGAATAAAGTCATGGGAATGAATGGAGAATTTACACAATATATACACACACAGTACATTTAAATTCAATGGCTTTCTTTAAACTTTAAACACAGTTTCTCTCCAAATTCTAACAAATTTGGCACCAAAAAAGGCTTCTTGAGGTTTTAAACATGTTAGTAAATCTTTACAGAGAAACACACAATCACAGATATAAGTGGTGGGTGATCGATTCAAGGTCGGACATCATGCTCTGTTCAGAGCTGTGAGACAGAGAGACAGACAGAGGGACAGACGGAGACACACACGCGCCGGGTAACTTTTTAAAATGAAACCTTCCGCCTAAAAGTGCGTCCATCGTGGCTCGGTTTGCCTGCGCACGTGACCACGCCGCCACCGGGAGTAAACAAACAACGTTAACGGCGTTATTTTATTTATTTTTTTTTTTTAACCCGTTAAATTATTTGAAATGACCGAGTTTACGATCGATCAATAGACCGACCAAAGATCAGCAGTTTCTGAAATACTTGGAGCAGCTACCGTGTCATGTTCTAAGTCCCATCAATAACCTTTCATTCTCAAACACTGGGTCGGGACCCACAGATGGGTCGCAAGACATTTTTTTTTGGGCCCCCACCGAAACCAATCCGTTGTAAATGACATTGATGTTTTACACATACATTTGCCACAGTTATAAATATCGTGACTTGGTCACAGTAGTTCTTTAAAAATCCTCGCATACAAAACAGAGAGAACAGATCAGATCAGAACTCGTCTAACGGCTGACGACCGCGTCAACAATGGAACGTCACGTCCTCCACCGTCACTTTTTGAAAACGTTGTGAATCAACAAGCGAAAGAAATAAAGTCATTTTAAATGCGACACATTCTCAATTCTATTGAACGTCTGAAATGAAGGAATGAAAATACATAGTGTGTTTGACAGACCCATTTATTAAACATCCCCTGTAGAACCACCTCTGAAATGTATACATCATGGAGAGACTTACTGTACACTTTACATACATTAGAACGCATCTCTCTGTAGTCACGGTCACATTAGTTCATCACATAAAGCTTCATTTCCTTCTGCGTCTCCGGCTGCCGCCACAACCGTCGTCTTAACTATCAACCAATTCTACTGTACAGTGTCCTTCATCGTCAACGGGAGGTGCTGGCTAACCTGAGGCTCCGTGTGCCGCCGTGGCCGCACAGCACAACAATCTGCCAACGCAGAGGTTCTTGAAAACTAAAAAAACTGCAGCTTTATATTCGTCATAAATACATATTTTATTGTAGCCCTTTCCTTTCTGTGCTGTAAAAATACTGGATTTAAAACAACGCTCCTTCAAACAATGCCCTGAGCTGGAGGCAGATCTATTACAAACTGTTGTGTGGGTGGAAGAGTTCGGTAAACAGACCTGAGAAGCTTTGAGCCGACGTCTTCACCGCGTCCAGCTCTCACGCGTCAGCAGTACGGACCCGGCTTTGTAAAGTCGGCCCACATCGCCACGCGATCGGCGTCGGCAAACGTTGTTGTGGCGACTATTTTGGAGAAAGTGCAGCGATTGTACGGAACAGCAAAGACGTGAAAATAGTTCCAGTCTGGGGGGTCAGTGGGGTTGATGCCCAGGTGCTCCATGCACAAGCCCAAATACACGTCTTCAATGTAGACCGCTTTGACATGTTTGGCTCCCTCCAGCAGCTTTTTCGGGAGGTCCAAAGTGAGGACGTAGCCAAGACCCAGAGCATAGCGCGGGTAATATGACCTTGGGAAAACCTCGTGGGGAAGGAACCATTTTGAATTTGGATCTCTAAGAACTTGACCACCGTTCGCCACAAGTCCCGTCATGTAGTTTGATTTTGGAGCGTTGGACAACATCGTGACGAGTCTGGGAACATTCAGGAACATGTCCGAATCGATCTTCATGGCGTACGAGGCGTTGGAGCAGTAGGCGTCCAGCCACTCCATCATCACCATGGTCTTGATGGTCAGGTTCTTGTAGCAGTCCACGAAGTCGCTCTGGATCAGGTCCCGGTGCTCTTTGCTCTCCTGCAGCAGCTGTTCTCGGAGCTGCTCGCCTCCCTCTCCAGTGTACAGCCCCAGCTGGAAGATCACCGTCACCACTTTGTCCAGTACCACACTTTCACTTCCCCATGTTTTACGGACGACGTCTCGATCGGCCCTGTTCTGTGGCGCCACAGGGACCATCAGAACCACGAAAGGCTTCTGCTCTGCACATTTCTGCGGCTCATTCATGATGAAGTGATACTGGTAGGGATATTCCACCAAATATGGACCTGGAGACACATAAGGAGGCGGGGTTGTTGGCACTGAGTCATTGTTGGATTGGTTGGTCTCAGCGGGGACAGTGACACTGACGCTGCTGCTGCTGCTGCTGCTGCTGCTGTTGTTGTTGTTGCTGTTGCTGTTGCTGTTGACGGTGCTCGTGGTAGCACTGGTTCTGCTGGTGGTTGTGATGCTGGAATTTAGCATTTCGGCTAAAGCCTCGTCCATGTTCAGCGTCTCTGAAGGAACCAACCACCTGTGAGTGGTGGAGTTTGCCGGATGTTGCAGCCACCAATCAGGGTTCCAGTCCATCGCCATTCCCATGATGTTGGTGTAGTAAATGATGAAAACGACGCCCGAAAACACCAGAACAAATAAAAAACTGCGACGTCGGGAGCTGCAGCACCACCTCCTGCTGCTGCTGCTGCTGCTGCTGTCGTCGTCGTCCACTGGCTTCACTGTGTCCGTCAGTCTTTGGCTGAAATCAGACATTCATTTCCTGGTTTGTTTTTTGCTTTTTAAAAAAAAAAACTAAATAAAAAAAAAAGGATCCAGAATCACACACACACACACACACACACACACACCTTTGTCCCCCTGTCGTCCTCACACTCTCCAGCATGTTGGAACTTCCCTGTCTGTCAAATGGAGGTTTGATGCTTTTCATCTGTAGTGAGAAAATGAATAAGAGGGAAACACGAGTCACATGACAACAAGCGACAAATCAGAGAGGAACCACAGCAGCAGTCGCACAATTATTTATCACAGAGTCAAAGTCCTTCACGTACCTAATCCCAGGGTGTGTGTGTGTGTGTGTTCTTCCAGACAGGTGTGCTGCTGTAGAAGAAGAAGAAGAAGAAGAAGAAGAAGAAGAAGAAGAAGAGCAGACGTTACTCCTCTGAAAAATTCATGGCAGGATTCAGTTTCTCTCAGGTGTCAAAAAAGCAGCGCGAGGCATGAACATGTTTGTGTCCAAATGTCCCCGACGTCCCTGTGACATGTTCCAGCGCGACACTGAAGCAGTGTGGAGAGTTCCTCACTCAGGTAACCATAGCACTGTGTGTGTGTGTGTGTGTGTGTGTGTGTGTGTGTGTGAGGTGGTTTATTTTTGCAGGAAGACACACCTTTGTTTGCTCCTCCCCTTTGGATTATGTGGCTCCCAGCCAATGAAGGTTCTCCACAGAGGAGTGTGTGTGTGTGTGTGTGTGTGTGATGTTTACACAGGACTTATGTCGTGGTGCCTTGAGAGGAGGTTTGATTTTGTTGTGCTTAGGTTTGTGGTGAAGTTAAAGAAGGCAGCGCTTCGCTTCTAAATTGTGTTCATACTTTGAAAACCACACCCATCACAAACTTCATATCTCGTCTCGAGTGGAGTCCGGAGCATCTTTATTCCCTCGTCTTTCATTAGGGCCTGAAACGGCCCCTGGCAAGGAACCTGAGTTAAGTTGGTTTAAGGTTAGGGTTAGGGTTAGGCCGGGTGATTGATGCAAGATTTGACACTTGCTCCAATGTCATTTATTAACCGTTGAAGTAGTTAACTGTTGGCCTTCAGCCTTTGATTGAATTAAATATTCTCACAAGGACAGAAATGGGGCGTTGCCTCTCTGACGTTATGTTTTTAGATATTTGACAGCAATGGTGGACAAAAAGGAATTGGAAAACATCCAGCAGTTGGATGGATGTGTCCGTTTTAGAAGCTGCCCTTTAAGTTTCGGTGTAACAAGGTCACATTACCGAACTACATTATCCTCCACATTATTATAATAATAATAATAATAATAATAATAATAATAATAATAATATGTGTGGCTTTCCGGTACTTTTTTAATGTGCATAAAAACTCTTGAAATTTGACATGGACGTCTGGTAGGCAGAAAAACACACAGGTCACAAACCTGTTCATAGTCCCAGGGCTCTATAGCGCCCTCAGACGTTGGGTCATGGTCAGACAAAAGTGTTCAGATTGGGGTGAAATATGACGAGTTTGTCGGGCTTACTCCAAAGTTTCTTGTGGAATTCTTTTAGAAAAGTTTGACACGAGGGAAAGTGGCCAAAACTGCCTTAATTGATCTTTTCTAATCGTGTCTAATTCGCACACAGTTGGATTTTTACCACCCAGAGGTCGGCCATTTTGATGATTAAAAGGCGTGGCCTCAACGCTCCCACAAAGTTGACGTTACAATGGCAGGAAAACTACTTTAAAATTCCCCTTTTTTGAAAAGCTTTAACGTAAACAGAACTACGTGAAATTTCATCGGATATGACAAGTTGCGCCCTTTCACGACTGGAGTGCAGTTCTACTTACAATAGTTATTTTAATCATTGTTCATTATAATATCCATTATCATAACCTTTCGTTTGAACCCTTTAACACGCTCGATGTTAAAGGGTTAATTACGCAAAAAAAAAACAAAAAAAACTTTATTGTTAATACACTATTTTAACATGCGGTAAATTGTAAATAACTCTCAGATATTGAAAGTTATTCTGGAAAAACGGTCCAAAGCACTTAGTTACAGGACATTTTCTGGTGCAGACGGACATTTTGAGGCTTAGGTGCTGATGTTGCTTGGCCAGAATTCTTCAAACCAGTTAAAAACACACCAACAACAAGCTAAAGAGGAATGATTTCATGTTAAGAAACCTTTATTTTAAAGATCTGATTTATAGCTAAAGGATTTCTTACTCAGAAACCAGGAGCAGAAATGTCATTCAAGTTTAATAGTAAACTGGAATATCTTAGTAGGACAAAGATAATTCGAAGTGCAAAAAAACCTTCTTGAGAAATGTATGCACTGCTTTTCTGTTATTTGTCATCTACTGTAAGTCGAGAGGAGCCTGGAGCACTTTCTCTTTTCTATGATAACCTTCATAAAATGTCTTATCTTGATGTTTAACAAGAACCCGACGTTGGATTTACGAGATCGAAGCACAGACAGGGAGAACCATGTGGAGCTGATCACCTGATTCTTTGTTTAGTTCACAGCATTTTAATGGAATTTTTCTCTCCCCAGAGCAAAGCAAACATCATTGTTTTATTTCCTCTGGACTGTTGGGAGTGGTAGCAGCAAACAATACAACCACTCGTTAAACGGCTTTGGATTTGGAGGTCCAAAGACATTTGGTGTCTGGGACGCTCCGCAGAACCTTTGGTGGATCTTTGATCGCGACAAAGAACCCAACAATGTCAGCGACAAAGAGTAAGTAAAGTACCACTATGTTTGATTTGAACCTCCACATACTGTGTTAATCTTGTGCGTTATATTTCATCCTAACTTTTTACTTGTTTTATTTTAGTTTCACTTTTGTGTTTCATGACACTCTGTACTGCACATTCTTATAGCCTCTGTCTATGTTTTCATACAGTAAAGGGGAAAAAAAAGGTGCTAAATGCTCGGTGTTCTAAGGGTTAAACAACAAGTGCGTCTTCACTGGACAAACGTGGAAAGTCGGACTTGTTTAAGAGCATGGCAGACCACAGACACAAAGCCTGGAGGGTGAGACAGGAACCATGGATGTCCTCAGTCAGTTGAAAACTGATCTGCGGGATAAAAAAATAAACCTGACAAACTTGTTTTAAAGAACAGGAGAGAGTCTGCGTGTATCTGTGGACCCACACACTGATGAGGCCAAGTTTCCTCAACACAAACACAAATGAAACTAAAGCCACGTCTTTTTTTTGTGTGTTTGGTCATGAGGTATTTTCTGGGTCAATTTTCTTCGTTTTATTTTAAAACAACACACGCATAAGACAATTCAATTTTATGAAAAATAATCTAAATTTGTTTTAACTTATAACGGCTCACTTTCAGCTTTTATGACCAGTAACAATTACAAACAAAGGTGTGTGTTAAATTATAGTCAGCTTCATCTAAAAAAGGTAAAAGACACTTAAGGTTTTAAGTCAAGGTTTCTTAGTAAAATGTTCTCCCTTAAGCCGCAGAAAGTTGCATTTAAAAATCCACACACATGGAAACAAGAGCAGCAACACAACCTAATGAATCGTGAAAGCATGCATGGGTGTCGTCAACAGGACGAGTAAGGAGAACAAAAGCCTCCAACGGAAACCCTTGAGTTGTCGTAAGGTGAATATTTGTGTTTTGAGTTACCTGGGTCATGGGCGGCCTCTTCCTGCTTCATTCAAAGTTGTGGCTGGAGGCTGAGGACACCTGAAATGCTGCAGCCAGATGACCGGGCTGAACCATGTGTCACCATCTCACGGGGAGGATTGTGTTTTATTTGGCTCGACTTAATCTCCTACACGACAGCTGCTCTGCTTTCCCATACGGACCACACCCCAACACAGGGAACTGAGCGCCAAACATTTTCAAACACATTTCTGCTGATTACAAACAGAGAGTGTAACCTTTGGACTTCTCCCACACAGTTGGATGACACATTTACTTCTTCTTTTTATCATATCAGGTATTAGCTGTGGAGCTCGACTCCTCATCCCAGTATGTGGCTGTTTTAGTCTGACTTTGCGATATTTGATTGAATATAATTTTAGTTTTAGACTTACATGTTCATATGTATTTTAACTGTCCAGTTTTAGTCAGACTAACGCCAGCTTAAACTAACATCAAAGGGAAAAGCAAATGAGCGTCGGGAGTCGCTGTGACTATGAGAGGAAACAGTCTTGTACCATTGACTTTATTTATTTTGACTTGGTTCCAGGTTGGTCGTCTCGGGCTTGGAGTCAGAACTAATAAGGAACAATAGAGAAAGGTTAAATAAATATCATACACAATAGCTACTCAGGTTCACACAGGATCCTGATCCTGGTCTGCTTTCCCAAATGGACCACACTCCAACTTTTAAGATCATTTGGGCTGATTACAAACACCGCCCTGGAAAGCTATCTAACTATCTGTTAGCTTAAATCTATCTATCTATCTATCTATCTATCTATCTATGGCTTTCTCTCTATTTATCTATCCATCTATCAATCATCCATTTATCCCACCTTCCACTTCCCCCTCCCCCCAAAATTCCTTTAACTTCCTTTTCCGGTTGTACGTGATGACGCAGGAGGGCACGTTACGAGGTAACGTCTGACGTCATATCTTCCAGCTCAGCCGCCGCTGTGTGGCCGAGTCCGAGCTCCCTCCCCCCGCTGCTCCGTGAGCCGCTACCCGCGGATGACTGTCATCCGCCGGCGGAAGAAACAGCTACACGGCTCCTGCCTGGCTCCTGAGTGCGGAGCTTTGGGCGTCATGGCGGAGTGAGGCGGTACGGAGGTCCCGGGACTGCAGCAGGTTGGTGTTCGTGTGACTTTTGTGTTTGTTGTTGTTGTACAGATTGTGAAATCATTTCACGAATTAGCTTTATCGCGTTCACATCCTGCGCACACACACACATTTGTAACCAGTGTTTGCACGTGCTGTTGACTCAAGTCTCCACCTAACATAAAGTGACATGTGTCCGCCTGACCCGCCTTCTATTGTCTCTCAGCTTCAACTTCCCGGCAGGACACACCTCGGGAGGTGGACCGGGGGGGCAGAGCATTGTGTTTAGGGCCCCCTTTTCATTTCATAAGAGATTCAGAGATTTCAGATAAAAACAAATGTGCTTAATAACACATACCACGTCAAAACAGGGATTTCTTCTTCCACTACATGGTACCGGCACGGCTCAGCTCGGCACAGGTTGTTTTTTTTTTTTGCTTTTCCATCAGTGATAGTACCTGGTGGTTTTTTTAGTACCTGCTCTGTCGAGGTTCCGAGTGAGCTGACGTCAACAGACCGCCGGCCACTGATTGGTCAGAGAGTGTCGTCACTGGAAGAGTCATGAGTGCGACGTCCGACACAAGAATCAAAGCGAACGATGCCGAACTGTAGATGAGTTAAAAAGACTTAAATGTGTTAACATCAACATGTTTGGAAGGACATGTCTAAAATGAAAAGTCTGGTGTATTTAGCGACAGCACTGCTGAAAATCAAACCGCGATGAGTCGCGATGAGTCGAGACGTGCCGCACCAGGCGGTGTTTGTGTAATGTTGTAATTAATCGGAGAGTGATAATTGCCCTGATTTTCCTTCTCCGACACACAAGCATCTGTGGTGATGGTGCTGGACTCAGGTGAAGTCGCCATGGATCGGGTCGAGGGCGAACACATCGGCAGCTGCAGAGACCCGTTGGAGCCGGATGTCAGAGCAGATCCACTCAAACCCACCAGCCCTTCTGCAACAACCAGAACACCGTCCAAGAAGAGCAATGCAGCGAAGAAAGAGAAGGTGTCCCACAACGGGCTCCCAGCCCAGACCCACCACAGTCCAGTGGAGAAGAGGGCATCGTTAAAAGTTGGCGCCACACCCAGACCCCCGCTTCGCCGTCCCCTCAGCCTGGAGATGACCCCCAGGAGCCTGCGAGGGTCTCAGGAGCAGATGGCGGACAGGCGGCCTCCTTGGCGCAGCGGCTCTGCTGCTCCCTCACCTCCAGCTCGCAGCCTGACCAGCCCCAGTCTGGGTGCAGGTGGATGGATGCGGCGCAGTGAGAGCACCTGCTCGGTAAACTACTCCCTGGGGCTCCGGGCAAGCAAGGGGCAAATGCGACCTGCCACCTCGCTCCCGCACATCGCTAAAGGGACGGGGGCTACGTCGCAGCCCGCACCCGTCAGGTCCTGCCTGCTCGTCGCCCTGAGGCCTCTGAACCTGGAGCAGGAGAAGCAGGCTTTCTTCCAGTCGGATTTCAAGTACGAGCCCCAGTTTGAGTACACTCAACCTGAGCCGAGGTCTGTGCTGGAGAAGTACCGCGAGGGCTCAGGCCTGTTCCTCGAGCAGGTACGGTGTGGCCTGTCAGGATGAAGCCATGTCACGGCTGATGAAGATGATAGTGATGGTGGTGTCTCTGTGTTTTCCCCCGCAGGCGGTTGGAATCATGGAGTGCGTCCTGAGGAAGTTTGGCTCTTATGAGAACTTTGAGGTGGTGACCGGTGGAAACGTGCTCTCTAAAAGTCAGATCTGGGCTGCGGTTCGCAAATATCTGCAGAAAGAAGGCTGCGTGGGAGAGGTGAGTAAAAGTATCTTAGCAGAAAATGATTTTTATAATGTAAAAGTCTTTAAGTATATGACATTTACTGCATCAAAAGTCATTTTCTGATATAAAATGTGCTTAAGCTTTAGAAGTAAAGAGCCACGGTGGCTCAATCCTTTACAAATACAGACCATAATACCAGCTCCTGTGTGTTTTGAAGGTCGTCGTGCGTCTGTCTGATGAGCTGCTGTCTCAGGCAGTGATGGTGGTGGAGAGCTGTCGTCCCACTCTGACCATTAACTTGGCTGGAGCTCGGCAGCACTGGCTGGAGGGGATGCTGAGGCATGAGATAGGTACGCTGCAGCTCACAGACCCTTCGCACCCTTCGCACCGTCCTGGCGTGACTGACAGGGTTTGGCATGCGCACGTCTCATTACCGTAACTCCTAGACTGTTTGATATCTAGAAAATCCTCATGTGGTGGATAGGGGGAGGAACGTGGAGAACCCAGAGTAAACCGACGCACACACGTGGAGAACATGCAGACTGACCAGATTGTGTGGTCCTTGTATGTCTTCATGTCAAATATAGCTGTGGACGTTTGTCGTCTTTCAGGGACACATTACCTGCGAGGTGTCAACAACAGTCTGCAGCCGTGGGCCAGCGCAGACGGCAGGAAGCAGTTTGGCCTCAAACCGGCCAACCCTACAGAGGAAGGCCTGGCCAGCCTGCACAGCGTCCTGCTGAGGAAGCAGCCGTATCTGTGGCGAGCAGCTCTGCTCTACTACACCGTCTACCACGCTGCCAGCATGAGCTTCAGCCAGCTCTTCAGTCACATCGCACGCTTCGTCCAGAACCCCGACGTCCGCTGGGAGTACTGTCTGAGAGCCAAGAGAGGACAGACGGACACGTCGCAGCCCGGTGAACCAACACACACACACACACACACACAGGTCTTTATGGCCATCGTAGTTTTACATCTGTTATCTATCAGTTTTACACGGAGAGTCACGTCTCCTCAGGACATCTGTAATATTAATGGCTAATTCACACGGGTTAAGAAACCTCAGTAAAACTACCACAAATGGGAGCGGTCAGTCGGGGTAAATCACTCCGGTGTTTTTAGGACAGACAGACGGGTGTTTTTGGGACAGATAGACAGCAGGAAGAGGAGAGACTAGAAGTGTGTCCCATGATTTAGGGACTGACTAAGTGTGTGTGTGTGTGTGTGTTGTCAGGCTGCTTCAGTAAAGATCAGGTTTACCTGGACGGAATCCTGCAACTTCTCCGCCATCGAAGGTCCATCGACTTCAAGATATTAACGTCTTTAGGAAAAGTGAGTGGGACACTACTCGTTCATTCATTCATTCATTCACTCGTTCAGGAAACAGGTCTTCAGTGAATAATCAAATGAAAGAGTGAACACTTCACAAGGCTGTTGCTTAAAATTCATGAACAAAGTTTTAACAGATCAGAGGTAAAGGAGCTTCCTGAGCAGCTGCTGCCCCCTGCAGGGCAGACTCAGTAGTGACCACAGTTACTGACCAGGTGAGGGGATTTTCATTCAGTCAGAACATGTTGGTGATGGTGATGGTGTGTTAACCCACGGATCTATCACAGTATCAACAATATTATTCTCACACAGTCGAGGTATGTTTCTACTTTATTGACGATGTCGTGTTTTAAACAGCATTAAATCAAAAGAAGAAATAATAATAACAAAGGAATCAAACCTGAAGCCAAATCATTATGAGGTTTGGGAAACACTGATGGACATTTTCTGACAATTCCTGGACCAAAAAGAATTGATGACTCAAGAAAACATCAGCAAATTTATTGATTATGAAAATAAAAGTTATTTGCACCCTTCATTAAAATATACTTTCATAAATGACATGTGACCGCACAAGTGCTAGCGTGGATGCGATTATAGATGGTTGTTGGTACGATTGTCTGTTTCAAATGTTTCCTGATGACGTCATGTTACGATGTGTTCGTGGACTGTCCGTCCTTGTTTTGACGAGAGTTTAGTTTACGGTGCGTTCCCGTGTATCGGAAGTCAAACCTGGGAGTGACGTCACATGTCGCGCACAAACGAGATTCAACGTGGAACAAATTAGACGGAAGTGATATTTAGCCGATATCCTTTAAAAATGGGATTTTCATTGTCTGAGTTACAACTCATTGATTGTTTTAAAGGAAACGACTCCTATTTATTGTCCTGAAACGTAAGGATTCAAGCAAATTGCTCCATGCTTAAACGATCTAACTATTAAACTCTTTCAGAACAGCAGAGGAAGACGGTCTCGATACATTTGCGTCCACGAGTTTAACCGCCCTCTTCGTCGCACACAGGTGTCGTACAAGGACGTGGCGAGGCTGCGTCCTCTGGCGACGCACTCCAGGACCAGAATCCCGCACTTCATGCGAGACCCAGAACGGTACCTGCAGCACCTGGACCACATCGTCGCGGTGAACGAATTGGACGACTCGACGCTGCGGCGCCTGCTGCCGTGGCCGCCTGAACCCGAGAGGACGGAGGCGGAGGACGCCGGCACGCCGTCGACGCCATGTGTGACGTAAAGAAAAAAGCAAAACAAAACCACTCGGTGATACGAAGTTTGCTCCGAGCAGCGATTTCTGTAAAACTTGAACAACACGAACAAAAAGGGACATAAACACAAACACCTCTTAGCTTCACTGTTGTCTAATGCATGTCACAGAGGCCCCTCCCACTATACAGTTACCTCAACACTGCTACGCTAACATGTACCCGACGTTATAGCTGTAGACTAGTATTTCACACACATATTTAAACGTGTTCACAAAGCTTTATTTATGTACTTTTGTTGTTTTTTTACTTCAGACTGAATGTCACTGGTTTTAGCTTTATACCTTTTATTTCATTTTTTTTTACATCGTAGATTATTTGCATTATAAAAAAAGGACACCAAGGACACACATAAAAAAAAAGAGAATGAAAACGGGAAGAAACAACTCAGGCCTGAATCTGTAAAAAAAAAAACAAAGTCAAGTGCCACTGGACTCGGTCACATATTCCCGTTTAAATCGGATCATCAGCCGTTTCTGTCTGAAAGGTGTCCTTGGTGTCTTTGGATCAGTTTGCTACTGTGATCATGTGACGTGTCCCCGACCTCCCACCTCCGTCCTAGTAAACCCAACTCTTTTTTTGTTTTGCACCGTTTCAGGAACAGTTAAGCATTTTGGGAAGGCTGCGATTGTAAAATTCGTAAGACGAGGTTTGAGCCGCACTGTTATCTTAGACAAAAAAGGGCCAGAAGAACTCACTCATTTAACAATTTGTGTGAAAAGAAATCCAGACGGCCTGATGGGGGTTAAGAGCACTTTTTATCGCAATGTGCAATCATATCATATATTGTCCCAGCCGATGAAGGCAGCAATGACGTCGTCATTGAGGAAGAGGAAACGACCGTCTGACTGAGGGGCCACACACACACGAGTACATGAGTGGCTGAAAAACACAGCGTGGACCGGAAATGGCAGCATACAATGGACAGGTGGATGTTTACAGTGGCGTCATAACAATAATGTACTGTAGGGGGAGAAAAAAAAAAAAAAGTTCTACTTTCAGCTCCAGCAAAGAAAATGGAGTCGCTTATTTCCCAAAAATGTCTGACTGTTCCTTTAACCTGGCGCTGAAGTGCCAGAGTGGCATCTATTTTTTGTTGTTTGGTTTTTTGACACAGGAGGAGGAGGAGGAGGAGGCGGGGCTGTTGTTGTGCGTGCCTTCAAATTAATAGAGCATTATCAGCTGTAGCTCGCCATGTGTTTGTATGCTGCTTTTTACCGCGGTTGACCTTTAACCTTCAGATTTCTAAAGTGATTGTGGGCCTCGTCGTCGAGGACGTGGTGGGCTTTATAAGAACCACAGTCCCGAGTTTTTAACCCGAGCACTTAAAACAAAATGTGAACACTTGTGTGATACAACGATCTGAAGGTTATCACATCATATACACACACACACACAACTTAGCACTGGGTTTAGAGAAATCCGTGAAGTTTTTATCCACATGGAATGGTGTGTTGATCTGTTTCCGTGTGGATAAGGCAATAAAGATCCACTTTCTTATAAGTTAGCTTGAATGTGAAAAAGATTCTCAGAACTCTTGCTTGTCTGTCACGTCCCACCTTGTTTTCAGTGTCACTACTCTGTCAAGTGGTCGAGGTCTCCAGTTAAAGGGAATAAACCCAAAACAAACCATGATTGTTGAAAATATCTCATGGTAAGTAAATTATGAGCTTAAACAAGTACGACACGAGGTTCTCTTTTACTCTAGTAACTGGGCTTCCATATGCAAGACAGATGGGGTCCACGAGAGCAACATGGTTCATGTTAAACGATCAATTTTGCCATTTTACCAATCAGTAGCAGATTTTAAACTAGGGCTGCAAGAATTTTCGATAACTTAATTAATCCTAATTATTTTTAAAACAAGCTCTCAGATTTTTCAGCTTCTTAAATGTGAATCATTCTAAGACATCTGAGATGATCATCGGAACCAAACTACTAATTGATCGAGAAAATACTTGATGAAAATTGTTAGTTGTAGCCCTATTTAAAACCCATTTTCTCTGAAAACGCAGTCCTGTTTAAACCGTGTGTGCGACAGGCCATCGTTCATCCCAGACTCGCCAAAACAAAAACGAATGCACCAACAGTGTTTGATACGCACGAATGTTGCACAAGTGTTTTATGTTCTGGAAAACACCTTCAATTCTCTGGTTTATTTATTAAATTGTGCACAAAGTAAACAACGTCTACGTCTGGTTTATCGATTTGAGAAAAAAAAAAAGTCAGATGCATGAGTTTTAAATAAAAATGTTTATTCTCTTTCAATATAGCTTTTGTTCTATCAGAGCAGAAAAGAGCCTCCGCGCCACTCAGTGCTAAAACCTGGAACTGGAGCTGAGTCGCCATGGCGACCGACAAATGTCTTTACAGTAACATCAGCAGCCTGACACGGAGCCAACAGTCGCTTTGCTCATTAACAGGTGGAGGGGGACGCTGGGATCTGACTTATTTGTGACTCGGACCAAAGTAGCGCAGATTCCCGCCTGTGTGTGTGTGTGTGTGTGTGTGTGTGAGTGTGAGTGTGTGAGATTCTGCTGTGGTGTTAACGTCTCGCTCCAGTTTGGCTGCTGATGAAGTTTTCTGCCACGAAAAGGTCACAAGTTGAGGTAACAATGATTTTTCCTGAATGAACGGAAACGGGGAGGGAGGGGGGGAAAAAAAAAAAAGATTAATAACTCATTCTACCGCATGATGCTGCTTCTCCATGATACAGTTCTAGCTCGACTCATCTCGGTTTGGGTATCGCTTGGAACCTCAACAGAGCAGGTACTATCTCTGATGGAAAAGCAAAAAAAAGAAACGAGTAGAGATGAGCCGTGCTAGAACTGTATAATATAATTTTCCAGTGTAACTAAACCCCCTGTTCTGCAGCTAAATCTGCCCAATGCCTGATTTTGAAGTGGAATGAGAGTTGAGTGAGTGAGGGAGGGAGGAGGAGGGCGGGAGAGTGGGGGCGTGGTCTGGTAGTAAATGTACGTAGTACAAGCCTTGTGATGAAAGATTAGACTAAAATAGTCACTGGCAAAATATGAACGCAGTAGTTAGTAGTTACATAAACCTATTTTTATACAACGTGTATAATTTCAATACTTCAGTTAAAATGTGAAGATTTGCACATCGACATTAACTAGACACATTTTTACACTGGAGAAAGTGGTTTAGGAGTGAAGTTACACTTTAAAAGCTGATCCAAAGTGTCCGTATAAAATAAAAATAAAATATTAAAAAAGGTGTTACCTGCTCTGTGATCATCATGTTGCATTGGAGCTGCTTATTGCCTTTGTGCTGTCTGTGTTGGCGTTTGCTTGTTCCTTCACCACAGGATCTGAGGGACAAAGACACTTTAAAGTGTGTGTGTGTGTGTGTGAAGCAAAAATAACTGACTTGAAAACCGTTTCTCTTCTGTAAGAAGACATATATTTTAGGAACCATAGTTAAGAATATAACTCCTAAAACACTGTAATGACATGAAAATCCAGTGAGTTTAACTATTCACTCGTTAATAACTGCTGCGGTCTGTGGTTTGCCAACCAGCTGATAAATATGTCTTTACCTTGATGTAAAAAACACACTGAAAAGCACTGACACTTTAAACTTTAAATGATGTAGAAAAGAACAGAAAGAAGAAGAGACTCTGTGAGGCTGCAGTACCACTGATAAGAGACAGAGGGAGACAGAGAGCAGGACTGTAGCTAAACTGTGTACAGAGAGAGAGAGATTGATTCACATGCAGCTTTGCTGTGTCCACCTGCTCCACTTACAGAAGTACGGGTGCTGCATGGCCTCGGTGGCCGTCAGCCTCTGCTGGTGGTCGTAGCGCAGCAGCTTGTCCAGCAGGTCCAGAGCCTCTGGACTCACCAGGTGCTGGTTCTCCGACTGGATGAACTGCTCCCAACGCTTCCGCGTTTGCCTGGACACACGAGATCGACTTGTGACGTGCGACGTAAGGCAGACTCTGCTCGACTTTGAATGAATCTCTTGATACTCACTGTCCCAGCAGGTCTTTGAAGCGAGTGTCCAGTTCTATGTGATACTTGTGCAAGTAACCAAAAAGCTCCTCAGTGCCGAGAACCTTAGCGATGCGGACCAGCTGGAGAGCAAAACACATGCAGGCTTGAATGCATTAGTTACAAGTTACATTATAACAGGGTTTTTTCTGAACCAGGTAACCTGGGCGCTGTTACTTTGCTTGTTTCCCCTTAAAAACATCCAATTGATGACACTACACAATATTACCATTTGGCAATACTCTCACCTTTAAACGTAAATACAAGAAACAATAATTTCCCCCTTAGGGAACCTTAGAATGCCCCCTTCTTCCCTAAAATGTTCAAAAGCTCTGCACTGGGAGACCCCACGCCATCCGTGTTGCCCTCGAACTATTTTACCAGATAAGTTTGCGTCAGAGAGGTAAATCAAAACTAAGTACTTCAAACTCGTGTCTGAGCAAGAGAAAATAGGTTAATTTACTTTGGTGCAGGAAAGAAGAGTTTACAAGAGTGGCTTTACCTTTGTGTAATGGCAACATGATGAACATGTTCTTAAGATATCAGAGACTTAAAGGAATACTTCAGCCATTAGCATTTAGCTTTGTATTACTAGAATAGGGGTAGTATTTTTGGAAAATTGCACTTCAAAACCACAGTTTCTGAGTGTCAACCTGAGTTGACACTTGGTCCTGTTGGCCTAACGGTTAGCAAAGATGGCGGACACTGTTTACATTCTGGGAATGAGGTCGACTATGTGTCAGCACCTTATGCAGCCACACTTGAGAGAACATTAACCATCAGCTAAAGTTAAACAAACTCAGTAAAACGACTCAAAGCTGAACAATAACTTCAGGTTTTACACTCACCTGATCGTAGTTGTCCTGACCATGAAAGAACGGTTCCTTCAGGAAGATCATACTGGCCAACATGCAGCCTAGACTCCACATGTCCAAACTGTAATCGTACATCTACAAAAAGAGGGTAAAAAAACCCAACAACAACAACGATGATTTCAGCTGAAGATGAGCTGAAACTAACGCGTGTGGTGCGAGTGACCAGTAACAGCAGATACCTGATAGTCCACTAGCAGCTCTGGGCCTTTGAAGTAACGCGAGGCCACCCTGACGTTGTATTCCTGAGCGGGATGGTAAAACTCTGCCAAACCCCAGTCGATGAGACGCAGCTGCGAAAAAAAATAGTGTACATATGGTACAGACGATTTCAATGCATTAGAAATGGCTTCAACAAAGCTGGAGCCTGGTGCTTAATAAACCTAATAATAAACCTTTCTGAGCTGGTGGTCGATCATGACGTTGTGGGGCTTCACGTCTCTGTGCATGATGCCCATACTGTGACAGTAGTCCAGAGCCTTGAAGAAAAGACATAACTGTTGGTTACCATAGTCTTAATTATTATTATTCTACGAAAAACAAACAATAAATGATAAAAATCTTAGCTGGTTTTCTTTTTTCCCTCCTTATTACAGTGCTTTTTAACGGCGTGAATATCTTTGGTTTGTTTGAAAATAATCCTCATCTTGAGGTTTGGAAAACATCTTATGGACCAAACTCCTGATCGGTTTAACAACAGAAATACTTATAAGTTGCAGAAGTAAAATGAAGTTAAGTAGCTTTTTCCTATTCTTTTTACCTTGAGCAGCTCATACATGTAGTAACGGATATCAAAGTCTGTCAGCTTCTGGTAAAGTTCCTGTCAAAGAGATGAAAGACGTCGATCAATACAAAGTCCAGGCATCTTTCACGTGTCCAACGTCAGCTGAGGGTTATGCACGTGATTATTTATGGTGTCAAAGCGTTTGCATGGATGCTAGTTCTGCATGTCTGATGTTGGCCAAACATAAAAGTACCTTAAAATCTGTGTTATTGATGCACTCAAAGACAAGCGCTGGTGTTCTGGACTGGGAAGAGAGGACAACACAAACGTAACTAAGCAGAGCAGCAGGAAGGTGGAGATCTTCACGATCATCATCATCATCATCACACACAGACACACTCACTCACAGGAGCACAGATGCACAAGCATGACTGGATTATCACTGTCGACGTGCTGATGTGCAGCGAAAAAGGTGGGTTTTGAACTCACCACAGGGTCTTTGACGGTGTCGACCAGGCGGATGATGTTGGTCCCTCCACGCAGGTTTTCAAGGATTTTGATTTCCCTTTTGATCTTCTTCTTTTTGACAGGCTGGGAACAAAGAAATGATCCGCATTGAAGAGAAAGAAATGTAAACTGTGTGTAAAGCGATTTAAAAAAAAACAAAAAATATTCCGACCTTTTCACCTTGTGAAAAAATGTGCCAAATTTGAATGATTAAAATCCAGTTTATTGATTTATTTACATTTTTTTTTGGATTATACAATTTTATCTGTCCGATATAGCCGATCCTGTGATTTTGACCAGTATCGGACCGATACAGATAGGGAGCGTCAGATCGGCTCATCACTAGTTTTATTATTAGGAAATGTGCAAATGATGTACAGCGCTCACCTTGAGGATCTTCACCACCACCTTCTCACTGTTGGTCACATTTATGGCCTCGAACACTTCACTGTACTTCCCTCGACCAAGCTTACGCACCAGCTGGTAGTTGTCTTGATTGCTGAAGAGAAACAGAGGGTAACATTTTGATAATGACTTGAATTTCATCAGAAGAACAAGTGAGCAAAACAACAAGAATCCATTTATGTTGAGAGAACAACATGGATAACCACTTGTGATTTATGTTTCACTGAAGATTACTGTAAAGTGGTGGGAGAAGCATGTTTCTGAAACTCAAAAATAACGACATTATCCAGTCCCTATAAAGTGCAATTCATGATATTATTGCTATATCTTGTTTAGTCACACGAGAAATCAAATGATCCAGCAGTAATAAAATATGTTCAAAACAAAAAACACACTGAACTGTACCTCCAGTTTGGCACATGTGCATCATAGTCCCAGTATTCTCTATTCTTCTGTGTGTTGACATCGGTGTACACCCGAGCCTTGCTGCTGGCCGGCGTTGACCCAGGCATTGCTGAAACTGACGCTTCACCTCCTGCTGAACACTTGACTGCTCGATACTGGAGGGCTGCGCAGCGACTCTCCAGAACACGCGGCTCTAAGATCGTTGTGCTGTGCTTATTAGCATTGGCTTTGGTCGATTGTGGCCTCTGGTGAATGGCGCCGAGCTGTTCCGATGCAGTCGTCGTGCAGACGGACAGAGCGATGAGGACTGAGCGTGTGAAGCCCCTGAGCAGGACGCGTGGCAGGATGGGACGAAGACCTGCCAGCTGCAGACGGACAAGAGCAGAGAGAGCGATGAATTGTCTCTGAATAACCAAACTATGTTAAGTCATTTTCTCAGACTAAGTGGCAAACTGGAAACAACGAACAATAAATAAAGTGTCAAACATTGCACCTTGTGCCACTCTCACATAGCATCAAAGAAACCCATTGGAAGTTCAAAGGGAGCATGAGAATGAGGATGCAAGGTGGTTTAAATGACTTTGAACATGATAAGCGAACCAACTGACAGGAAAGGATTAAGAAATGGGGGAGGAGTTTGAACTGTGATTTAGGACTTAAAAATATGATTGGGAACTTCGGGCTATGGAGTGCAGAATTGGACATTCTGCCGGACGTTAAAGGAAGAAAAGAAGAAATAAGCAGTATTACATTATGAAAGAAGTGGGATCATTGTCGAGGAAACTCCTGTTCAGTTACTAAAAACTTTGATTCAGTCACCCAAGGCACCCATTCAGAAAGATGGCTGCCAAAAAAAGGCTGACCAGTTTCAAATAAGAAGGGAGAAAAAGCTAATTCTTTGAGAAAACCTGGAGAGACTTTGAGATTCTTTAAAGTATGAAATCTGTTCATCATGAGAAGATAACGCAAGAAGAATTAGAAGACTCCAAGGAGGAGCAATGGGAAGATATGCTACTGTCCAACTGTCATGATGTACTGAAGGAGCCAAGGACTATCCCTGTGGACACAACCACTATATGAACTGGGACACAAGAGTATGAGAGGAGGATCTACAGCTGTCCTCTGTGAAGGACACTCAGACAAAGGCCTGAGCTGATGAAAAACACTTTGTTAGCAGAATAAGTGGAGCAGCTGAAGAAGACTATACTCCCAGTTGCTCCTGCTGATGACTGCTATGCCGGAGCTGAAGATGACAATAACCAGGGCATTGTTGTGGCCTTCAAGCATTAGTAGTGGCTGCAGCTGCACAAGGGTGAACATTTGAAAAAAAGATGTGGAGTTCCTCAGGGTTCTATTTTGGGACAAAAGTCTTTATTCTGTGTTTTATTTTGAGAATTCTTTAATATATTTTAATATACTTTAGCCTGCAAGGGGGAGCACTGAATTGTGAAAAAAGTGCAGAACATGCAAGATTCTGAACCTAATGAGATTCTTAACTTTGAAGAGAGCAAGAATCCAGAAGGAGTAGGAATGAGGATGAGAATAAAAGATTGAGGATGTGAAGAACTGTGATAAAAGTACTTTAAACTGTGGAGGACAGCATTATACCTCTGTGTATACAGCCTGATCAGAACTGGATCAGATATGTATATTCTGTTAAAGATACTGTAAAATGACAATAAATTACATAATAACAATTAGAGCCACCTCATCTTTTGCTCCGTCTTAAACTAATTTCTCTATACAAGTGCCAGGAGTTTATGTGAGGAAGAGGATGACGAGGAGAGAGTACATTATCATATTGGGAATAAATCTCGAGTTGTACTTGGAATAAAAAGTTTGGGAACCATTGCCTTAGGTGTGCTTTGCACCTAATCAAGTGGCCAGTGGGTGCATTTTTTATCATTCAGTAGAACATAAACGGGCAGTTTCACTACATTTGTTGATGCTTCTCTATTAAACCTTGAATACTTTTAGTTTGCGTGCATTAAAATCGCTTGGGGATCATGAACGACTTGCAGGTGTCGTGTTGAATTGTGTTCCCTGTCTCAAACAGTTGGATCCTCTCACCAATGAAGACCTGCAAACCATTTTATCACAGCCCCCCAAAACTGTGTGTGTAGCCCGTCACGACACACACACACGGGCCTTTACCAACAGCCACAAACCTATCGAAACCACAAACAAGCTCGTTTAACCGTAATACTACTGGTTACAGGTAACAGGTCACCTCAACGTGTGTCCCAATCTGCGCGCATGAGCATCGATTAATATAATTTCATAACTAGCTAGCACTTACGGTGACCTAGCTAACTTAGCTATACATTTTTTTAAAAAAACAGGAAAATTACAACCTCGCGTGCAGAAGGTTGATCAATATGAGCAGATATATTGCATTATTCTGTATAATGTGCATGGGTGAATTGTGTACGAGTGGAATCAGCGGCATTAGTAAAAGTAGGAATCAATAAGAGGCTACAGTTAGCCGGCTAACCTCTTCGTAGCTACACCGGAGCTCAACGGAAGTTAGCTCGTTAGCACCGGCGGGACGTCGTCCTCTCCGCGCAGTGACGAGGCACCATCGGCTCTGTAAAGGCCGATAACCGGTGTAAAATCAGCAGGACCAGAAATGCGATGGTGGTACGTCCGGAGAGGTGGCGGTGGTCCCCGAAAAGGAGCTTGAGGACCTGCCCTTTCGCCGTAAACATCCCCCGGAAGTGAACCAACAGCTCTGTGACCCGGGGGGACTAGGAGCGGTTATCAATTACCGGCAGGTGGGTTCAACCGTGGAGGGACAATGTACATGTATATTATCGGAAATCGACAAAAAAAAATGTAACTAACCGTTAGTATTACACGCAAGTGACTTGAAAATGTTCAGTCCTAGTGATTTATGAAGTGCCACATGACCTCATGGTTCATAACTAAGAATTGTTTTTCATCACTGATTACATTAAATAATAATTATTTTATTCATATGTGAATATATACATATACATATATATATATATTTCTACTGCCCATGAGTATGTTTGTATTAGTGTATAATTTCTTTAAAATAATAAAGTTCTCACAACCTCAAGAGTTCCATTTACATTGGAAGTCAGAACTGGGAGTGACCCACCTGAGTTCCATACGTTCCAGAGAGAAGCCCCAAAAAAAAAAACTATTAGTTTAAAAGCAGTTGATAACAACGCTCTACACGAACACATCCACAGATAAAACACATACATTACTATGTGTATGAATGATTTACTGTGAAACAGTAAACAAACAAATGAGACAGCAGTGTTTGTATAAACGCAGCCTTTCCATACTTACTTAAGCAAGGGCCTTGCTTTATGAAGGCTGCCGTCTTGCACCGCCATGTTTCTACGGGAGCTTGAAGGGACAAACGAGGCCGAGAGTGCGTTTTGAACCAGAAACGTACTAAGCAAACAATGCTTGAATAGAGGAGTGAGGGAAGGCGACTTGCATTTGTTCCAATCTTCATTTCCAGCTGTAGATGTCACTAATTATTACACACTGGACCTCTGAGGCATATTTTTGTCTCACTAGCATCATTGATTGTAATCCTTTGTAAAGGAATTTTTGAAACTCTGCACCGCATTGCAGTTTATGTAAAATAAATAATAAACTCTCATAGTCCGACATTAATCACTTTTATGGACTTTTGGGTTAAGCCTGGCAATATGCTGCCTTTTCCCCTTGTTCTTATCGTGAACAGCCATCTTGGACGCTGGTTAACACTTTATGGATATTTTGGACAAAATCTTAAATTAATAATGCAAATAATATGCAGCTCTAGTGTAGTAAACAATGTACACCTTTTGTTTTCTTAAGGGTGGTTTATTTTAATTCTGTTTATAATATGAACAGGACTCTATAATCGATGATATCCATATGTGTAAATCCAACATCGCTACACCTGTTAAGTCATTCCCGCAATAGGCTTTTGAGGGAATGAGCCCCGTCACTCGCCGCCGATATTTCCTTTGACCATGATTTCTGAAGCCTTCTTTTAAATATACTGCAAAGATTGTACAGAATATAGAAAGTCACACGTTGAACTAAAGTACACACATTTATACTTTATCCCTGGTTTGAACCAACACATAAGTCGCAACTTTGAGGCTACGTATATTCATCTGCTGAACTTGTGGTCTGGACCAGGAAGAGGCTAGAATCCCGTGAGGATGTTACAAGGCCAATTCTTCTTCTTCCAAAAAAAATAAAATAAAATAAAGCAGTAATAACTGGAGGAAAAAAACAATACTTTTGTTAGATCTATCACACAGTAACTAATGCAGCTAGTTTGTGGCAAGTTAGCAAGCCAACGCTCGTTTTGTCGGGTTAAACGTTGTGACAATCGATTGGGAACTGAAATTAAAGTGCTTGCCAAATACAGCAAGCTCATTCATAGTGAATACAAAAGCATGTAACATAAGCACTATACAGTTTTTCAATGTTTACATAAGCGTATACACACAAATCTATAATATAACAGAGTTGACTATGCCATGAATCAGTAGTCATAAATATTACATTGTGCATATTCTATTGCACATGTCAAGTGTATGTATGACATGATAGGTATGGGTTAGTTACCTAGATGTCATTGTTTTAATACAAAGATGCAACAACACAGATTTCATAGGACACAGGCTATACATGTTCACAAATCCACTGTTTTTTTTCTTCGTCTTCTTCTTCTTCTTACAATGATCTCCTAAATAAACCAAAACTATAATACAACAGTGATATCCAAGTGTGATAAATATTCATGCACAAACAGATGATAACTACCTAAGATCTAGTATGTGAAAATATACTGCTGCACAAGCCAGCCGCTGCATACTGACGGGAGGGTTTTTTTTCGTCTACACGAGATATGAAATGAACAAAAACACAAGAGGAGTGATCGGTTAAAAACAAAACAAACACAAAAAAAAAGGCACGTGGATTTTTAAAAAGGAGCTTGACATGAGCACAACCGTTATCCGACGACTGCCTGAAACTTCATCTCAACTCACTCAACAACAGAATCAACAGCCACAAAACAGACGACCACATGCAACCACAGAATAAGGTCCCACTCGGCACTGGACATAATCAAGATCATCCCACATTTGACGTTAAAAAACGTTTTCACACCCTGCACGTGTTCAGAAAGAAGAGGGATCCTGATCCACTTTGTTGAGTTACTGTGTTTTGCCTTTTACTCGGTGAGGGATGAGGATGAACAGAGTCTTACAAGTCTTACTAGAAATTATCAAAGATAATTAATGGGTGAACGTTTTTAACTACAAATGGGTGAGTGGAGGCTGGCACACGTTGCTTTGAGAGGAAAGAAGTCTACAATGTAGTGCGGGGACGGGAGAGTGTCACAACTCATGGAATGCACGGAGCTTCAGAAAAACTCTCCCCCTCTGCGGTGTGTTGAACCGTGTGCTCCTGCAAAGCTGTGAGGTCAACAAAACGCTCCCCACACCATACACACTTAAACTGCGTCTCCCGCGAGTGCACGCTCTGGTGCTTGGCCAGGTGCTCGCGCTGCTTGAAGCTCTTGTCGCAGCTGGCGCACTTGAAAGGCTTCTCCCCGGTGTGAACTCGGCGATGGCGCTGCAGCTCAGACGAGTACCTGAAGCGCTTTTCACAGTCGGGACATTTCAGTGGCTTCTCCCGGGTCGGGTCGCAACGGTGCTGGACGAACTCGGACGACGAAACAAAGCGCTTGTCGCACAGGGAGCATTTCAGCGGTTTCTCTGTGCAGTGAGAGTTCTGGTGGCGCTGCAGAGTCGAATTCTTTTTGTAGCCTTTGCCACACACGTCGCACTTGTAGGGCTTCTCCACTTCACCACCACACTTGTGCCTAAGCAGTTCTCCCGACTGGCTGAAAGACTTCTGGCAGGACGCACATTTGAAAAGACTCTCCATACCGTGAACCTGCTGGTGGTAAAGCAGGTGAGACGGCTGAAGGAATCCTTTATCGCAGAGGTTACACTTAAAAGGGCGATCAGCTGGATTTTTATGAGTGCGGCGGTGGCGTACGAGAGCGTACTGCTGCTTAAAGCTCATCTGGCACTCCTCACACTGGAAAGGTCGCTCCTCAGAGTGGGTGCGCTCATGTTGCCGCAGGTCGGAAGGCCGCTTGAAGCTCTTTCCACAGGAACCACAGCGGAACGGCCTCTCGCCTTCAGGCTGGCATTGATGGTGCAGGAGCTCGGACGACTCTTTAAAGTGCATCTCGCACAAATTGCACTTGAAAAGGTGCTCGCCCGAATGAGCGTACATGTGCCGCACGAGGTGAGAGCGGTGCTTAAAGCTCTTCTCGCAGACGGCACATTTGTACGGCCGCTCAGAGCTGTGAGTGCGCTGGTGGTGTGCCAGGTGTGAAGACTGGCTGAAGCTTTTATCGCACGTGTCACATTTGTATGGCTTTTCACCCGTGTGCACTCTTTCGTGGCGGGTCAGCTCTGACAGATGCCTGAATGCCTTGTGGCACACTGAGCACTTGTACGGCCTGTCCGGGGCAGAGGCTTCAAACGAAGGCGGTGACGAGGCACTGATGACGCCGCCGCCACCGGATGTCTCGCCGGTGGAGGGTTGCTGAGGGTTGGCAGCTGACGAGGTTGGGGTGACGTTTCCAGACCCGGGCCGGTAGGTCTTCTCACAGATGGAGCACTTCATCGGGTTGTTCCCGTTGCCGTGCGAGTTGTGATGCTGAGCCAAGGACGTGAGCAGCGAGAAGCCCATTTTACACACACCGCACACAAAAGGCTTCTGCTCCACCTGCACACACTGATGCTCGAGCAGGTCCGTCGCCTGGCTGAAGATCTTCATGCACTGCGTACACTGGAAGGAGCGGTCCTGGGTCACCATGCACTGGTGCTCGTGAGGGTTGGCCAAGTGAGAGATGTCATGACCGCAGGCTCCACATTTGTGCCCTCTCTCGCCCCCTACCTGTAGGCCCGGCTGCTGGGCTTGAACCGCGTGCTGCTGGCCGTGTTGCGGCTGCTGCAGGGAGGCATCCGGCTGCAGGACCACACCGTACACGGTGCAGCCCAGGGGGTTGTCGGCCGTCTGGGCCAGCGTGTGCACAACAGAGGGTGGAGCCACTGCGTGTTGCTGCTGCTGCCACGCCTCCGTCATCCTTCCACTTCGCATGCAGGGACTCAGTGCTCAGGAGATACTGGAGGGTGGATGTGGTTGGAGAAATACGAGTGGCACGCCGAGAGAAGCCAAGTGCTATTTCTGCGTTTACACACCTCCTCTGAGATAAGTAAGAAAACCTGCAGGGAAAATCAAAGAACAATAATATGAACAGTATGACTACATAAAGGAACACCATCATTATTTTTCTAAGTTAATACAGGACGCTAATATAACAGTCCTGAAGGGCTGCAACTAAGGATTATCATCATCATTGATTGTTCTGTTGCATGTCATAACTGGTTTGGTCCATAAAATGTTGAAAAACCGTTACCTGGAAATGATAAATGTTCTCAGTGATTCAGTGTTAATGATTTTTCCTTATATGCAGCGAAGAAACTAGCAAATATTCACATTTAAGAAGCTGAAAAATCAGAAAACTTGCCCTACAGTCTAGTACATTTCTGCATTACATAGATCAGTCTAATGTAACGAGAATTTGAATACGTAATTTTAAGTCTCTCAAATGTGAGAACTGGTGGCATTACACAATTATACATGGAATATTTTGCAGGCGTGGATGGAAACCTTACAATATAAAGGTTTCACATTGTAAACTAGACTAGAGGTAGATCAATTAATAAGCCGGATGTTGCCATTAGCCACTTATTATTTATGAATAGGGCAATTATAACAAATGATGCATTTTATGCTAACAATTTCTTTACATCCAAAAGTTAATTTATGTTTTTTTGGCAACTTGTTTTGTGCATTAAATAGTTTATACATAATTCTTTATTGAAAATACTGTCTATAAATGCACTGCAGTACAGACATAAAATGTAGATGAGAGAGAGACAGACAATTAGTGTTGTTCAATCAATCAAGGTTCCTGAATTTTTTTGGAATCTTTGTTAACATTATTATTATAACATTTATATTTCATCGGATGAAAGAATCAGCCAAATATATGGAAAAACCAATATCAATCGACCCCTTAACGTTATTTACTGAGGAAATATACTTGGTACTTGGAAGCATCATTATCTCTTATTATGAATCAGTGCCGAAAAATCAAGAAAAACCCATCTCATTCGTCAGTATTTGCCTCTTGCTCATACTTAGTTACTTAGTTTCTTGCTCATACTTAGTTAAATACATGTTAATTTGAGGACAAAGACGCCAACAGCACTAACAGAGTGGTAAATATTAAAATGTAAAAATGATCTATCCATCAAAATCAGCCGGAGAGGCGCTGAAAAACAGCTGATTTCTGCAGTGCATCTCTATCTCCACAGTTTTACCACAGGGTTAGGGCTACCGCACTTAATGTGGATGCCGCCCCCACCACCACCGCCGCCACCACTGGACTTAATGAGTTCTGTATGAAACAGACACACTTGTTCCACGTGATTTTATTTTTCAAAGAAAAACTATCATGCAAAGTTGCTTTTTTTTATGTACGATCAAAATGTTCCAGCTTCCTAAATGTGAATATTTTCTTGTACAGTGAATATGATAAAATTAAAAAAAGACAGTAAGAAAGATTTGGGTTCAAGGACAAAACAAGACATTTGAGAACACAATTTTCCAGACAAACCAACTTAGTCAAATGATATCAATCAAACATGAAATTAATCATTGAATCTATTTCATCGAATTATTGATACAAAACAAGACAATGATCATTTACTTTTGATAATCAATGTGTGTAAGTAAGTATTTTCTGATTTCATTGCTCCATACAACAAACAACCATAACATAGCATATTTTTTGTTTTGGGACAGACTAAGACATTTGAAAACATTATTATTCCAAATATTTGAGAACACCGAGCACCATTCGTTTACGTTTTCTGGTTATGAACCAACCAACTTATTGATGAATTGAGAAAAAAACGCCAATTGAACATGAAAATAATCATTAGTCGCAGCCCTAATCTAAATTCCAATTAATTTTTCTTAAAAGAATTAAAGTCATACAAAAAAGATAATTAAACTAGAAAATGTGGCTACAATCCGTTATTAATCAACTACTGATTTCATCATCAACTACTTTGATCATCGACTTGAGTGTCTTTTAAAGTTCTCTGATTTTTCAGCATCTTTCTAGTGAATATCTTCTGATTTCTTAGCTCCATACAACAAAGAACTCATTTTTGGCTGAAAATATTATCATTCCGAGGATTGGAAAACGCTAACCACCATTTTTCTTGACATTGTTTGGACCAACCAAGTTATCAATTAATCGAAAAACTAACAGAAAGACAATCAAACATTAAAATAATCATTAGTTGCAGCCTCAACCTAAATTCCAATGCATATTTATACTTCATGTAATAATAACATTATCACATTAAAAATAATTACGGGTAATAATAATTACAGCCCTTAATCATAAAACGCCAATAATAGAGCAATCATTTGTGTCAGTCCTGAAATAAAAACACCCCGGTTTAGCTACAAAGGCCGCAATCCGAGTCCTGCGTTACGATTAAAACAAATTTAACTGCACTGCTATCGTATAAATCACTCTGGTGTTAATAGAGCTGTTAACAGATACATGTTTGCTCCCGAGGCCTAGTTTAATTACAGGAAATCTACAAAACAAAAATATAACAAGGGCAAATACCCAAAACTGGGCTAGGTCTATTTCCTGAAAAGCTAAAAGGGGTACGTAGTGGTAAAAGAACGTCTCATTGAAATGCGGGGTTTTACGTTAAACCGTGTCTTCGTCCCACTCACAAACATTTTTTATATTTACCGTTTACTTTCACGCAGGTGTGGGTGATGTTTAACGTACAGAAATACGAACGGTTCGTCTGCTACCAGACGCTAGTTTGTCGGCTACAGCGGCGGAGCTAACGGCTAACAGCTAAGGCGCTAACAGCTAATGCTAAGCAAACAGCTGGACCTCCGTTCACATTATCTCCATCGATCTCACATCACAAGCCACATTTACGGTATCAGTCTCTCCCGAGCTGCACGACATGCTAACTGGACTACAGGGAGGCGTGAGCCGGCGGCTCTACCGGGAGCTCACAGGCGGAGTCGCCTCAGCTAAGAAGCGGTTTTTATGTAAAGCGAGGCTCCGCTGCAGACGGACCCCGAATCAAACTAGGCCTCCCCGGAGCTGCAGGGGGAAATCCGCCTCCCGATGCAGAGCTCCTCGTATATGTAAAAAACAACAACAACAATATTTACACAAAAATACGATTCACGCAAACATACCTGAGGTGATTATGGGCGGTTTTCGCTGCCGTCGCCAGCCTGAGGTCGATAGCTTTCGATTTGTCTGGGGCTCGGAGCACCGGCGGTGGAAGGGATGCGGTTGAAGCCGGACGCCATCCTCCTGCAGACGGACGGACACCGGAAACCGCCACGCAGCGATCTGCCGCCGCCGCTGCTGCTGTTACAGCCCCGACATGTACCACGTTGACCGAGAAGTCCGAAACAATCCGGGGATGAAATAAAATCGCTCCAAGGGCTCGACTGCAAAAGATTCCGTCAGATTTTTTTATAAAGGAGAATACGAGCCGATATCAGCATAGGCGTTTCTCAAGTGTGACACCAGGGGGCAGTGTTTCACACATTCACCCACACACTGACCTACAAAACTGCCATAGATAGTCTTGTATAAAGTATCTTATTAAAGGGATACTAGAGTAAAAAGTACAAGTATGTTACAAGAGATTACTGTTAGAATTTGAAGTAACTTTTCATAATATTACTTAAGTAAAAAAAAGTCTTAAAGAATATGTCTTTTACTGTATCAAAAGTAATTTTCTGATATAAAAATGTACTTAAGTTTTCGAGGTAAAAGGTATTGAAAAAGTGAGCATTTAGGTTTGGCTCAGTGGTAGGGCGAGTTGTCTTTCAACTGGAAGGCTGTGGGTTTAATTTCTGGCTCTGCTAGTCTATATGTGTCCTTGAGCAAGACACTTAACCCCCATGTTGAAGCCTGTGAACGGGTGAATGACAAAACTGTAGTGTAAAGCAGCTCATCAAGACAGACCATAATACCAACTCTTCTTCTGATTTTATTTGATTGTAACAAGTAACAAAGATAGTTATTGGAAATGTAGTGGCGTAAAAGTTGCTAGGATTAGAAATATAAATATTTTGGTTCTAAAATCATTTTGTGTCACAGTTCCATCACGATTTTGCTGCCATTTATGGTGAACGTGTCAGGCAGCAGAAGCATCATGTAATGCACTGCTTTATAAATAAAGGCCCCAAAATAAATCATTTTGGTTAGGGCCCCAATAAGGCTGGGGCTGGCCCTGCCATTATTTCACTGTCAGACCTCCTTCTACTTTGAAACTAAAGCTTGGTAACCACTCACTCTCACACCAAAGTCCATTGAAAAAGAAAATCAACAATTTTAGCTCATTTGACATTTGAAAACGTCACTTTGACTCTCGTCGTCTCCGAAATTCTTGCTGCAAACTTTGACTGCCAAATGGAAGGTGGAGACATTTCATCTTATTTTTTGTTCACCATCAAATTGTCATCATACTATGTTTTTAGCGAAACTCATCAGTGTATTAACATTGTTGTCTTTCTGGTCTTTGGTTATTAACTTCACCTCAAGAGAGGTGTAATTAGCTGTAATATGCAGCTTCACCACTAGATGTCACTATAATCCACTCACCCAACCTTCGTGAGACAGCCCAGTTAACATTCACTGCTTTTACACAGTAAACCTCAGAAAAACCACAGTAGGACCTTTTCTGGCTCAAACACTGACCTTGACAGGACAAGTAGTCCTCATGAGACCAAAAGCTGGTCCTAATGAGGCAGAACCTAATTTCTGAGGAACTGGATTAGGCAAATTGGACACTCTAAATCAGGGGTCTGCAATCAGTGGCTCGAGATCCACAACATTATTTAAATGATTTTCTTTAAAGTGGACACTTCTTATATAGAGATCAAGGCAATAAATAAAAGTGTTTTCCACAAATAATGGAAGGACTCAATAGATCTACAAAGTTATGTGGTTTATTTTAAGGTAGGCCAACACGTATTCTCCTTATTACATGATATCGTCTTCATTTTATTGGTTCGAAATTAATTATAATTGGGGCGGAGAGGGGTCAAAAATGGCTCATCTGATTCTTGAGGTTGCAGACCCGTGCTCTAAATCGACCGTAGGTGTGAGCGCTTGTTTGTCTCTATGCAACCCTGGGTTAGGATTAGGCATTAAGTGGTTATGGTTAAGGTTAGTGATAATGCTATGTTTAGGCTGTACAAACGAATGGACGTAAATGCAGTCTTAAAGGTGAGTGCCGTGAAGTCCATGTCCATATTTCCACGTGCATTTAAAGCTGCAGTATGCGACATTCTGCCTGGATGTTCTCTTAAATCCAAAAGCAGTTTAGGGTACTGAGCTTTTACAGGGGCCTCCTTCTACTTGGGGCCCCAGGGTCTTTGCCTTCAATATTCCTCAGCTCCACTACGATCACAAGACCCTTTTCCACCAGAGGAAGCTTATATACGTACTACAGTTTTTTACTCAACACCTAAACAACTTTATTTAACAATGGCTATCCAGACATGAACATATATATATACATGTATATATATATACATATATATATGTATATATATATATATATATACATATATATATATATATATATATATATATATATATATATATATATATATATATATATGTATACGTATAAATGGGCCTTTATTGTTAATTGGGAAATGATCTGAGTTCTACGACTACTGGCCATACAGTTTATCACACTACCCACGTTTAGCTGTAGCAGTAGCATGGAAGTGGGCATAGTATTTCAGTTGCAAAAGAAACTCCCATTCTGAAGCCTGAAAATCCGCAAATTGACTGACGCCATGTCAGTTTTTGAAGCCAGAAATTCACATTCGTCACCTACAACCAGGCTCCATGCCAGCTAGTACTCTGGTTTTCAACAAGTTGCGCTTTATTTTCTTCTAAATGGGAACATCATTTACTAAATCAACATCACGTTCTATTGAAGAAGAGCTGAAACTAGTCATAGAGACCTTTAACTCCTCATTAACTCCTGAGGAAAATGTATACAGATGTTATAAATCAAGTGCGACGTAGAAGCTCATTTTCCCATAGACTTCCATTTAAATTGACTTCTCTGCAACCAACGGAGTCGCCTCTCGCTCCTCTGTTGGTTAATACAGAGCGACTTCTGTTTCCACCACATAAGTGCAAAACATTGAGCTGCATCAAATCCCATCACTCCTGTTTTTCTTAAATTTAATTTCTCCCGGCCGTTGTTCTATGTTTTGGTTGTGTTTACCCACAATGCCCTGCATTGAAGTCCACTTCCTGCATTTGGTTCACTTGAAGCGAACCGAGACCTAGGTTTTTAGGCCGACCAGAGTTTGCTTCTTTGGTGCACATCAGAGTTCGGTTGCACGTTCACATCTCCTCAAACAAACTGGACCTTCCGAGCAAACAAACTAGGGTTCTGGTGTGAATGAACCCATATGTGTCCCTGTGATGGACTGGCTATCTGTCCAGAGTGTACCCCGCCTTTTGCCCTGTCAGCTGAGATTGGCACCACGACCATAGAAATAGACGATGGATGAATTGATGGGTGGAGTCGCCCCCTGGTGGATGAGTGCTACTTCCATCCTACGTCCTGGGCTTTTAAACCTGAAGACTATGTCCGTTTTTAATTAAAGTCAATGAGCAGTAGCAGCATTCGCAGTCGTAGAAGTGTCAGCTGCAGTTTTTGTTGATGTCGGAATAATTTGAGACAGCAGCAATAACCACACCAAAACGTCGTTAATTTCAAACATTTCATTATTTTCTCCACATTAACTTTGAAACAACCTCATAAACCAAAGAGTAAGAAAGAGCATGCTCGGGCATGCAATGATGTCACAACATGATGATGCCACTGGGTGCGAAGTATAAAACATACAGTAGCAGTAGAGTTTTTTGTTTTTTTTTCTTTTATATCATTCATAAACTCGGGACATTCTCGGTATCCACTGAGAGTTAGAAGCGAGCGTTTATTTTACACTGCTCTCCGCGTCTCGTGTAGCCTTGTGTTGCTGGATAAAAGAGACGAGAGGGAGAAACTCACAAACTGACACCAGGCTGAGCAGGCGAAACAAACATGCTGGAAAAAATATCTCATCTGGCCCGAAAAAACGTGTCTGGTAGACACCCCGGCGTTCCCTTTATGAAGGGGCTGGGAGTGAGAGACAGAGAGAGAGACAGAGAGAGAGAGAGAGAGAACAGTGCATGCCATTTCAGGGTTGAGAGGAAGTTTTGCATGTAGGAATGGCGGGCGTGGGGGGCGGGGTTAATCCCTCGTTTCTCCGGCCTTATCCACACGGAAACACAACTTTCCAGAAACAATTGTTTTTTTTCTTTTGCATTTCTAAAAAAAAGGTCTGCCGTCCAAACTCGTTGTCGTACATGTGAGCCTTTAGGCTACGCTCAGATTACCAGCCACTCTTCAAATGTCCAAATCCAATAAAATCCACTTCACCGCATATCAGATTTGATGGTCCGCGTTTACAGCGAGCACGTTTCTGCACTGTAGAAAACAGCACGCATGCGCACAAACACATTTTCACATGCAGAGAGTGCATATTTGTGAGTCCACTTGATGTCGAAGTGGGAGATATGTTTTACGATTATTTGAACCTTTATTGATCCCCCACAGGGGGAAGTTAGAAATAGTCGCTATCCCTACGAAATTTGTGGGCGGGATTCAGCTCTCGAGGTTCAACATTCTCCTCCACTGTTGTTTCATTTTGCTGTGTTGCAGGCACAGGGCAACTGCGCGGATTCTGATATGACTTCTCTCCCTCATGCACTATATAGACAAAAGTTTTTGGCCACACTTTAAGCTAAGTATTGAATTCAGGTGTTTCAATCAGGCTTTGGTATCTCCAATGAAGTACAATCTAAAGGCCCTGGTATACTTCTGCGCACATGTCACATGCGTCACATATCGCGGACCCTGGTGTACTTGCGCGTCAGGGTCCTGAAGTATATCCCACTTCACCATCGGGTGGCGGTACAAGTCTGGACGCAAGAGGGAATAGGACGCATTCCTACCAACGAAGAAGAGAACGATGCTACAGCTCCCTCGGACACGTCTGGTTCGAGCGGCTCATCGGCTGAAAGGTCCTAGGGCAGGGGAGTCGGGGTGTCAGTGGGTTTGAGGGTCACCAGCCCGAGGCTTGGGTGACTATCCTTGGCGACTATTTCTTTAAACACTTTAAAAGACATTTTGGACAATGCTATGCTAACAGTTTGGGGGAAGGTCCTTTACTATTACAACATGACAGTGCCCCAGTGCACAAAGCAAGGACTGTGAAGACTGTGGCTTGACTTTGAGTTTGGTGTGGAAGAACTTGACAGGCCCACACAGAGCCTTGACCTCAACCTATCGTGGAAGCTGTGCAAAAGGGGGACCCGACATATTAAAGGACTTGATACACGTTTGAATGAAGTTCAGGCGTCCCAATACTTTAATCCATATAGTGTACATTGGAAAAATATCCGATCTAGGACCCCATTCTGAAGTGACACCAATCTGTTGGTCAGATTTCCGTGAAAAATATCAGATTCGCCTGGTAATCCGAAAGTAGCCTTCGTCTGATCGCGTGGCGCTTTTCATCGAGGGTCTTAAATAAATCTGCAACGTTAAAAAAGGAAAAGAAAAAAAAAGGACTAAATACGAGGCACTCGGCATTCTCTCTGTCTTGCAAACTGCAAAAGTAACAAACTTGAATAATAATGACACATACACATATATAGTAGAATTAGTGGTTATAACATAACAGTCTCCAGGCTGTACAAAGGGGGCAAGGCTGAATCGTCAGTATGTCAGCGGTTACATGTGGTCTTCATGTGGAGGTTTGTTTCGCGTGCGGAGTGTTTCTGTGGGTCGGCGGAAAACCTCACTTCACGATGGATTCGGGGGGTTTCCTGAAGTGTGAGTTGCGAGTTGCGGACGTTTGATTCGGAGGATCAAACGTGAATCTGGTCAGATTCTGGCGATGTGTGGTCGGGCGTGTGAGGTGGTGATGATCAGGATGGAGACAGAGCGGTGATGTTAAAGGGATAGAAAAACCCCACACAGCCTCATGCAATGGTTGCGTGTATATGTTCATAGTGGGGGTTAAAAAAACAAAAGAACCAACAAAAAAACAGAAGAAAAGAATCATGACGGAGCCCTTTTAAATGGATCTACTCTGCAGCATAGTTCTGTTTGTAGCATAGTGCGAAGAGGGTCAGTAAGAGACCGGTGGACTGGACTGAGAGGGCAAAGGGTTAAAAGGCAAAATGAGGGTTTTTGTGTGTGTGTGTGTGTGAGTGGAGTTGAGGTTTGAGTGCAAGTGTGTGAGTGTGTGTGTGTGTGTCATGCTCTTGGTAAGCATGTCTCTCTCACACACAAACCAGGAAACAAGTGCCTGTGCCATCTCCAGCCCACTGGATACCCATGCATGTGGTCCTGGTTCACCACATTTAGTTTAACGCTGCACTCTCCTCACCGATCGCCTTTGTTTTTGTTCTCTCTTTTTTTTCTTCTTTTGTCTGTGGTTGCAAGCTGAAAACAAGCACATGAAAAAGGAAACGCTGCTCAAACTGAAATGGGCTTTGTTGACAGAATAACCTGGAAACAGCAGCAGCAACAGTAGAAAGGCTCTGCTGTGTCCGTCACTCAGGCCGCGGGCTCCGGTCAGTAGACAGAATGTCCGTCCCAGTTAAGTAATAATATAATATACCGTAGTTATCAATAAGTCTTCGTTAAGATCATACCTGTATAAGCTTAAATAAAGAAGTGAATGAAAAGAATGGCTACTCCAATATTGAGTAAAATGACCATAACCACCAGAATAGAGCTGGAGCCCTAAGAGACAAGAGGAGAGAAAGAACACCGTTAGTCCTCAAACAGCAGCAACAGATACACATTACATCACAGTAATCAGCCTTGTATAAAGCACCTCACAGGGATACTTCAGTAAAAGTACAAGTATCTTAGCAGGAAATGACTTTGGCAGAAGTTGAAGTATGACTTGAGTAAAAATCTCTTTATTTAGTATTTGACATTTACTGTACTTTAGAAATAAAAGTAGTAAAATGTTACCATCCTGTCGTCACTGACAGGGTTTGGCATGTATACGTCTCAATACCGTGACTCCTCGACCAATTGTGATGTCTAGAAAATTCAAAAAACTATGGACTGGTGATCTGTCCAGGGCTGCGTGACCCCCGTCTTTCACTCTATGTTAGATTGGCCACCCGCGACCCTCGTGTGGAGGATAAAGTGGTAAAAGATGGATGGACGGACACCGGAAAGCAGAGAAATAGAGCTTTAATTGCGCCCATATACTTGTCATTACGGTAGAACCTCGGGAAAGTTGGCAACACTGTGGCATTTCTGCTTTTTCCCACATTAACCACGCCCACTCCAAACATCTGTTGGTCAGGTCAAGGTTCAGCAACATTATGTGCCCAAAGAATGAGGTCAGCTGACTACCTGAATATAATGAATGACCAGATTATTCCATCAATGCACTTTTGCTTCCCTGATGACATGGGCATATATATGTGTGTATATATATATATATATATATATATATATATATATATATATATATATATATGTGTGTATATATATATGTTTATAAATACACACGTATACATATACACATTACTGTTTTCATGTCAACATGGAGATACAAAAATTCACTTTACCGTAATTATGCAACATTTCCGCTATCGGAAAAATTCCAACAGTGAGCTGAGAAGTTTAGAAAATTACGGTAATTTCACGCGCGCTGTTGAAGGAAGCCAGCGAATCAGCAAATCAGCAAATCAGTGTCTCTGTCACCAGAGAGGAGATCTTTGATTATGTTTTTATCCTGGGAAGCACTTTGAGTTGCATTGCCTTGCATGGAAGTGCTATCTATATAAATAAAGTTTGATTGAATAACAACAACAACAAGAATCAACAAACGTTGCACACTGCAGGAGTTGCAGGCTGGGCGATACGGGAAAATAATCTATTATATTCTTAATCTATTATTATAATCTAATATTGATTCCCACAGGATGATTTTAAAAGACACTTCTGATTTTCTTATCTTATTTCTTATAAACATGGTCAAATTCTGCTGCTGTAACACAAATAATTAGGCTTAAAAATTGCTATTAGTGCTATTAAGTAAATATAAATTTGTGGATTTCCATCAGTAAAACCAGGAAACGTCATCACAGATACTTTAGTCAGTCTCAGAAATGACAGAAAACGTGCACATGTGTAAATAAATCTGTAAAATCACGAGTATGAGGACTCACTGAGTTTGATTTGAGGGTGAGATGCTCTCCTTCCTGCTCCAGAGTGATGGGTTGGGACTTTAGGGGCGGGGAGAGGGTGAGGTCCCTGTGCAGTGGCCACTCCTCCAGCTCCGCCCCCACATTCAGGTTGTCCAGCATCTGTACAGAGTCCATGGATCCCTCTCGGACCGGCCGGAGGCCGCGGGACCGCAGCCTGTTGTTTTTCTGGGCCGGGGACTCTGGGCCCGGCCCCCCTCGGGGAGTTTGAGAGTCCGCACACTGAAGCCGCATGTCCACCGTGTAGTCGTTCATCCTCTCCTCGTCCTGCTCTGTGAGGCGCGAATGGGCGGGGCTCCACCTGAGGGCGCTGTCGGCAGTCCAGCCCACGGTGAGGCCGTCCAGCCTTTGGTCGATTACAGCATGCTTGGAAAGCTTGTGGTTGGACGGGTTGTGCTGCTTTGGATGGTGGTTGGAGTAGACATGCTCTCGAGGGTTATACGCGGAGGAAGAGACGTGGTCCTTTGCATTATGATTGGAGTAGATATAATCTTGGGACTTGTGATTGGAGGAAGCATGCTCAGAAGTCTTGTGATTGGACATGTTATGTTCCAAGGCCTTGTGATTGGATAAAATGTGCACCTGCGGCTTGTAGTTGGAAGAGGCGTGATCACAGGGCTTGTGATTGGTGGAGGAATGATCCCATGTTTTGTGATTGGAGGACGAGTACTCCCTTGACTTGTGATTGGACGAGACATGCTTGGAGGGCTTTTGGTTGGATGAGGAGTGCTCCCACGCTCGGTAGGAGGAGGCGTGGTCCCGGGTCTTGTGATTGGAGAAGGATTTCTCAGGCGGTTTGTGGTTGGACACTGGCGCCTGCTCGTGCCCGTTGACTTGGCCCTCCTGCTCCTCCAGGAGGGACGGCGTGGTGGAGCGGCTGCTGCCCCCCTGCTCCAAGTACTTTTCGTCATTCCAGTTGTTAGCCCCTCCCTTCGGCAGATCCAACCCCCGCCCCTCCACCAGCACCTGGATCTCGGCGCCACCCTGATCATCCACGGCACTCTGGCGCATGAAGCAAGCATTTCTGGGGCGGTGGGCGTGCTTTGGTGGACTGTGGGGGGGCGACGTGAGTACACTCAGCACGGGGCTCAGGTCAGGCGTGATCACAGGCGGCGTGGTGTCAGGCGTGCACAGCTCCGGACTGTCCGTTTCCGTGGAGATGACCTCGTGGTCTTTGTCCTTGGCGTCCTGCTGCTTGGGCCGCTGACATTCAAGACCTGAAAACAGTGTGAGACAAACACCGATGAAATGACTTGGCACCAGAGCGAGTGTGCGTGTGCGTGTGTGTCTGTATTCATATCTTTGTGAGGACATTTTCGAGGTTAAGACCTGGTTTTAGGGTTAGAGTTGGGTTATGGTTAGTATTTGGTGAAGGCACTTAGTAGTAGTGATGGTTAAGGTTTGTGTAAGGGGCTAAGGAATGCATTGTGTCTATGTCGTGTCCTCACCACGGTATAAAATCAAGTTTGTGTGTGTGTGTGTGAGTTATTAGCATGTGGAGTCACACAGAGGAGAGGGAAGCTGCACACACTCTGAAACACTGCGGCTCAGAGCGGATTATGGAAGTGAATACACTTGATTTATTGTGAATTCTCGGGCTAATCCGGAGTAGTTTAGAGATTATTTTGACAACGCCGTTGTGTTACACATTCTGATCTCATAGAATAAACACTGTGAATCCACAGCTGTGTTATGCAGTCTATTTAAATAGCATGCAGAATGTCTGCACTGGTCCGCCTTTGATTCTGGTTCTACTGTATAAGAAAAACAGAACTGAGAAACGGCTTTCCGCGCACACGGAACCTGGTGATTATAGCCCAGACCTTAAATCAACTTTAATGCAAGAATTGTGGTTGTACGAGCTTCAACCCACCACTTGAGATATGGACACGCTTGCAAGAACACAAGGGGAAAAATAAGGAAACTTGGCCACTTTACTAAAATCTCTTAAAAATCTTTTAAAAAGTTTTAAAAGCTTTTTAATCATTAAAAGAACCAGGGCTACAATAACAAATTGATTATTCCATGACTAAATGATTTGCCAGCTATTAGATGGTTAAAATAGGGCTGCAACAATTATTAATTCATAACTAAATTAACCGTGAACTAATCAAGTAATCGATTGGGTGTTTTTCAGCTTCTTCAATGTGAATTTTGGTTTGTGGACAAAACAAGACATTCGCAATCTTCATCGTTTCTTGGTTTGAGTTAAAACATTTTTCAACATTTCCTGACATTGTATGGACCAGAGAAATGCTTAATTAATCCAGAAAGAAATCGTTAATTGTCAGTTAATTGTAATAATCAGAACACTTAAATGACAATAGTATTAGAAGAAGAATTATAAGAAACAAAGTAACAAACAAACTAAATTATGTAAAGACAAAGGAACGTTCTCTGTGTCTTCCGCTCTGAACTCTGACCCCTCGTGTGGTCTGGTGTTGAGTCACCATTGCCGTAGATGTGAAAGGAGGGGGAGAGCTCTTTTGCAGCGATGCGGGCCAGTCGACACTCCTCCATGGCCTTCTGTGCCACTCCTTCAGCCGCCTCCGCCTTCCCACGAGCGTGGCTCATCCTGAACAGGAGATGGGGAGAAATACTGCGGTGAAACAGGAGCCACATGTGGGATTTTCATCGTATCATCAGCAGTAAATGAGTGTTTTATTTATTCGTCACATTTAAAGGGTAAAGTACGTTTACATGCCTAGTTTAATCGAACGAAGGCCGTAGTCTGACTAAGATAGTGTGCATAAGTATGCATACGAAGGAGAAAATCTATTTATTGGCTGTGTACGTTTGACTCCGCCTCCATAGGGGGCACTGCACCTCTCTATAAGCGAGTGTGTATTGGATCCTGTTGACCTTTGCGTCACAGAAAAACAAATGGTCGTTGAGATGGATCGTGCTGTGGTTCTGTATGTTTCGTATCTGCTGTACACGTTAATCGTGGTACAATTACACGGAGCATGGCTCTCGTGGTTGCAATGAAGTCGCAGGTGAATTTCAACAGAACTTTTCCTGATGCAGTGACTGCAAAACACCTTCATGAGCTAAAACCACAGCTGTTGTGACGTCATCAATAAAGTGCTGAGTACATGGAGGGTCTCTGTGTGTGTCCATCTGACAGAAGAAAGGAAGTCAGCAACCTCACCTGGACATGGCGATCTCCGCCTTCTGTTTGGCGAAGTCTGTGGCCTTCTCCGCGGCTTCGACAGCTCGGTCCACCTTCTCTCTGATCTTACTGGCCCTCAGTGGAATCAGGTTCTTGCGTTTCCCGCTCACCAACACATTCTGTTTGTACTTTCCTTCCTCCTTGGTGCCGTCGGGGAAGGTGGTGCAGCCGTACCCATGCCTCTTGTTCGCTGCCCATTCACCTGCGTAATGAAGGCCGTCTGAGCGCCGACTCATGCCCCAGCCTGCCCTCTGGTCGCTGCGCCACTCCCCGGCGTACATTTCGGTGACAGTGGCATCCACAGGGGCGCCCTGCTCACTCTCACTTGCGTTGGAGTGGATGTCAGACGCAGCAGAGCTAACCGTGCTCATGCCGGCCTCACTGCAGAAGGAGCTCTGCTTGCTGAGCTGACTCGCCAGGGAGCTTTTAGACTCGGAGCGTCGCAGCTTCAGGCCGCTCAGGATGGACTGCCGGAAACGGCCTTTTCGCTTCCTCTGGCGTTCGGCTTCACTTGGAGCCGTCAGAGCGAACCCGCCCCTGCCCACCGGGCTCCCGGCCAGTCCGGCCACGACCCCGTCCGTCGGTGTGGTGGCAGCACTGTCCTGTAGCACAGCCGGAGGGCCGTGGCTGTGCTCGGAGCGCAGAGAGTTTATGGATGTTCGCAGGGGGAAGAGGATGACGGCCGCCATGCCGTACGGCACGCTCTGCCGCACACCATAGCCATGACGCATCCCGCCCAGCCACTGGCCTTGATAGGTTCCTGGAGGACAGACAAAACCCAAGTTAGAGGAGGAACCGCAAGGATGATTTACTGAACGCCCTGAAGCCCAAGCCTCTGCACGACTATCCCGACATCCTCGCTACTATGTTACGCAGCCCTGAAGCCACATAACACTGGTTATGTTATGTGTTAAGGTATTCAGTCGATACTCTTATCATTATTATTTGTGCACAAGTGTGGAATGGCGTGTGTGCTTTTCTTGATACAGTGGCACTATTTCACCAACACAGCGATGATCGCGACACTCAACAGCGAAACCAAAACAGAAGTCACAGCCTCACAGGGATTGGAATGACATGTGATGCTTGGACGTCTGTTGCCACCATATCGTACGTCACCGTAACTGCGCACTAATGTCACATGTGCTCCAAACAAGAGCAATGAATGAGAGCCACACGGGTGCTGATTAAACATATTTCACGTAAAAGCATGATTCAGTTTACCTTTTGTCTTAAATATGTGTTTCAAGATGTCACTTCTTTACAATGCAGTTGTAACGTTCCAGTTGAATGGATTAAACTTGTTTCTCATTACAAAGGCTTTAAAAAGTTTTCGTGTTTCATATTGGACATATTCATATTTTCACAACCCCTTCACTGCAAAAGAAAACTCAGATGCATGTTTTCATTTCTCAGTATTTGCGTCAATAAATAATAAACGATATATATTATTATAATAGACTATAATAGGCATCCATAGCGAGGTATGGATACCTTTGCTGGTGCAAAATAGCAAGATTATGCAAATTATAATAAAAAAAATGAATACTTAAAAAATACCAAAAAAGAACAATATAAAAACATTTCTTTAGGTACAACTGTCTTTACTTTTCATGTGACAAAATGGCAGAATATTTCTACTTTCATTTCTATATTGATTTGACTGTGGGACAGGAGCTGTCCGTGGTGCTGAAACTCAGCCTATGTGCAGGAGGCTTTGCGTGGCCTATAATTACTGTGTGTGTGTGTGTGAGACAACAGCACATTTATTGGGTTGGGGAAAATGTGTCAGCTCGTGCGTGCTATATTCATCTGTTGGCGATCCTCCACGTGAGCGGAAGAGTGGAGCGGAGCAGAGCTGTCGCGTGACGCACTCTTTTTTATGTTTCTCTCTCTCTCTCTCGCTCCTTCTCCACCTTCAGTGCAGCACAAACATACATACAAACAAACAGACAAACAAACACACACACACACACTCTGTATGTTCGCTCCACCTGCATCACTTATTGACCTGCTCTCTGTCTCCATCATCCGGGCTCCACACGCGCAGCTCGGGCGTCCGTGATCAAACGGCCTAGATAACAAACCCCCAAAGTCATTAAGGAGGAAAAAATGTAAAGTGACAGAAGCAGAGAGCCAATCAGAGAGCAGGAGAGGTCTCCAGCGACATGCTGACCTGCTGTCTCCTGTTACCATGGAGACCCGACAGCACAGAGGGATGCAGAAGTGGGGGGTGTGTGGCATTTTTTATTAACTTGTGTGTGTGTGTGTGTGTACTTGTATTTGTTACCTCTTAAGGATCTATTTCTGGCATAAACACTGACCTTGTCAGGACCAGTAGTCCTCATGGAGACAAAACCTGGTCCTAGTGAGGTAGAACCTAATTTTTGAGGAACAGGTTAAGGCAAAGATTTGAACTGTCTTATGGTTATAAAGTTATGGTGATAGTTAGTGATAGTTTCGATGCAGTGTTCCGTAAAGTAGCTGTGAAAACCTGTGTGTGTGTGTCTCCAAACAGCAGACGATGAGACAGCGGTTTAATTTCTAATTTTGGACACACATGCGTTCACCTTTGACATTCATGGCCTGATTCTGTAGTTTTCTAATCATCTAATAATGATGGAGGTCCCCACATCCACACTCCTCAGACAAGACATCGAGTGACCCTGTGACCCCTCTGCAACCCCAGTCCATGACTGTGGACCGCACACTGCTTTTCACCTGACCTTAGAAACACAATTATTGAGTGACTCCAACTAAAACTGGACTTTTAGAAAGACATGTTAACATGTTAGTCCAGCTGCAATGGTACTAAAGTGGGACACGTTCAGTCAGACAAGACTGCTGGCAAGCTGGCCTGGGCACATGTGCCACAGTACCAGCGACTCATACCTGGAAATAAAAGCCAATACACAGTAGAAGAGAAAAGTGACAAGAAATTGTGAAATACTGGCCCAATTAATAAGACACGGAATGGCACTCGACATGCAAAAAAATAATCTGGAAACCTACTTATGCTAACAAGCTGAAAAACCCAAGTCATCCAACTAAACGGCAACTGTGCATGGAAATATAATCTTCCAGAAAGTTGGACAAAAGCAGCGGTGACCACACAGAACTTCAATTCTACTTCTTACTTGATTTATAACGTCAGAGAAACACTTTCCTGAGGAGTTAATGGTCTCATTCACGGGTTTCGGCTCTTCCTTGATAGAACATGATGTCAATTTCCCATTTAGAGGAAAATAGATCATAAAATGTGACACATATGAGTGGACACCAGTGTGATTGACAGCGGGTGACGTCTACAAACTTAGTACAGATAGTACAGATCAAATCGTGACCCTTGAGGCTTCAGAGCAGGAGTCCCTTTTGCAAACAGAAAACTGTGTCCATTCATTTTTATAAACAGTCTGTGGTGTGGAAGTGGCCTACATGTCATTCAGGTCATGTGACAGAAGACATCGCTTCTTCTTCAGGCCTGAAATCAGTTTGCAAAGCAAGGAGGGGATTTTTTTTATTTTATTTTATTATTTTATTCAGGAAACCCTTACGTTTGCCCCGAGCCAGAGGATTTTCAAATCTGTCTTGATTTTAAAAATGTGGGAGACCACAGACACAACAAACTTTTTAACTGATTTTCAATATTTTAATCCTGAGAAAGCACAGACTAGATGATCCAGACAGGATGCAGGAGCACACGCTTGGTGTTTAATCGATCTCAGGGAGGAGATTCCAGGGATTTGGGATCTCACAGACACTTGTGTGATTTAAAGTGACTTCAGAATACCAACAGAAATGGAGGCGGACTGTCTGCGTCGTCAGTTAATAGCTGTTGTGTGCGCGCAATATTTTATGCTGAGAAACGCAGAAACCCGTGAATGAAGTCTTGGTTGAGAAGACCGAATTGACTTGGCTTGAAGAAGTTACGGCTCTAAACAAGTACGCGACATCCGTTTCCCGGTCAACTTGCTCTCATTGGTTATTAGGTAGGGTTCTGCTCACGCCCCCCAATCGTTATTCAGTCGTAAATATCTAACATGTTTATTACTTGCGAAAATACTTGTGTCTGTTAACTCCTCACACCAGGATAATTTGGAACCCACCATTGACGGAAGGGTCACAATGGGAGCAGAATCTGGCCAATTATCCTCTAGTTGGCTTAAAGCACTGACAGGGGTGTGTTGGTGGTGCTAGTGAGATTTACCTCCATCAGAATAGGTTTCAGTGCCATATCCGTCCTGCAGCCCGTTGCTCCAGGTCCCCTCGTACCGGGCCCCACTGGCCGTGCTCTCCAGCTGCCCGTAGCGGCCTTTGAACCCCTGCGTCCACTCTCCTCTGTACTCCCAGCGGCCCTTGCTCTCCACTCCAATGCCATGTCGCTTGCCCTGTGCCCAGGTGCCCTGGTAGCTGTTTCCGCTGGGCCATGTGTATACGCCCAGGACCTCGAAGCCGTGGCTCCAGGCCCCGGCATACTCGCCCTGACCCTGGGGCCCAGTGCAGACGCCCCGGCCGTGGGCTTTCCCCTGCTCCCACCCCCCGCAGTACGACCCCCCATCATCAAAGTCAAACCTGCCTCCAGTGGACATGCATGAAACAGGTTTAGGCAAATCCTTAGAATGTCAAGAAAAAGGGAAAAAAAACAAGGGCCTGGTTCAGTCAGAGGGAGGGAGGAGGGAGGAGGCCTCGCCTGAATCAGGCAGCATGGAGGAGGAGCGCGGCCTCGACTCTCCCTCTGCTGTTAGCTCAGGGTGTAAAACACTCGCTCCTCGCTGTGAAAACAAAGAGCATCACCTCGTGATGGAGAAGCAATCCCAGCCTCAGTGACGGCTCTGGAGTGACAGTGGCAGCAGCCGCGCTTGCTGCTCCCCATGGGCAGAGCGACTCTCGTCCTCCTCCACCTTCCTGCCTCACTCTCAGCCGGGGAGCTGAGCTCAGCCCGGTGCTGGCTTCAGACAAGCGAGGCCTAGGCTTTTCCAGCAGCAGTCCCAGAGGCCCTCAGAGCAGCAGCAGTAGCAGCTCAGTCAGACATTACAGCATCTCCAACATCGCTGCTGCACCTGCAGCTCACAGAGGGAAGCGGCACACAGACACCGCCGTCACTGCTGCTGCTGCTGCTTCACCCCCCAACGCCATTAATAAAAATCAGAGGAGCAGAGAAGCATGGCCTGGAATCAGGCTAACGCTCAGAGACACACAAACACACACACCTCAGCAGACATAACACACTGTCAATCGCTCACTCTAAATCTCTCTGCAACCTACGGACGAGCCAAGATGAAAAATAAATTATTCCTCTTTTTTTTTCTCTCTCTCTCTCCGTCTTCCCTTTCTGCGATCGCTGTAATGTGGATTGTTGTTGTATCCGGATTCCACCAAGTCATCTGCCCTCTCCTGTTTTTCTGCCTCTCTCTCTCTCTCTCTAAAATCTGCTCATTACAGGACTGTTCCACCCCAGCCAATACCCTTCCCCCACACGTACACACACACACACGTACAGTGAACACACTCCTTCTGAGCTCTTAAAGAGATAGAGACTGAGGGATGCTGCATGCACAGAGCCCTCTCTCGCTCTCTCCAGAGATTCGACCTGCTCTTCCTCATTATCCTGCCTCGTTCCACTCCCTCACTCCTCCTCGACTCAGCAGTCCCTTCTCTTGATAACTGGAGGTCTGTGGGGTTATTGATCCCCTGCCACTCTCCCCCTCTCTCTCTTCATCTTTTTCACACTTGTTTCATTTGTGGAAGAAAATAAAAAGCTGAAAATCAGCAGCAGTCACCCGCCTGGATTCATTTTGATTTCATGGCTGTAGAATTGTCCGAAAAAGTTCACGGAGTGAGTTCTTCTGCTCCTTTTTCCCAAGATAACTTTCAATTTTCATATCTGGCAGTTATTCAACCGTTTAGGAATGACAGTACTGAGAAGCTGACGTCACAGACTTGGGACACGCTGGTGAATCTCGTCTGTGATTGGGCGGTCATTCTCGCGGAAGTCTTGAGGGACTACCGTAATGACAAGTACATAAATAAAATAAAAATAATTTCTCTGCTTTCTGGTATCCATTCATCCACCTTCTCCACATGAGGGTCGCAGGATGCTGTGCCAATCTCAGCTGACATTGGGCAAAAGGCGGGGTCACGCTCTGAATTTTCTAGATATCACAAACGGTGATGATCACCATGTCAGATTATCAATCACAGTAGCACAGATTCTTGCCGTGTCTTGTTCAGGACCTGGCGACACCACAAGCATGACCCCGACCAGTCATCGTTCCCGACACTGCGCAAATTCATAGGTCATCTTGGGAGGCGAGGCAAGGAGCTGTCAATCATGGCTACCGAAAGTGTCGTGGGTGACTCTGTTGCGGTCGTCCCTTGAGGAGACGTCAAAGAGGCAGGGCTACTGTTGCCAAAGCACAACAAAACGTTCTTTGGTGTCACTGTTGCGCCTAACTGCAGCAACAGCACCGTGTTTATGTCTGTATCTTACACTGTGTCAGAGAACTCTGTTCTCCTATTGGTCAATCTCCAGGAGCAAGTCGTGGGAGTTGTCAGACTCGGCACGAAAATAGAAAACGATGACCAAAGCACAGACTCCGTCTGACACAGTAATTGAGCTGAAATACAGCGGTATTGGGGTTGTGATCGCAGGCTTTCAGCAGTGCTGTTGCTAAATACATCGACACCGATTAACACAATTATAGGATTTCAAAGTGTTTTTAAGTGATCTACAGTTCGGTATTGTGCTGGTACCATGTGTCATTAGGTAAGTAGGAACAAAGGATTTCAAACACTCAAGTCACAATATATGTTGTGTCGTGTTTGTAGTCGGTACTGAGAATTTCCAATTTACACTCGGAACGATTTCAAGATGGCTGCCTTCATCCAAAGACCACTACTTCACCACTACCATTATTGTCATGTAGTGTTGTTACCGACTGGTATTGATGACAATGGCTAACCCGCGTTACATTTGCGTTTCAGGCTTCTCCACTGTAATGCAGGGGACGTCATTCCCAGGTGTGAACAGAAACCTTCCAGTCTGTATTCAAAATAAATTTAAATTAAGAGAGGGAACTTGTGATTTAAGAGGGTAATTGATAATTGTGAGCTTCAGTGTTGGGAGTCAAACTTTGGAACGGGCTCAGAGATGAGTTGAAATTGTGTAGCTCTCAGTTATGTTTGGGAAAAGTCTTAAAATGTATGTTATGTTTGGGAAAAAGCCCAAAAATAATTAGGGAATATTATTTAAATTAACAGAATTTAAAATAAGTGTTATGTTGTTTGTTGCTTTTTAACCTTTCTAATTTTGATTTTGTTGCCGATATTCTCAGTTATTCAATTAATTGTACACAGAGGCGGACTCTCATCATACTGTTACCATAAATCCACAAGTTTGTCCCCTTTCTCTTTGACAGATACGCCCATATATTTTTTGTGACAAAATGATGACATTTTCATAAAAGCCCCATCTCTAAGGGGCATACTGCAAGTGTAAAAAAACAATTGCATATATCAAAACACATCGAATGTGAGCTCTATTTTGCATGCAATACAGAGCACTAAATTCTGTCTAACATAAGATGAGCAGGTTAAGTTCTATAAGGGGCTCAAAACGTAAAAAAAAAAAAAGAAGCTCTTGTTTACATATAGTTCTAATTATCAGAGATTCAATAAGACAAGAAATATTAAACTTTTTTACCTATGAAAAGGGAGGTGAATCGCTCTACCTGTACACAGCAGCGTCACCGTCGGTCCGTTGCTCCAGCGCCATTTTGTTTATTTGAAAATGAGAAAGTCCACCTGCAATCAAACACCTGTTGGACAGTACCAGCTGTCAATCACAACGTAGCCGCACCCCCCAAAACATCTCTTACTTGATGTAGGTTTACTGGCGCTTCACATGAATCAAGGCGGCGCCTCATCTTCTCACAGATTTACCTTGAAAGCAGTGGCGTCGCCCCCTGTTGGACATTCGAGAACACAGGTTTCTTGCTCTCACTAAAAACAGCTGCCATCAGGAAATAGCTAATAAAATGCACAGCTCACCATTAGGCAGCATTTTCTGAAAGAAAACTGAAATGTGTGTCTTCTGCACTGACGTCCATAGACAGCTGCTGGTCTCCTTGCCTTGTTTGGCAGGTTTGTGTCACTGAGGTAAATCCAAGCAAAGATTTCAAACACCTAACTCACAAAATAACATATTTGAACTCACTGATGGAAGTGGTTGTGGGTCAACAACTCCTGTAGCTGTAGCTTTGTGCAGGGAAAGACAATGTTTATCACCTTCAGTTTGAAGTCAGAAAACGCTTTAGAACATTGAAACAACTATTCTAAGTCATCTACTTGTCCATGTATCCCTGCCGTGCAGCTGTGTTTCATGCACGCACCACAGGGCGGTTCCCACCGCCAACATTCAATGTGTCAGTACATCATCACAAGGGAGAATTCTGCTAATATAAAAAATAATAAATCTATAGACAAAAGGCAATAGCAGAACATCTATGGCACCTCTCAAAAGAAGTTAAATAATCACACATATTCAGTTATTAATTGGCACTGATGATAATTACGCATGAATGATGTTTTCACTCCGTGTGGTGAGGATGTTGTTTATTTGTAAAATGTGTAATTTACAGGTTGCCGCCGCCGACAACAACAGAAGAACAAATATCCAGTAGCAGAAATAACAGAAAACAGAAATCTATAGCGGGGGTGGAGGCTCCTCCCCCCGGGGACCTGTACACCTGTTTAGGTGAGGATGTCGTGCGCCTGCTGCTCCACCAACATTGCCATGTTCTTGACGTCACCGCACCAGAAGTCCAGTCGCTCCTTCATACCTTTGATCTGAAAGCAGCACAGGTGAGAGTTAAAGTTAGAGTCGCAGGTGGACACTTTTTCACTCAGCGTTGGCACTAAATCTGTTGGTTTCCGTCCTCTAAATTCACACAAAAATCCAAGCCAACTTTTCAAAATAAGGCCTGAACATGGGAGAACTATTAGTCGCTCATTGATTCAAACAGTAGAGGGAGCCGATTCTCCAGTTACATATTCTATGAACAGTAGTGGCGCCAACCTGCTGCAGGTCCAGGACTCGGGGCTGCACCCAGGTCATCTGCACCTTCTGATCCACCTCATCAATGTTGCCTTTGACCAGACCCACAGACAGAGCCTTCATCACCAGCAGCTCCACCTGCAGGACGCAAACAGTCACGGGTTATCGGAGTCCACAACACTCGTCACGACGTGTCACTGGGATTTATTGATGTTTTTTTTTTTTTATTACACTCGTCATTGAACTGACCTCATTGACGGGGATTTTTGTGCTCTGAGCGATCTCTGTGAACGTCAGCTGTCTGTGGTTCGCAGGGCGAGTGAAGGTCATCTGGAGGGAGGATAACAGATAACAGATAATGACACTGGGACACACAAAACATATTAGACCAGTGGTTCCCAACCAGGGGGGCACCAGAGATCACATGGGGGGGGGTGCCTGGTTTGTCCTGGACACAAGTAAGGGGGGAAAAAAAAGGTTGGGAACCACTGTATTAGTCTATCATTTTAAAATATGCTATTATTAGTCCTGCTTCTGTGGCAAAAAACAAAAATGAGCCGCACCACGTTCCTTAAAACTCGTCTGCTGTTGAAGTGAGAAAACGGGTGTCGTTCATGTAGACCAGTGGTTCTTTTTATGCCAAGTACCAGCTCGCAATATTGATCTTGAGCAAAGTCAGCTACAGACTAGGCAGATTTAGTCTCTCATCATCCTCTTCCGCATGCACAGCGGGTGAAAACATGACTGTGGCGAAGTCTTTCAAACTTCATTATAGAAAATAGAACTGTTCTTTCATTCTTTCCACCATTTTCTGCATATTAGGGACCATCGAGAAGATAATCAATAGATTCATCGATCATGATAGTGGCAGCTCTAATAACAGTGGGTCACTGGTCTCACCTCCATGACACACAGGAGCTGGATCTTCTGCATCAGTTTAGGTTCATGTGCTGCCAGGTCCGGCTAAAACCAAAGGGGACAAAAAAAAGAATACATCAATTATCAATTCATACAACACAGTGAGGTTAACTTGCTTAAACATAACATCCGACTGATCCTAAATAACCTCAGACAACACGACCTTAAATCGTTCTTCAGAAACAGAAAAGGCCGTTGGTTGCCTAGTAACAAAGAAATCTGGTGAATGAAGACAGAGAGCAGCGACTTGTTTTGTGTGAGTAACGAGTCGACAAGGTGACATTGTTACTGACGGAAGGTGTTAGCGGCGCTTTGATTCACCACGAGGACGTCTTTGACAATTTAAGATTCTCAGTTTCTGTTTATCCACACAAAAGCCCAACCCTGTGACTTTCAATGTAAAATTCACATCTTGAAACACAACCTCAATGGTTTCAGGGCTTCATTCAGACCTTGTTTGGTTTACTCAAGCTTCTGCTTTAAGTGACACATTATTTAGAACTCACTTCTGTATTAAGTACTAGAGTATTTGAAAATGTTTGTTATTTACCTGTTGGCCCCAGGCAGACTTGAAGCTCTGGAATTTCTCCACGTTGCCACCATTGAAGGCATAAAGTGTATCAATGAGCCACTGTTTGTCTGTGTTTCTCAGCGTCTCCAGCACAGGATGCATCAGCTGCAAAGGAAATGGTCAATGTTATCAAACTGAGCTGAAGAAAAAGCTGTGGAGGGGAGTGTTTTTAGTGAAAACCCCACCAGCTCTCCAAAGTTGTAAACTCCTTCTCCTAAGAGTCCAGCCAGTCCGAGAGTGAACGCCCTCTCTTGCTTCTCTGTTTCTGTGAGGCGACAACAATGGAATTGTTCAGCTGCTGATAAGACACAACATTATGATACGTCGAATTTAGGAAAAACTCATCTCTGCTCACCTGGAAGGTCTTTGATATCCACACAGCCGAGGTAGCGCAGAGCATCTTTGTAGTAGGAGGCGTGGTTTCCGATAATACGATAGTACTTACTGGAGAGGTCGTAAAAGCGACCGTGGACTGACGTCACACCGGGCAAGTTATTCAACATCTCTTCAACATCTTCGATGAGTTTCTGTGGGGGGAAATGAACACGGTCATCCACTTCACTAGTGGGTCATGTTTGATGTCATAAACACATCAGAGACAGACGTGTCACAAAATCACGGCATTGGAAGCGGGAAACACAACAAATAACAGTGGAACGCTCTGTTCCCAATATGTACAGTGACTTGCATTAGTGTTCACAATAGTATTTAAAATATAACTTTTCCACAATTTGTCACGGTACAACCACGCAATTTTAATGGGGTTTTATGTAGCAGACCCAACACAAAACAGTGCAGAACAGCTTTGCACATCTTAAGACTGAACCTCTCGGCCATTCTTCTTTGCAAAACAGCTCAAACTGAGTCAGACTGGATGGAGGCGGCAATTTGCGTCACATACGTACAAAGGGGGGGAAACATGCTCTGACCTTTGTGGCAGGAAGATCGTTGATCTCCAGCTTCAGACTCCCGATCGACGTCTTGCAGAGAATGACGGCTTCGTCGCTGCTTTTCACCTTGGATCAGATGCAAATGCATTGCCATTAAACTGTTTCGAAAATCCATCATTTATATTTCTTAATGGCCGCAGTGGAACGTGTCAACTTACCTTTTCTTTTGTCTTTTCAAGAAAAGTGATGGCATCTTTAGGATCTGGAAACAAAGGAGGAAAAAACTTCACTGAAGGCCTTTCTAAAAACATGTATCCAATCTGGTTTCCATCCAAGGCCGCTTTTATCAATCCTTTTTTTTCCCCCCAGCTTTGCTTACAACAGGTAAAAAATTTTGTTTTTGTTTGATGACATGACATTAAACCCAATTAATCAATTATCAAAATAGTTGATGAACAATTGAGTCACCGATTAATCATTGCAGTCCTGGTTTATATTAGATTATGTTTAATGGCAAGATTCAGGTCATCGCATCATGCAACATGAAAAATTAAGGGAGCACCAAAATTCCCATCCATGGTATCCACAATTCCGTGCCATTTTTGATGTGCAAAGAAAAAAGGAGGAAGAAGAAAAATACATTTAAAAATTGTCATTACCTGTCATCTGTCTGGCAACATACAGGATAATCTCCACAAGGGACAAGGGGTTGATTCTATTAAAGGAGCATAAACAAGAAATTAGCATCAAACCAACAGAAAACACTGAATTACTGACATTTCTTAATGCGAGTTAAGTCATGTTACGTCACCGGTGTTCGAAGTCACAGAGGAAATTTTCATAGAGCTGTGAAAGGAAAACAAACAGTCAGATTAGGCTAACAATCTTCAGACTATAACAAATTTTTGTTATAAATATCTGATTTAGGAGATCATCCTTCTAACCAGTATTGGGCTTCATAAAACATTCTGACTAAATTAACCTTCAGTTTTACACAATTACAATATCTACCTATACAGCCAGATAAATCAACTTTTTTGCGTTTACATATTGTTACAAAATGAGTTCTACATGTATTCACATTTAAAACTGTAGGTCAGATTATTTGGAAAAGGTAGTGACACATACTGTATTACCAACCACTTGAGACATAAAACACAACTGCCAGCACGGGACATTAAATCCACAAACATATTCTTAAGATAGTTTACACAGGGCGATAATACAATAACGTATATCGCAATACATAATTCAGACCAATGTTGTCTGCAAAATATGCAAGATGACCACCAAAAAAACCAAACTGTTACTAAGATGTAAATGCTTTTCAGCCATGTCGCCCAGCCCTCGTTGCAAACTCAGGGCCCACATCAATAAACACACACACACTTAGAAAAAAAACAACTAAACATTTTAAAGTACAGTGAGACCACAGTGCATTTACCTGTATGAGGCCATCTCCTGTTTTGAAGCAAGGGTCTTTAACAAAGTCTGTCAGCTTCAGAGTCAGCTGATGCCACAGTCTGTTGGAAAAGACAAGTGTCAGTGATGATGTCTTCACTGCATCACCACAGTCATCACGTTTAGGGCTACAACTAACGGTTATTTTCACAATTGATTAACCTGGCGATTATATTCTCGTTTCATCGAGTACACGTTTGATCGGTAAAATGTCAGAAAATGTTGAAAAGTGTTGATCAGTGTTTCTCAAACACTTAACTTCATGTTGAAGCATGTGAATGTGTGGGTATGAAATATGTGAATGTCAAAACTGTAGTGTAAAGCAGCTCATCAAGACAATAAAAGCTCCATATAAAAAGACCATAATACCAACTCTTTTTCATGTGATAGTATTTGACAGTAACGAGTAAGAAAGATCGTTTTGGTTAATGTAACCAACCTTAATGTAATGAGAAAAGTAGCTAGAAAAACAAATAAAGTCAAATACAGATACGTGAATGTAGTACTTGAGTACAGTATTTGTACTAAGTTACATTGCAACACTGATTAAAACAGAATTGAGCAGCAGTGTACAGTGTGTGAACTCCTGTAAAGAGGCTAACAAGGTGCTAAAGACTGATGTCAGGCAGATTAAGTTTGGCTTATTCTGTTGTAAATATCTTGATAAAAAATGCCTCCGAGCTTCCACATTAAATATCTAAGAACAAAAATGTTTCTGAATAAGCTTTGGCTCCAGGTTTAGCTCCAGTGCTAGCTCCGCGGATGACTCAGCGAGCGTTGACAATGAATGAGGGAGCTACCCTTAGCTTAGCTTAGCACTAGCAGAGCACGTTAGCTCTGTGACTCGTACATTATTTATTTATTTTCTTTTTAAATCTTTACCTTTTGTTGTACAATTCTTCCAGACCGTGCCACTCGGCCGCCATCTCCGGAGTGGAGCTGTTGCTCTGCTGCTGCTTGAGGTAACCGCTGACATCTTTCATGGCCGCGAAGGATAGTTTTTAATCAGGACTAGAAAAGTGATGTTGGATATTTTAGCTAACCGAGTTGCTGCTGCTGCCGCTGACCGCGAAGAATGATGGGAAATGAAGGCGGGCAGTGCTGCGTTCACGTACCACCGTCGCTTTAGGAAAAAACAAAACACAACCAACAATTACTATTTTCCTTTCTCTAGGTTTAACGGCGGTTTTCATTCGCAAAGCTGCATTGCTGCAGTTTTCTGTCAGTTAATCCGCACACGTGCTCCCGGAAAGTTCGTAAATGCTTGTTATAATGTAAAAACACGCTTCGTTCCTCTTCTTCCTGGACATACTGTTCCTTCCCAGTAGGTGACAGTAATGCGCACAAACGTTGTCAGCCAACCGTTATCAAAAAACAGAAGAAGAATACGTCTTTACGTTTTGGGGGCTGACGGGAAATGTAGGAGGCGCTAGCTGGACCTTTGCTGGGTACTGTTTAGTTTTAAGCCACTGTTGACTTTATTTAAACCAGTCAATTGTGTTTTAATGACCAACTAAATACGGGTAGTCTATAAAAGGATGTGCTATTGTAATTCGGCGAACGACCGGGTCGTTGTAACGTAGCTGAAATCAGGCTGTTTCGCTAGCAACACAGAGGTCGAAGAACTACAGCTACTACACTTGTGAGCGCATTTTCATTAAAAAATGAAGAAAACGTTTTAACAGCTCCAGGCAGACACGGCTCCAACAGACATAAAAGCGCGAGACTCATTATGACGTCACTATTGAGCTCATTGTTAATCTCAGTAACGAGCAGGAGGCTCTGTGCACACGGTCAGTACGCACGCACACACACACATACACACAGGTAACGTTATTGACACTGCATTGACTTCCATTCATTTGGAAAGCACAAACAAACCATTATCTCTAACCTTAACCATAAACAGTTGATACTGAACCCTTATCATATCCTACCCACAATTCAAAGATTACCCATAGACTTAAACAGAAATGAGGTTCTTCCTCATTAGGGTCAGGTTGACAGTTCCATGGTTGATGAATGTGACACACACTCTCTCTGTGGTGTAATGTAATGAAGAATTACTCCACTACATTTCCATGAAAGCAGAAGAAGATGAGTTAATAATGGTCTGTATGAGCTGCTTTTGCCACTCACACCTCTTTAATACCCATTCACACGCTGCAGCATGGGGTGAAATGTCTTGCCCAAGGACACATAATAGGAATTTAACCCACAACCTTCCAGATGAGAGACAATTTGCCCTACCACTCAGCCGGTATGGCTCGGTCCTCGGTACTTCTAAAACTTAGTTACATTTTATATGAGAAAATTACTTTTGATACTTAAGTACAGTAAATGCCATATACTTTAAGGCTTTTAAGTAATATTATTTAAAAAAAAAAAGAAGTCATTTTCTGCTCTCTCTGTCTGTTTGCAGGCTTCGGTCTGAGGCGTTTGTTTGCAGCTGAAGGTGCAGCAGCTTCATCAAGGTACTTTTGTTCCGTTCAGGTCCACATTCAGCATCGTGATGGATATTAAAAACAAGATGGGGTGAATGTAATGACATAAAATGTCAACCATAGCCAGTTAAATCTCAGAAGGTTATATTAAGATTAAAAAAACAAAACACTTTCTGTGACTTTAGGGGTTTTGTAGATTTCCACAATCCAGTGACAAGCTTTTACTGACCCCTGTGGACTTCTGAGTATTTAACTGAGAAAGATCTCCCCTACTGTTGTGCAAGACATAAGGTTTTTGTTTTTAATTGTACATGGATAGTAAGTTAGTAGCTTTACTCGTCCAGACTGCATCCAGGAAACTTGGAGGAATAGCAGCAGCTGTGACTGGCACATGCACCCAATTTGCGTAGTGTTGTGTAGAGTACGCATTTTTGAAACAAATGCAACCCCATGATAGCACAAGAAGCCAAAAAATGGGTTCAACAAGGGCAAAGCGAGCCAGTCCGAACACACCATTCGCTTCTTCTAACTTAAACTTTTGCTCTTTCTGCAGGCCTCTTCCTAGAAAATCAGACTCTCCCTGGCAGGATGGAGCTCGAGGACTTTTCTCCCGTGGCGGCGGTTCAGAGGTCAAGCAGATGACCTTGGAAGACGTCGCCAAACGCATTAGAGAGCGACAGCACAAGAGGGTGGTGGTGATGGCCGGAGCTGGGATCAGTACACCGAGTGGCATTCCGGATTTCAGGTACAACGGAACGATATAATTTCCTGTTCCTACTTCGTTCTATAAGGCCCCGTCCCCAGAGTCCCTTCTAAAGGGCCACTTTCACTCAATGCAAAACACCTAGATGAGTAATATTGAGTCAGCAGTCCAATCAGTTAGGAAAATGACAAAGAAGAGCCTATATACACACTTTTAAAAATGGCAAGATGGTGCGGAAGTTTATCCATCTATATGATGTCACCTGTTTAGGCTACTGTGACAAACAAAGGATCTAGAATAGCTGGGAGGAAATAGGTGAAAAAGTGGCCATAAAGAGCTCAAAATTGCCATTAGAGGGCGCTGACTTCCCATGAACATACCTCAAAGTTGGTTGGACATTGGGAAATGGCCTCTGTCTTCTCTAAATATGACATTATTGGCTCTCAGGTCTCCTGGCAGCGGTCTCTATGACAACCTGCAGCAGTACAATCTCCCCTACGCTGAGGCCATATTCGAGATTGGCTTCTTCCATCAAAACCCAAAACCGTTCTTTACCCTTGCCAAAGAGCTGTACCCGGGAAACTACCGGCCCAACCTGGCCCACTACTTTGTACGTCTGCTTCACCAGAAGGGTCAACTCCTCCGCATGTACACGCAGAACATCGACGGGCTGGAAAGACGTATGTATGACGTCGCTACACGTCGTCAATGCTGACTTTGAGCTCATCATTCATTTCCTCTGTGTGTGTGTGTGTTGGTAGTAGCAGGAATTCCTCCAGAGATGCTAGTTGAGGCCCACGGCACGTTTGCCACGGCCACCTGCACCGTCTGCCTCAGAAACTACAAGGACAATGACCTACGAGTGAGTGATGACACAGGTGTCACAAATTCACGGCCCCAATTGGTCTCTTGCGGCCCAGCCACTTAAAATCAAGTTCAAATGAGTTATTTCTGTCGGTTTTCATATTTTTAGATCCATTTTGCATCGTAAATCTGATTTCATTGTGCACTTTATATCATTCTATATCAAAACACATGCCTTATTCTGTGACATTTGGTTATAAAGGTCATTAGTTTGAGATCATAATGGAGTATTGTGATATAGTCTTCACCCAGACTGAACAGTTGTTGTTTTTTTCCTGTGAAAGTTGGACTTCTTTTCACTTGACTGGTCAAGGCAGGCAGACATTTACAGTCTTGTGTGAACATTCCATAGTAATATTTATTTATTTACTTGCAATGTTTTATATTTAAAAGTTGATAAATCTCGTGTTTCTCTGTTTGCTCAGGCAGACGTCATGAGTGGGACGGTCCCCAAATGTCCCGTCTGTAAGGGCGTGGTGAAGCCTGACATTGTGTTTTTCGGGGAGGAGCTTCCGCGGCATTTCATGAAGTACCTGACCGACCTCCCGCTCGCTGACCTGCTCATCGTCATGGGCACTTCACTGGAGGTGAGCGCCACCATGTACTCTTTTGATTTATTTGAGTTGTTTTTGATGCATCTTATCACCTTGTCTGAGCTCCTATGCCTTTTATATACTAATATTCTGTACAGCACTGTGGTCCACTCTGGTTGTTTGTTTTAAATTGTTTTGCAAACAAAGTTGGATTGGATCGGATTTCAGCCGATGGGCCTCCTCGCACTCTGATTTTCTGAAGTGGTTGCTGTCCACTCTTCGCTCTGCAGGTGGAGCCGTTCGCCAGTCTGGCAGGGGCAGTGCGCAGCTCCGTTCCCCGTCTGCTCATCAACAGGGACTTGGTGGGGCCTTTTGCCCGGAGACGGCGGCGCCAGGACGTCGTGCAGCTGGGCGACGTGGTCAGCGGCGTGCGGGCCTTGGTCGACGCCCTCGGCTGGACGCAGGAGCTGGAAGCTCTGATGGCTGCAGCTGCGGAGGAGGAAGTCAGTGTGTGATTTCCTATTCACACAGAAATCCACTTTGTAGTGAACAAAATAAATGATTGGTCTTTCAGCCATCATCAGAGAGAAGATGACATAAGATAAGATAGTCCTTTATTATTAATTTACATTGTCACAGCAGCAAAGACAGTAAAGATAAAGGTAATAAATTATAAACATGCATTTCCACATGTGTGAACGTTCAAGATATGTTAAAATAGCATGTACATTATAGTGCTGTGATGGTGTGGGACAGATTGTCAATCAGAGATGTTAGCTCTGCAGTCATTCTCCTCTCTCCCACCACCTCCACTGGGTCACAAGGGGGCGTCCAAGGACAGAGCTGGCTTCAGCCTCTTCCTGTCCACAGCTGAGATGCTACTGCCCCAGCAGCAGAAGGCCTTAAGTGAGTGCTGCCCGCACTCCAAATGACCTTATGTGAACGCCCAGGTACTGATGAGATGTCACCATCTCAGTGTCCATTTCCCTGGATGTTCACTGGTGCTGGAGGAGAGGGAAAAACATCCACCACCACTTCTTTAGTTTGATCTGGAGGCGGTTTGAGATGAATTATCAGATGTGAAAACCAACACTCCTTTTCGATACTGAAATCTTCAGTTGACGAATTGATACAAAAGGATCGTCAATAAAGTCGTAACGGTAGATTTTGTTTGATTTTCCTGCTGTCACTATTGTATGGCTGGGGATGACGTTTTTTGTCGGGGTGGGAATCACTCAGTTTATCACAATATTGTGATAAACTGAGTATTTGCAAAATCATATTGCACTTTTCCATTCCGTTCGGGCACCATTCGCCTCTTATTCGACTCGGTTCCGTGTCAGTCGTTTTACATTACTATAGGACCTCCTTGGCGTTGGCGGGGTCAACATAGCACGTCTGCGCTGAGCCGCCGTGACGAGGTTTTCTACGCGACACAAACACACATACGAGTGACTTGTTGTTTCCGGTCTAACTGAATCATTAGAATCAGTTCAAAAGATTTGTTCACAGTACTTCTTGGCTTTCGCTAAATACACCAGAAATTGGAGACTAATGCACGTTTTCAGGATTTTTCCATTGATCTAGAGTTCGGCAATTGTTGTCAATTTGATTCTTGTGTCGGACGTCGCTCTAGTGACTCTTCCAGAGTTGAGTCGGGTAGTGCTAGAACTGCATAATGGAAAAGCACCAATATAATGCAATATACTCGCACAACAGCTGTAGTGAGAGTGAGCACTTCTGGCGCCATCTGGTGGACTGAAATGTCAGTAGTTCTGTAACATCCGTTAAGAAAGGATATTATGCTAAAAGAAGAAGATTGAAAAGCGATGTCATTTCGCCAACAGCTTCCCCCACATCTGCCAGGTGATGTCGATGAATGGTTGTCATGGTTATGCTGAAAACCTCCGTGTTTTTTGTCTGTTTCTTTCTCTTACCTGCAGGCTGTGACAAAGACGGAGGAATGATGTCATCGCACCGCATCAACATACACACTCTCTCACACACACACACACACACACACGACCTGCACATTTGAGGATCCGGCAGAAACACAGGGGACGTCATAATGTGAAGGGAACGCGCCGACATGGCAAATAAGTGGAAAACAGGTGTGTACAGTTACGTATTCAGCACTAATGCACGTGACGGGGCCCTCGGTCAAATAACGATGTTTACGTTGTGTAATATCAACCATATTCCTGATAAACACACATTTGGCTCGTGGAAGGTGGATAATCTGTGAGATTCTTTAACTGAAGACCAAAATATTATTTATTTGCTGTACTGCTGTTGTGTGCCCAGATGTTAAGCCCCTTTTCCACCTATGGTCCCAGCTCGCCACGGCACGGTTTAGGTTGGTTTTCCACTCCAAAAATTGTACCTCCTCGTCGTTAAATATTGAGATTTTAGACATTTCCCTGGTAATTGTTGGCGATTAACCCTGGAGATTAGGATTATTAAGTCTTTCTAACTGATCTACAGTTGATCATTGTCCAGCTCGATTCTCGTCTCTTCCTGTGGCGGCACTCTGACCAATCAGTGGGCGGCGCATAGTATTGCCTCAGCTCGCTATAGTGGGAGCGCAACTTAACTGTGTCCAGCTGAGCCGGTATATAAATATAGAAGACCTTTGTGCTACTGTGAGTTTTAATGTGGATTATATGAAGATGGTTAAGTCAAGAGGTTCTGGGTAATGAGGATCATTAGGTGATTCACAGCTCACACAGAGTGTGACCTGTAGTCACCGTGACTTTGTGAAGTTGAGGTCATCTGTGACACTGAGCTCATCTTAGCTCATCTGAGAGCTCGCAGTTTACTGCTCCTCATGTTGTAAATCTGATTGAATTCACAGCTTCACAGCAGTTTGTGTTTTTTTTGGGTTTTTTTTTTTTAAACCAGCTTCTGCACCTCGCTCCAATTTTCACTTCTTCATTTTATCTTCACTCCTGGCAGAAATGTGTTACATCTACTGCACGAGTGACGCTGGAGTCTCCGTAATAAGAAGAGACTGATTTAACAGACCTGGATCTGAAGCCACACAAATCATCCCACATTTTGACCGCTGATGCCTGAACCTGAAATCACTGCACTTGTTATATTCTGACTGTTGTTTTTTTTTTGTGCACATTTTAGACTGGACGACTCCGGTGGATGGACGACAGTAACTCAACATAGGGGAAGATTTCACCAACAATAAACCGTGAGAGAAATTAACCTTTTTGTTCTAAATACATCTCGGCAATCGGAGGGAAAAGAACAGTGTATTTTCCTGTTGTAGTGTAGATTTTTATCGTAGATCTTGTGTCTGTGTGAGATAAAGTAGAAGAAGAGAAATATTAGGGTAAATATTTAAGGAAGACGACTTCATTTATTATAAATGTTTCCACATAAAACGTGGACGTATCATGGCACATGGTAGGCACATGCAGTGACCGAACACACGCTGGTGACTGCCACTTAAGACTTAAAGGATAGGTCAGGTGGTTAAATGAGGTACTTCACACGGCGACATGTCGTAGCAGGAGGCTGCGAGGTCACTAAAACACAGCTGCGAGTGGAAAACCCTTTTCTTTTAGCCACCTAATTAAATACTTCAGGACACGTTCAGTGTTCACTTTTGTACGGAAGCTCTAAAGGGTCATACATACATACATACATTTTATTTTCTCCCCATTTAATTATCTCGTTATGACGGGAAAACGGGGGAAATAAAATGTATGCAGGTATGTATGTATGACCCTTTAAGGCTTCCGTACTGTTGCTAAAAATCTCCGTTCCCCACCGTAGGCCATGTTTCACGTGAGCTCACATCCACACATCCCAGCTGACTATGTTCGATCACCTCATAAAACCACTATTATGAATTATCATCACTTTAAAGGGCAGCGCTGCTCAAATTTAAGCCATACTTGCACGTGAACATAAAAAAAAAAACACAACAGCTTTTTTCCACGGAGTGAAAGACAGTAATGCTTCACTGCATTCAACGTCATTCATGTTTAAAACAAATAGTATCTGATAATCAAAATGAAATCTACTGTTTTACTGCAGTTGTAGATTATTTGTGATTTGCAGCTTTTAGTTCAATCATGTACGGCCAAGTGTACAAGTTGTACATCAACCAGTACTGGACAATTTGAACAATTTTTGCCTCGCCTTAAAAGTTATTCTCAAAGATTAACTTCACAACTGAGCTCCAGATTTAATTCAGCCTATGTAGCAGTAGCGGTGGGGCTCATGACTGTCTATAAAACAAGGCTGTAGTGTAGTCCTTGCAGCTCTTTCTCGAAAACATCATCCATTTTCCAGGAGGCAGTGATCCTCAGGAATCAGAAATGTTTGCCACCAAATGATAAAATCCAGACCAGGAAATTAAACCGATGTCATGAGTAAAACGGCAGCAAAGAACAGGGTTTGTGCTCCCGTCACTCATTCGCCTCCCTCATAGATTGGCCTGGAAGCTTGGATGCAAGCGGTAAAGAGGCTAAAGGGAGAGTTCAGGTTTACGCACGTGGAGAACCACCCCGAGACACGGACGTCAGCTGACTGGAAACATGGTGGCAGTAGAAGCAGCTGCAGAATCTCTCACGTGATAAGTGGTTAAAATCCTTGCTGGCAGCCATGTTGTCGTGCATGTCTCACTGCTGCCAACGTGTGAGTGCCTCATACGACCTGAACCGTCGCTTCAACTGAAAGCGTCAGTTTTTCCGGGTTAAACCACCATCCTGTCCCCGGGGGGAAAAAAAGGCCTGTGGTCGTCAGCAGCAGCAGCAGCGGCGGAAGCATTTCTTGAAGAACTTCTTGAACTCCGTGTTGAAGATGGTGTAGATGATGGGGTTGAGAGCGCTGTTGACGTAGCCCAGCCAGGTGACGGTGCTCACCAGGCCGGCGGGGATGCTGCAGCTCAAACACATGGCTCGCGTCGTGTGGACGACGAAAAACGGCGTCCAGCAGAACAGGAAGCAGCCTGTGTGAAGACAGGAGGAGAGAGAGACGTTCAACTCTGACGCCAACTCTGCCTAATGCCCAATTATGAAAAATGCCAAGAAACGGGCTAGCAGCTAAACCGAAGCTGAGTTTAATCCATGCTCATTAAGTCATATAACTCTAAAAAAACAAAAAACAAAAACACCAAAAACTTTTTCACATTTGGATTCTAACAAAATGTCTGGAAAATTAAAAATCTTTTTTTTTTTTTTCCCCCCAAAGAAAAATCTATAACAAAACTTATAGAAAAAACAAAAAGTACATGGTGAAACTTGACAGTGGATTCATGAATTGTCTCTGGGTGCTTCTTCACTGTGAAACAAAGTGCATCATGCATCACACACACCAAACTGTGAAGTAGCTGTTAATTAACTTTCCTAAAATAAAGTTCACCTGCAGTCTTTTACTCCTTCATCCCTCACAGGCTCACACGTTAACAGATTTCTTTACACACAATTTTTCAGTCTATATCCTGATATACAGTATGTGCCACGCACAAGCTTCTCAAAGAGTTAGAGTGAAGATATACTGTAAAATAAAATATCTGTTGTTGTTTTTAAAATACACATATAATTACCTTTCATTTCAGAGCCTACCTGCTTCATTTCTTTGGCTTCTTAACGTTAGTTTAAGGAAATTTTACGCGTGTTGGAAACAACAAAATGGACTGGAAATATGGTCAAATTCAACACAAATATCCCATTATCCAAAGACCTAAAGATCCTAAGACCACATCTTGTATTCATATCACGATATAGACCAGGAGTGTCAAACTCAAATGACCTGGGGTCAATGAGCAGCTAGTCTGATCAAGAGGGGGCTGGTCTAAAGAAAAAAAAACAAAATAATGTCATTCAGAAAAAAGTGTCAAGGTGGAACTGAACATACACCGTTTTTATGTTTTGCAATTTTTATTTTCCGCAACACAACAGCCCTAACACACACACACACACACACACTGACACACAACTTGATTTCACTGTGTTTTAGAGCCATTTTAAGAGTTTTAAGCAGATTTTTAAACACCTGACATTTTCACATAGTCCCATAACCTAGTCGCCGTAAGGACATCAGAGCAGAATTAAGTCTGTGAATGGGAGACAATGGGCGTGTCTGTAAGATCACGTGCCGCTCAATAATTGGATTGAAGTTTTTAAGCTCTCGTTGAGAGGCAGCCGGTCAGCAGGGGTCAGCGGGGGTCAGCAGGGTGTCACAGCCTCCTGAGCTACAACAGGCAACTGCAGCAACTGTATGTGACGCGAGTGCAAAAACACCGTCACAGTGACGTCTGTACTACAACAGTTTCTAATATTTTCTAATAGTTTGGGATTTTTGACTTTTTGTTTTTAAAATGAGTTTGTTTTAATTAGATGTTGTTTTGCAGATGCTTAGTTTAGTGTTAGTTTTAGTAAACTGTAATAAACTGAAGTGTAAAGCAAATGATCTAGCTACATATACAAGTACACATGTATAACATGTAACATTAGCAGGCAATGTAGTGGAATGTGTAATATGGATTATTTGCCAGGTGCAAAGAGGTCATGATAAGTATTGTGTCATAAAATATAACAGTCTACAAGAAATTAACCTAAAGTGCAAAATGTGCATCATCACGCTGAGGTCGTACGCAGTTAGTGTGAGAGGAAACAACGTAACAAATGTTATGTTTAACTTGAATAACCTTATTTATGTCCCACATTGTAAACAAAAACAAATTGAAAACATTGTTATGAATGAAAATACAACCTTTCAAAATTGAGAGAGAGAGAGAGAGAGATTATAAAAAAAAATCACCATATTCTGAAAATGCATTAATATTCATTATGTATATATTAAGGAGTGAAGTTGATGACGGCAATCATGAAAGTAAAAAATCCGTTGATACAAAATGTTTCTGTGGAGTTTTTGAGGGTGAAATGTGAATCTTTTCTGGTTTCATTCATTGCTCCATTCAACAAATAAATCAATGAAACTGAAACATTTTGAGAACATCATCATTTCAAGCTTTTCTGGATATTTTATGAACCAAACAAGTACTGGATTAATTGAGAAAATAAGGTTGGTGTTGCTGCTGCTGTAGAAATTCTGAGCTGTGAAGAGAGGAAGGACTCACCTACGACGACAGGTAACACCCTCATAGCTTTCCTCTCCCTGCTGTTGATCTTGGCTCTCTTCCTCATCTGTGGCTGTTTACTGAACATCACCGTGGGCACAGAGTTCTCTCTGTACTGCCGAGGGTACGGCATCTCCTGCCTCACGCAGTCGTCGTCGTCGTCGTCATCGTTGTCCATCCGAGACTGGGCCAAGTCCCTCTCGATGATCCTGGGCAGAGGCATGGGCAGAGGCCCGGGGATGGTGCCCGCCAGCGGGGGGAGAGCTGTGGCGACGGCGGCGTGCTGCAGCTTCCGGCAGGCCTCGATGCTGCTGCGTAGCTTGGCTCGTCGAGTCTCCTCCCAGCGCTGCAGGCCGCGGAAGACACCGAAGTACAGCAAGACCATGATGGGGCAGGGGATGAAGAAAGAGCAGACCGAGGAATAGACGACGTAGTTGTTGTCCTCCAGTTTGCACTCGCTGGGGTCGCGGTGGGGCACGGCGTTGATGCCAAAAATAACCGGCGAGGCCACGGCGAGCGCCAGCAGCCAGGTCGCCGACAGCAGGACGAGCTGGCGACGGTCCACGTGCTTACGGTTATAATTGAGAGGAATGGAGACGGCAATAAACCTGCGAAAACAAAAGTACGTCGAGTTAACATTGCAGACCAGGGTTCTAGCTAGCGCATTTTAGCGCAACACACTCAAATTTGCGCGTCAGTGTCAATACCGTACTCGTAGCTACGGTGCTCTAATCATGCCAGTGTAACCGAGCCTCCAGGGGTCGCCTGAACTGTTCATAAAATCAATAACCACACATAAACGAGACATGAGTTAGCCGGTTTAGGTAGCCACCTAAATAATATGTGCAAACCCTAACGCTACAGTTAGCATGAAGCCAACCCAGTCTTAGGCCACGTACGTACAGACGTAAACGGCACGAAACGTAAACAATCGACATTGTTTCAGGAAATATCTCCGTCCACACAGAACCCCTCAATATGTAGTTAGATATCTAAATAATGGTTTTACTGTCCATCTTGTCAATGGAAACTTGAGCTAACATTAGCATAAATGTTAACGTTAGCTTGCGTCCCTGCAAAACACTGTTAGCCCATCAATAGTATAAAGTTGTCCAGTGAAAACACTGCTCGATTTTTGCCATGACCAGCTACATTAATGGTATATTAACTGTTGATTTAATAACTGTAAGGCTAAGTAGGTTAACTCTATCCAGTACATACATTTAAAAACATTAAAGCATGACGAAAATCAAAGAATGTAACTCCGGGCCTAAACCTACAGCATGTGGGCCCACAGTTACATTATATTGCCCTCCACGCGGCAACTGGGTACAAGACTCAATTGAATCTGCTTTTCCTGTTAATGCCCTACTAGATTCACGTTTTTTTGCTGCTGTACTGGAACGCACACATACCTGTCTACACTGATGGCGCACAGGTTGAATATGGACGCAGTGCACAGCATCACGTCCATGGTCATCAGGCCGTCACATAACAGCATGTTCAAGGACCAAATTCCTCCCTGAAACTGCACACACAAACACACACAGAAACTTGTTATTTCATCTTAGTGAGGACACACCATTGGCGTAATGCATTCCCTAGCCCCTTACCTTAACCATCACAACTAAGTGCCTAGCCGTAACCTTTAACCTTACCCTGACCTAAACCCAATTCTAACCCAAATCCTAAAACCAGGTCTTAACCCTGAAAAAGCCCTTTAAAGTTGTGGGGCCCAGACAAATTGTCCCCTCAAAGATAGGTTTGTATGTCTACACACACACGTTTCATCTTTGCATGTTTTGGTGGTTGTCTCTCATTGTGGTCCTGTGTATGGTGTAAGTTGTTCTGCCTTGCTTAATGGTTAGTTTGTCTCTTTCTGGTTGTTTTGACACACACAAACACACAGAAATACCTCATTAGCTGCCCAAAGTGTAAATATGTGTAATCCTCTTGTGTTTGCACCACTGCAACTGTTACAAAACATTCCTCCTAAAACCAAAGAAAACCCTCAATTCTCTCCTCTTTTCTTTAGGGGGTGTTAAGGTTTTTAACTCTCAGTTTTTTTAATCCAGTGAGCATACGAGGACAAACCACCCGTGTGACAGTCCCCAGATTAACTGGCTGCTGCTCCAGGTAACGAGGTCACAAACGCCGCTAATGAAGGAGGACATGAGGGGAAGCCTCTGCGGGGCGTCTTTGAGCTCACAGAGAGCTCTTTAATAAGGCTGAGATTATAGCCTTTAAACCTTTTTTTTATCATTATTATTGAATGGAACTATTGTCATCAAATGAGTCACAGGCCTCTCATCTTTAATTAATTCTGAATGAAGAGGTGGGGGAGAGAGAGAGCGAGAGACGGCTCCAGCTCACTGCTGCACATTCGTCCTCTGTTTTTTGTCCATCTGAAGTGTCTCTCATGGATCTCATTTAAAATGTGGATCCTATTTATGACAAAGAACCTAAACATATAAATATGTCACATCCGTTACTGAGTAACAAGAAATGTTGGTCTGAATTAATCTAAAAGAATAATTATTCACTGCACTGGTAACTTTGGCAGCGAATGACGAGGACATGTGAATGACGAGGACATGAGAGTTAATGATGAGGACAGGTGAGTGAACGATGAGGACAGGTGAGTGAAAGATGACGACAGGTGAGTGAAAGATGACGACAGGTGAATGACGAGGACAGGTGAGTTAATGATGATAACATGGGAATGATGAGGACAGGTGAATGATGATGAACGATGACCACAAGTGAATGACGAGGAAAGTTGAGTTAATGATGATGACGACAGGTGAGTAAATGGCGAAGACAGGTGAGTTAATGATGACGACAGTTGAGTTAATGATGACGACAGGTAAATGGCGAGGACAGGTGAGTTAATGATGATGACATGGGAATGACGAGGACAGGTGAATGATGAGGACAGGTGAATGAATGATGACGACAAGTGAATGACGAGGAAAGTTGAGTTAATGATGATGACAGGTGAGTAAATGACGAGGACAGGTGAATTGGCGTTAATTAAGGTCCCTTAGTGAGTGAGGAAGTTAAAGCATTTGTGACCTTTGACCCATGTGTTTACGTACATATTTTATTTTTTCAGTACTTTAATTTGTAAAGATTTGCCTGTAATTAAAGACAGTTATTTTATTATTATTATTATTAACATCATCATCATCATCATCGAACGATCAAATGAGTCACGGCCCTCTCATATATAATTTATTCTGAATGAAGAGGTGGGAGAGAAAGAGAGAGAGAGACAGACGGCTCACTGCAGCACATCTGTCCTCTGTTTTGTGTCCGTCTGAGGTGTTTCACGTGGATTTAATTTTAAAATGTGGATCCCATCTATGACAAAGAACCCGAGTCTGTGTGACTCTCGGGACTATGGGATATCGATCAAACTATTCTGATGATCAATTAATCGCAGTACAGAAGTTTTCTGATTTTTCAGCTTCTTTACTGTGAATAATTTCTAAACAAACAAAATCGTTTTGGTTTGTTGACCAAAATGAGACATTTGAGAACGTCAGCATTTCCAGGCTTGACAAACACCGATCTCACACTTTCTGGAGCAGACTTAATGTAATTGATCGATATAATAATCGATAGTCATGTATGAAAATAATCGGTAGTTGCAGCTCTCGTTGCATGTAGTTTTATCTTACCATCATTTGGTGGTTGTCTCTCATTGTGGTCCTGTGTATGGTGTAAGTTGTTCTGCCTTGCTTAATGGTTATTTTGTCTCTTTCTGGTTGTTTTGTCTCTTATTGTTGTTGTTTTTTGTCCCTTTCCGCTTGTTTTTCAGTTCATTTTGCAGCTGTTTTGTGTCCCTTGTGGATTTTTGTGTCTCCCTCACACAACATCCTGCTGCATATTCAGTGTAAAGATCAGACAACACTAAACCATACTGTGCAAACAAACACGAACCCAGCCATGACCTCTGACCCCTCGGACATCTTGTTTACCTCTGCGTAAACGAAGAGCGGCAGCACCAGTAGCGCCAGCAGCAGGTCTGCAAACGCCAGGCTGACTATGAAGTAGTTGGTGGTGGTTTTTAAAGCCTTCTCCAGGTACACGCTCACACACACCAGCACGTTCCCGCCGATCACGACCACAATCAGCAGAATCCCGAACACGAGCGCAGAGAAATTATAGTGAGTGGCCACAGCGGCCGGTGCGACGGCGGTCGGATGAGTGAAGTTGTCCGGCATGGTCTCCGGAGACTGGCGGGCAGAGAACGACCGTGCCCGCTGCGCTTCTCATCTACGAGCCGCGGGCTCAGCAGCGACGGTGTCCGCGCTGTGCGCCGTGCGCTCCGCGCTCCAAACGCACAGCCGCGCCGCTCGCGGTGACCCGTTCCCGCTTCACCCGTGTCATCCCGTCCAGCACGCGCCTGCAGACCCAGTCTGTGGAGCGAGTCTGAGTCAGGTGCGGCGATGACGGAGGAGGAAGAAGTTCGGAAAGTGCACGAATCAGAGAGCAACGGCTTAAATCCATCCGCTGAAATCTGCTTAACGGAGACTGAGTGTGAACAGACTCCGCGGGGAGGAAGGAACTCACCAGTGAGCTCAGCTCTTTGACAACTCACAGGTGTAAGTGATCAAATGAATGAAGGCTGAGTTCCATTTAGCTTCCTCAGCAGTGCCGGCCCATGCCTTTATGGGGCCCAGAGCTGAATGCAATTTAGGGCCCCCCCTTCCACCACCTGGAAGTAACTGGTGCTTGACTATTATTGATACAAATGTAACTATAAAGTACCGGTCTCTTGTGGGAGGTGCTGGTATGCAAATGAGAGTGCCGGTATTTAAAAAACTTTCATGAAGTGAACAGAGTCATCGTTAATGTGATCTGTCATGCTGTGAAACTGTGAGTGACGTCACCCCCGAGTTCACCCTGTATCCAGTATCTAGCCGCTGTGAGCCCTTGTTAGCGTTAGCAGAAGATAACGATGCTCTCCCTGTTAAAGAGCTTGGCAATGTGACGTCACCGCAGCCGTCCCAAATGCCCAAGAAGCTGCGCAGAGAGCGACCTAACGATAATAACACACCAGGTAGTTTTAGTCATGGGAAGAACCTTTTGCTTGGTCGGCTGCGATGTCCCTTCACGAAAATAACTCGGCAACAGACTATCGTTTTGTGGTTTTCAAAGAAGATGGAGAGCAGGCAAAAGGCAGAAGATTCACATGGACCAGCAGCTAAGAAACAACAGCAAACAGATTGTCTGAACTATGGGCGTTCTGTTGAAACGTCTTAACTGTGATATTCAGAGTTCTGGTGACAACTGGAATGCACAATCAGACTCATTTCTTGGCATGGATGAGCAGCAGGGGGCAGTACTTCGTGAACCTTGAACGATCCCTTGATCCACGCTAATGACATATTCATTTGTTTTGATTTTTGGGTTCAAACCCACTCACTCTGCAGCCCCAGGGGGACAAAAATGTCCCCACTGCTAGTTGCATGTTGACAAAACAAATGAAATGGTTTGACTCTCAGATTCTCAGCAGTCTGACACTGGATTAATACAATTATTTTTGTATAAAGCGATTAGAATCCAGTGATAATGACGTTAGATTCTCTTTACAGAAGCTAATCTTAGCTCGCGCTGTCTCTCTCACTCTCAGCTGAGGTCTTGTGATCTTCACAGATTTGACGGCAAAGTTTTCCTGCGAAACTCACTTTTGGACTCTGGCTGTGAAAGTGTTTGTGCTCTGGTGGCATAAGTGGCATGAATATCATTATAGTAAACTTAGCAGCAATTAGCTTTTCACACCTTCTCTCGAGGTGGAAAGAGAACTTAACATGTGAGTTAAGAAGAGAACAAGCCCACCTCCAACATTATACATACATATATATATATATATATATATATATATATATATATATATGTATATAACTTTATTATTCTACCTTCAAACTTATTTTACGATTGTAAATAGTTCAGAAAATCCACGTTTTTGCACAAGCAGGCCACACAGGAATGCCACTGAGTCGGTCGCTAATGAGATTAGCTTCTCTGCTAAACCCCCACCAACCCCCGAGCCACTTATATCAGCAGCACTTCATGTATGATTACATGAAGAGGGTCAGCGAGAAGTCCACGTCAAACTCACTGAGGCGAGACGAGAAGCAGGCGAGGCGGACGCCGGACAGTTTAGACGTCGGCGTCAGTGCTGCAGCTGTGTGTGTGTGTGTGTGACACTTCAACACAGTGTGTGTAAACATGTTCTAACATGTTAACGTTAAAGCTCCGGTCAGTAATCTGTCGCTGAGACAATAATCTCGCTCTCTCTGGGACACTATGTATCTCTTTTGTTGACAGTTGAAACATGCAACTATTATTAGTTATCCTTCAGATTATTATCAAAACGTGCATAAAAACTCTTGAAACTTTGCATGGAGGTCAGGTCTGGCAAAAAGATTTGATATTTGCATAGTTCCCGGACCCGTGCGGTGCTCAAGGGCTCTACAGCACTCCCCAAGGTTAAAACAGAGGTTTTTAAAAGGTTTTACGGATTCAAAACGGTGCGGCCACGGCAACATTACTGTTACATTACTGAATGGACTGAACCATCATGTGTGTATCATGTACCCATATTTATATCTTTGTGAGGTCCACAAAAACCCATACAAATGTGTCTTTGTGAGGACATTTGGACCTTGTAGTGGGCCCCACAACTTTAAAGGGCTTTTTCAGGGTTAAGATCTGGTTTTAGGGTTCGGATTAGAATAGGGTTTAGGGTTAGGGACTTGGTTGAGATGGTTAAGGTTAGGCTAAGGGGCTTGGGAATGCATCATGTCTATAATGTGTCCTGATTAAATATAAAAACATGTTTGTGTGTGTGTGTGTTCAGTGACAGTGGAAACATAATGTATTAGCTTCATCACGACACTGTGAGCTTGTTGTTCCCACACAGAGGAGATGGGGGAGGGAAGGGGGTGCTGTGTGTGTGTGTGTGTGTGTGTGCACAGTGGTGCCTTGTCCACATGTGAAGACATGATGTGTCTCTGTTTGTGTCCATCGTCACCACTCAATGAATCTTTACGACTGGACTGAGACAAGTGGTCATCGACCTTTACAATCAGAGGAGCCATTTTGTTTCATCTCTTACTGAATAGAATTTGTCTAGTGCCGCGAATATATATTTAACTTTTTTTTGTTTTAAAAATGGATATTCAGAGCAGCAACAGCTATCAGCTTAACCACAGCTTAAAGCTATCTATCTGTCTATCTATCTATCTATCTATCTATCTATCTATCTATCTATCTGTCTATCTATTCTATCTATCTATCTATCTATCTATCTATCTATCAGCTTATCTAGTCTATCTATCTATCTATCTATCTATCTATCTATCTATCTATCTATCTATCTATCTATCATATCTATCTATCTATCTATCTATCTATGCTATCTATCTATCTATCTATTTATCTATCTATCTATCTATCTATCTATCTATCTATCTATCTATCTATCTATCTATCTATCTGTTAGCTTAAAGCTATCTATCTATCTATCTATCTATCTATCTATCTATCTATCTATCTATCTAGTATCTATCTATCAGTCTATCTATCTATCTATCTATCTATCTATCTATCTGTCTATCTATCTATCTATCTATCTATCTATCTATATCTATATATCTATCTATCTATCTATCTATCTGCATCTATCTATCTATCTATCTATCTATCTATCTATCTATCTATATCTATCTCTATCTGTCTATCTATCTGTCTGTCTATCTATCTATCTGTCTATCTATATCTATCTATCTATCTATCTATCTATCTATCTATATCTATCTATCTATCTATCTATCTATCTATCTATCTATCTATCTATCTATCTATCTATCTATATCTATCTATCTATCTATCTATCTGTCTGTCTATCTATCTATCTATCTATCTATCTATCTGTTAGCTTAAAGCTATCTATCTATCTGTCTGTCTATCTATCTGTTAGCTTAAAGCTATCTATCTATATGTCTGTCTATCTATCTATCTGTCTGTTAGCTTAAAGCTATCTATCTGTCTGTCTGTATGTCTGTCTGTCTATCTATCTATCTTGCCTGAGCTTTAAACTGTTCTGTAAAAAACCTGACGTGTTCAGATGCAGTATGTGAGAAATGATTTCTCCCAGAATGCATCAGGGCCACCAATACAGAATGACCCATCCTGCTCAAACAGATGCAAGTATTTTCCGTGGGCGGCTGCGAGTCCTCTGCTGCCCGGCGCTTCATGCAATATGTGACTGTGAGATGAAATCACAAACATTGCAACTGTAGTCGACTCCCACTGCCCGGGGCAGCACAGACGGGGCATTATGTGGTGGAGTACCAGCTGGTACCAGGGGCTCCTCATCCTCCGCGGGACTTCATGTGTTGGTGCCTCTGAGATTAGGACATGGAACTGATGCTGAGGAGCAAACCTGTGAGCGGTTTCTTTGGATGCGTCGTCGTCATCATCGGTTACTTTTTTACAGTTAGTGCGGCTCAAAGACGTGAGTAGAGCTCTGACTTCTGTGTGATGGTGAGGGGGCCTGATGTGTTCTAGATGTACCGTGGCCCCCCTCAACCTTTCCACCTCATGGCCTCTTGAACTGAGGTTCTATCTAACATTCACAATTTCACAGGCGAGATATGAGACGTGTGATGTCATATTGTTCATTGATCGGTGTGATTGATCGGCCGTCTCTCGTCTGTCTCAGTTTGCTCGGTGCCTCCTGGTCCAGTGACGGTTTCTGAAAACAGCACAGCCGACGTGCAGCTGGTGCAGATCAGCTCTGGCAGTGATGTGACGCTCAAAGTCACGGTGAACCCTGAGGGTCTGTTCTACCTGAGAGGAAACGACCTGATGGCGAAGAAGGGGCTCGATTATGAGGTGAGTTTATCAGACGGGACACAAAGACTCTTCATTTTAACCACTAAACTAGAAGATGGATGGATATGTTGGATTATGGGTTGGTTGTTTGGCTGGTACGTAGGTTAGTAGATATGTAAGTTGGTTAGTCGGTAGGGTGTTTGGTTAGTGGGCAGGTAGGTACGTTTTCAGTACTCTTCAGTACAACCACGTCTGACGTCTCAATGAAATAAAATCATGGATGGTAATAAACGTCCTAGAGTCATTTGAACAACCTAGGGCCCCTTGAGAGCCATACCTTTCGTCTAGATTAGTGCAATGCCCTTTATGTGGGGGGCAGTAATTAATCGCCTCTAGCTCGTTCGAAGCGCTGCTGCTCGCCTACTGAGCTCGGAGGCATGAGCACATCACAGTGTTTCTGTCTGCCCTGCATTGGCTTCCGGTGCAGATTGATTTTAAAATTTGCCTTTAAATGTCTTCATATTCTTGCCCCTCCCTGATTAGTATTGTGCTGCACCCTGTGGTTTACAAATGTGCTTTATAAGTAAAATTGGATTGGATTGGAAATACAAAATATACAGAAAAATCAAAAAGTAGTTTCATAATTGGACTGTGGAAACTTGATTGCCCTTCGAGGATTAACATATCCTTTATGTATAATTTCAGAATTAGATCGTAACAATTCATTGTCAAGTCAATCCCAACAACTGGGGATGGCGTAGTACTCAGTATTTTATCTCAGCTACAACTTTAAGAAGCGTTGGCATAACGAGATTTTTCAATGACTTTTTTGGTGAAATGTGTGAAACAGTGTGATATACAGAAGTGTCATTATATGCAGAAAGGTGTTTATCAGACAGCATTTACCTGCTGACGTCGCTGACTCGCTCCTCTTTGATTTCTAGTCGTTGTCCAGTGCAGCTCTGGTGGTGTGGGTGCAATGCAGCAGAACTGGTTCCAGATCTGTGAGTAGATTATGTCACATGTTTTCTTCTGTACTTTACTTTTGTATTTATATTTTGCAACTTTTACTTTTACTCCACTGCATTTCTTCGAGCTATCTTTGTTACCCGTTACTACCAAATAAAATCGGAAGAAGAAGAGTCAGTATTATGGTCTGTATTTACTACAGTTTTGCCATTCACACATTTTTCACATCCATTCACAACGCTGCAACATGGGGTCAAGTGTCTTTGCTCGAGGACACATAAAGACTAGCAGAGGCAGGAATTGAACCCACACCCTTCCAGATGAATGACAACTCGCCCTACAACTGAGCCACCATGGCTCAATCCTTACTTTTTTAATACCCCTAAGTACATTTTATATCAGAAACTTACTTTTGACACTTGCGTACAGTAAATGTAATTTCTTGAGACTTTTACTGAAGTAATATTATATAAAAAGTGACTTTAACTTCTACCAAAGTCATTTTCTGATAAGAAAGTATCCCTTTAAGGTACTTTATACAAGACTGGAAACACAACGGTGGTGAAAGAGCCTCAGTAATTCAAGACATTTCCCCAAAGTACATATACAATTGTAATAAATAAACCCAACAAAATGACCTTTAATTCCTGATGAAGACAGATCCATAACTGATACTGTTCACAGATCAGGAAGTACCATGCATAGTAACTACTGCCTTTGTCCCAATAAGCACAAGCAGGCAATTGATTTATTGACTGAAATGAGTCTGCCTCCACTCCACTAGGTGGCGATACGCGCCCTTTCAGCTTGTTAATATAAGGCAGTTTCCAGTTTCACTTGCAGTTAGTTGTTAGCGTGTTCTGAGTCTTTCTATCATCTGGTAACTTAAAAACTTCTTCCATGCTGGCTATTTCAGTCAAACTAACCAGTTTACATGTATTTTAAAAGTCTAGGTTTAGTTCGTGTTAGTTAGAAATGACATGTAAACCTCTTCCTCAGGTGAACGAGTCTGTTGAAGTCCTGGTTGAAAATGTGAACGACAACCCTCCAAACTTCGCACAAAACCACTACGTGCTGGAGGTGAACGAGGTGAGCGCTCCGTTTGTCTTTGTCGACGCCCTCTTCTCTTGTCGGACACGGATCCTGACTGAGGTTTTTCTCCCGCAGCTCACAGCGATCAACACCAGCGTCGGGCTGATGGAAGCGACAGACGTGGACTCAGCGCCTCTGTTCTATCGTTTAGAGTCGGCGACGGTAAGAACATGTGATGATGCAGTGACTCGACTCAGTGTTTACGATCAACAAAATCTGCTTAAAATAATCTTTTTCTCCCTGTTTCCTGTCGATTCAGGATAAATTTTTCCGTCTGGAGAACATCAACGTGCCAAAGATCCTTGTAAAGAGCCTCCTGGACTACGACGTCGTACAAAAGATCTCGCTGGTTTTACACGTGCAGGTACGACAGCGATGAAACAACTGAACGTCCAGACGGGCTCCGCGCCACTTTGACCTTTCACCTGTCACATGTGCTTCCAGGACACGTTCAACGGCTCGGCCTCCAACGAGCCGTTCTTCACGTCGGTGGCCACGATCACGGTCAACGTGAAGGACGTCGATAACCGGCCGCCGTGGTTTCAGCCGTGTCTGAGGACAAATTTAGGGATCGCCAAACTGTGTGTGAGCAGCGGCTACAGAGGCAAGGTCAACCTGACGGAGAAAGAGGTGAGAGACGACACTATTTTTATTTATCTAAAGACATTTATATCCCTTTAATATGTTAAAATATCTTTACTTAAAAAATGGTCAGCTCATAAAATATTCCCCTTCTTAAGTCCATGATATCTTAAGACTGTGTTTGGGACTTTGTTTAATCATCAGACAGCCCTTTGTGAAGTTTTGTAAACAGCTCATTCTCCCGCACCAAAGCCCACTGAGAAAATCCTTGATTTTAGTTCACAGGGATAAAGTAAATTGGATTTTCAAACACAAAAGTCACAAAATAAAACATTCAAACTTACTGATGGAGGCGTGTCCTAAATGACAGTGACATTCCGCATTAACATCAGTTTCTCAGAAGATAACGTCTTCTGGGGGTTTTGTTAGGAATGACACGTGTGATGATTTTAAAATCTTCACAGGAAGGACCATTAGTGCTGGAGCCCGGGCCGGTGTTCGCTAAGGACGGAGACAAGAACAGGAGCGAGCAGATCAGCTACAGAATACTGCGAGGTTGGACCTGGAACACACCTTTTACTTTACTGTGCAGCACATTTACTTCTGACTCCAGGTGCAGCAGCAGCAGCAGCAGCAGCAGCAGCTTCAGTCATCAAAGCAGTTGCAACATTCTCAGAGGAAAGAAAAGAGTTCATCAAAAGGCCAAACACTTTTTTTTAATTCCAAGTAGAATAGATTTGCTGCAGCGTCTCTCTCTTTGACAGCCTCGTCCAACAGGAAACTGACGTTTGTGTCACCGTATGAGTCCATGGAGAAAAATAGGAGAACAGGAGTTCTGATGGGGGTAAGATAACTGTCTCCGTTTTCCGTGTGGCGACCATTTGGCGACCTCACAGACCCCCGGCGACTCAACACCGTCAATCACCACATGTACAAACGTGCAGGTTGTTCTCGACAGACTTTGGTGCAAGGAATGAGCAGTTAACGGAGCTGCAGAAACGTTGGTTTCCTGTTGGAAAAGGTCGTCTAAAAACAAGTGGACATGTTTTTAAAATGTGTAAGAGTGTGTTTATTGAGGCTAACACCTGTGTACCCACACACATCCAAAAAAACCCTGAATTATGACTTTAACATTCCATGCACATCATAATTACTGTTGTGTGTAACTATAATAGAATTGATTGCAAGGTTGCTGTTTTGATTTATGGCTTAGCGTTTTAGAATCAGTAAACCTTCCAAAATCGAATACATACTTTTAACGCTGTATTTAGTCTTTTACGCTTGTTTTTTATTGACTTTTTTGATACTTGTTTGCTGGAACCTTACAAATGATCATAAAGACGCATTTATTACAGAACTGCATGTGCTTATATATCATAGTGTCAATTATTCTGAGTCTTCAGGAAACGAAGGAAACATTTTCCACATTGATGAAGAAACAGGAAACATCACCATGGCAAAAGCTGCTGATATTATCGGCCCGATAACGCTCACTGTTCTGGTAAAAGACTTTTTTATTCTGATTCTGATGAAGTGGAAGTCCAGCTGGACACACTGTGTGTGTGTGTGTGAGGACTCACACGTCTTTCCATCCATCATCAGGCATCTCAGGTGACCAACAGGGACCAGTTTGCAGTGACTCAGGTGACCATTGAGGTGATGAAGAGGAGCAGGAATCCTCCGCGGTTTGAGAAGGAGCGATACGAAGGGTTCATCTACAGCAACTCCGTCCCTGAAAGCATGATCCTCCGAGACCGGAGCACAAACCGGCCCTTCAGGGTGCGAGCGCGGGACGAGGACTTTGCTAGTGTGAGTTTACTCTGCAAAGACATTCGTCATCTTGGATTTTTAGCAGAACTTTAGTGAATTCAATGTCTTTTTTTTTTCATTATTTTCAGCTAAATGCTAACATCTGCGGGGTTTCCATCACGGCCCGTTTATACGTTGAAAGAGGAGCCTTTTGTCCGTACTTTGCGTTCATTTCCCTGTGTCAGCTGAGATTGCGGAGAGGATAAAGTGGTACAAAAAAGTGGTATAAGACAGATGGATATCGGAAAGCAGAGAAATAGAGCTTTATACTTGTCATTACGGTAGCTCCCCACGTTTGTGTGACCGTAATTCCTAAACGGTTGAATAAAAAACTGCCAGATATGGAAAGTGAACGTTATTTTGGAAAAAAAGGGGGCAGAAAAACTAATCAAAAATAAATCCAGGCGGCCTGAATATCGTGGCAGTCATGAGAGGGTTAAAGGCTGCTATTTTTTATTTGATGCATTGGACACTGCCCTCTAGAGGGAAGTATAGCGTAATGTCCATACCGATGCAAAAGACGAATGGCGGTATGTAGGGTAGGCACAGAGCTAACGTTTGAGACGGAAACAAAATGGAGTATAAATGGGCCTTTTTAATGCTAATACTGTATCAACAACTAATGGCTTATGGTTTGTGTGTCAGGGTGTGAATCCAGATGTGAAGTACGAGGTCCAGTACAGCAGCTACGTCAACGTGACCTCGGACGGTTTCATGATCCTGAAGAGAGTTGTGAAGACGGAGTCCTTCGCGCTGCAGGTGCACGACCGCTCCGCTCACTGTTACCAATGCTTCCTCTTCCTGTATGTGAAGTGAAGTGAAGTGGTGAAACTGTTTCCTGTCTGCAGCTCCGGGCGGTGGACTCAACGACGGGGGAGTTTGGCACAGCAGCCGTCTCTGTCCAGGTCATACCGGGTAAGACGAGCGGTGACCTTGACCACCTTGATACAGTCTTGGGTGACTCAGGCGACCGTTCTTTATGTTTGTCTAGTTGTACTCTTGTATTTCAGTATTTGTGTTGTAGTTGCTGCCTTCCTTTTTGTTTTAAATTGAACTATGATGTGTGCTGCTGCCTCTCTTGGCCAGGTCACCCTTGTGAAAGAGATCTTGATCTCAGCGGGTCTTTTATCTGGTTAAATAAAGGTTCAATAAAAAATAAAAATGTTGTGTGGCTATGCTAACGACAACAAAACCTGTTAGACAAATAGTTCTTTGTGCTTTAAACAAAAGAAACAGCACTGGGCCTTGATCTTCACTCACTGTTGTGTCTTCTTTGCAGCCATGGCCATTCCGTCTCCCTCCAACATCGGCTACCGTCCAGGAGACATGGCTCTCCTGGGTCTGGTCATGGCGGCTCTGCTCGTGCTCTGCCTCATTGTGATCGGCTTTTTGATTTCCCGCTTGTGGAAGGGAAATGGCAGCATGGACAAACTGTGTGGGGTCAGTGGTTTTCCTTGTTTTTCCTGTCGCACCTTTTCACTTAAAACACAAAACAAAACAGATTAAGTTTTTGTTTTAGTTCAGAATGTTTTAGTCCAGAAAGTGACGAGAACATAGACGTATATCCCACTGGTTTGTACATAAATGACTTATTACGTTTTCCTTGAAAGTTTGTGAATTAAATTTCCTTCAAAGTTTTTGAAAATGGCCTTAAATAGACCTGGGTCATTGAAAGTGCTTGAATTTTGTGTTGATATTTAGGTAAATGTCTCCCTCGTTAGTTACGACGCCACCTACTGTTTCATGCCCTACATTGCTCGATGTACGTAGACTAGGCCTACACAGAACAAACGACGTGATGTTCACTTCACTTATTACAAATTTATTTGTGTTGTAATTTAAACATGAAATAAACCAACCACAATAATAGAAACGTTTTATATCTGGCCACATACAAATAGATCAATTATTAAAACAATTAAAATAAACTTAAACATTTGGTATAGATGACAATTGATGGCTTAAATAATTTAAACATTTCCCCTGGGGGATTAATAAATAGTCCTATATAATAGTGGTGATTTTTATTTTTTCCTGTTGGATTATCGTCATTTTTCTTGTACTTTTTTGTAACTTTACTTTGTTGCTATATTATTTTGTTACGTTGGCATCAACAGATATAAATAATTTAAACATTAAGACCTATAAGCGGTGTGATGTGAGTTAACACATTCATAGAGTTGTGAAATCAATGAACGCATAATAATCGTAACGTCTGTAGCAGTCAATGGCAGCCAATGAGTTAATTCTCTGACAATAATCGTACCAAGAAAATCTATAATCGTGACATCCCTGCTGTCCACCGTTGACGTGAGATTCCATGCAGACCAATGAGCGAGTAAAGTTAAAGCAAGAGAGAGAAAATGACGCGATGCCTGGGAAATGAAAATGACAAAGATCCCAAGGACAATCCTTGTCTCCTCCTGTCTTAAGCTGTGTCAGCATTTTCAGTCTCTGAATTTAAGGGAGTTGATCCTGGAAAGTCCTTGAAAGGTCCTTAAATTTGGGCAAGGCAATTCAATGTGGTGTACACAGGCAGAAAATACAAATTGGAATTCCAACATTACATGAATGTTACATTAATCCTGTGTTAACAATGAGGGGCCCCCTCTTCTGCCTCCAGTGCCTGGGCCCCTGTCTGAAGTCGGACCGGCCCCGGACCGGGCACAGGGACTCGCTGCAGTACACCAACAACGGTTTCCAGAACGAGGGCGACCAAAGCCGCGTGGGCGTCAGGCGCTGGAACAACCCTCTCCCAAGGCGGAGCACCTTCCCCCAGCCGCGGGGCCGGGTCATCCCCCTGGAGAGGCGGAGCCACCACTGCTCCTCCTGTGGCGTCTACACCAACCACGTCCCCAAGGGGAGCCCCTCAACGAGGAGGGCCTGGAGGGACAGAGGAGACGGGGACGAGTACGGCACAAGGTCCATCCTGACCAGGCAGAGGAGAAAGGAGGGCCAGAAGACAGTGTGGTTCAAAGAGAGCGAGGACTCCTCAGACATCGAGGTGGAGATAATCCCGGACACTGTAGGACAGGTGTTGGAGGAGACAGAGGAGGAGCTGGAGGCGGAGGTGGAGATGGAGGGGGTTGTCAGAGACCCGGCTGCCCCGCTGAGAGAGGAGGAGGTCCAGAACGCCGAGCCCAGTGAGGAGGAGGAGGAGTGTGGAAGAACAAGCTCAGATAAGGAGAAGGAGAAGCAGGAGGGCTGACCACAAGGGTCAGAGTTCGAACTCAAGTCAGAACGCTGTTTGTTTTGTTGTCACAGTCCAGGACGACACTTAGAGCCTCGTTTCCACCAAGCGGTACAGTGCAGTTCAGCTCGCCGCGGTAAACCCTGATCTGCAGACAGTGTGGGTCCGACGGGCGATAAGTGTAGCGTGAGCCGCGCCAATCAATTCCACGCCGCACCGTGAAAAAGAACGACCGTGAACGACAGGGCGTCAGCGTTCCGTGGCTCTTTTATCGCAAGAAGACAAGCTCTGTTTGAGACGCTGGACAGAAAAACACAAAACATTTGTATCCCCAGACTTCAGTCATGACTTTCACTTTCACACACACCAATCAGCAGACTGCAGAGGTTTTTGCTCCACCCTGCAGGAACTGGGACTGATTATGAGCCAGTGGACCTTTGGAAAATTCATTGCAACGCGCTTCAGTACAAAATCACCATAGAAACACTTGAAAATCTTGAACAAAGTCTTGTTGTAGCTGCAAAAGAGACTGACTCCATATTAAAGTCCTGTATTTAAATACATCATCACAGTCCCTGTTGGTGTAATGCTCCGGCGTCCAAATACTTTTGTCCATATAGTGTATATCACGTAGCATAACAGCTGAAATATTGTGATGAATTACATAGTAGTGAAGGTATTGGGATTGTAGCACAGAGTTTTGGGCTTCAGGGCCCGTTCAGTAATCCATACTTGTGTAGGAACCGGACCAATGTGCTCGTACGGCAACAGATTTGGCAGAAACTGGGACGGAACACAACAAAACAAATAGTCGCGTGACTTACCACACTGGACGGACTTGTACTGCTTGGTGGAAACAGGGCTAAAGAGCGCGGCCAAGAATCCTCACGATGTTCTCGTTCGCTATTGCGAGTGTCGCGGATTCTGAGGCGCCGACACAACTGAACTTGGGTTTGAACAAGGACCGTAAAATAAGAATTGAACGTAGCCTTCTGGTTTGAAAGGTGACGCCTATAAGAAGTACGGGGCACAAGTCTCCACGCGACTCTGTGGGAAAATTAGCTTCTCACCTGGTTTATTATGTTAAGTCAATATTTTTAATCACTACTTTCAGCTCAGAATATGTCATTTTTTGTAAATGACTCAGCACATGTGAGTGGATGCCAGTGTGATTGACAGCTGGTGTCTTCCATTAGTCACCTGGTTGCAGGTGACGTCTGTGAATTTGCATATTTGTGTGTCGTCGTTCCGATTCTGTCTCACCCTCAGCTTTTTACTGAACTCCACATTTCCTGAATACTAAACAGCTGACATGACTTTTTTTATTTGGACTATTTTATTCAGTGTGTGTGTGTGTGTGTGTGCGTCGTTTGTAAAGTAGCTCATGTTGAATTTACCAGAGACATTTTGTCACGTTCAATTTCAAACTGTAAATGTGTAAATATAAATGTTTATATTTAAACATTTAGATTTAACAGATTTTAACATTTAAACTGTAAATGTTGCTGTAAATTTGGTTGAAAATGACCGAAATAAACTTACCTTTATTTAAAGTTAAAGGAATTAACTGCTTTTACGGTTAAATCTGTGGTTATTGTAATGTATAAATATGTTGTTGTTGTTTTTTTGTACATTGAAGTGACTTTAGGGGAAGAATTTGAAAAATAAAAATAAAAAGTTTGGGGCACACTTTTTCAACCTACTTTTTATTTTATTTCAGCTCAGCTCGTGTAGAACTTTCCAGCAGGTAAAACTATTGCTCTATTTATCTAATTATTGTTAAAGTTGGTATCAAAGCAACAGTGCTTTGATCATCAAAGCTCTTTTGTTATATGTTAACCATCGTACCTAACTGCTGTTTAACTACTAACTAACTGTGTGTGTGTGTGTGTGTGAAATAAATCTTCATAGACACTCAAGTTGTTCCCGCCGTACTTGTTCTGGTTTACCCTTTGCAGAAGGAATAATTGAGCTGAAAGGATCAGTCAGTAAACATCTGGACAGCTCGCTTGGAACCTCACCAGAGCAGGTACTAAAACCACCAGGTAGAACATGCTAGAACCTCCTTTCTCTCCCTCCCTCCCCTAGTTTGTGCTCTTCCTCTCTCCCTCTCTTTGTGCTTATTTCACAGGTATCCCTGATTCCAGAGCTTCAGCACCACAGCCCATCATACAGCTACTCATCACTGCTAACGTTAATATTATCCTCAGCTTGTTTTGTTTTGTTTTTGTACACAAAAATAAAACATCCTTGTTGGCTGTATCATCCTCAGCACTTCCTGCTCGACAAGTATTCTTTGGCAGATGACAGATTACGGGATCATCTGCAGTTCCCAGCTCGCCTCGTCACAGTACGTGACACGAACGAGCGACGAGTGACTCGTAAAGCACTTGTTTTCAGCGTAACTGAATCACTCGAACCAGTTCATTAAAACTGTTCGTTCAGCACTTCCTCCATGACCGGATGACCCTCTTTCTCACAGGACGTCACCTTTCGTACCCGCTCACCCGCTGCCGGCACAGCCATGAGGAGCTAAGCGGGGTTAAGTGTCTCGCCCCAAGGTCACCTCGGCACGTAGACTAGCGGAGCCGGGAATCGGACCCACAACAGTCTGTTGAATTCTTATTTTCATTCACGTTGTCGCTACTGCTTTCTCTGAGCACAACAGCGCCCCCCACAGGCCTGGAGCACTTCCGCTATTGAACATGCAGGTGTTTTCTCTCTCTCTTGGCTCTTTTTTGTTTCTGCCGCCGCGTGTGTTGTGGCTTTTCTGCAGATCGCTCCACCGCCTCATGTTGCATTTGGTTTTATTTTCATTTGTGCTTTTGAATCTGCTGCTACGCGTGTTTTTAGGTCGGCCCCCGTCGGACCACCGTACCAGTGGAACACTCGCGCTGTTCCCGCCGTACTTGTTCTGGTTGCCCTTTCCAGAGAGGAGTTTAGTAAAAGCCTGGACAACGGTGAACATGCATTTGTCAAAGCCAATTCCTCACCAAAGTCTGAACAACGCGACATTATGTGTAGAACTTTCCAGCAGGCAAAACTATTACTCTATTTATTGTTTACAACGTAACTGTGTATGTGTCTTCATAAAGACACTCGCGTTGCCCTTTCCAGAGGGCTTTATTGAGCTGAAAGGATCAGTTTAGTAAAAACTGTAAGATTATCAGTCACTGACAGGTGTGTCTTCCCTGCAGGTACAAAAAAAGAGACACACCCACACACACACACACACACACACACAGTTCTCGTCACACTGCTTCAGTATCGCACTGGAACATGTCACAGGGACGTCGGGGACATTTGGACACAAACATGTTCATGCCTCGCGCTGCATTTTTGACACCTGCGAGAAACTGAGTAATGTCTGCTCTTCTTCTTCTTCTACAGCAGCACACCTGTCTGGAAGAACACACACACACACACACACACTGTGGGATTAGGTACGTGAAGGACTTTGACTCTGTGATAAATGATTGTGCGACTCGTCTGTTGCTTGTCGTCGTGTGACTCGTGTTTCCCTCTTATTCAAATGACACTAAAGGCTGTTTCCTCACTACAGATGAAAAGCATCAAACCTCCATTTGACAGACAGGGAAGTTCCAACATGCTGGAGAGTGTGAGGACAACCGGGGGACAAAGGTGTGTGTGTAATTGTTTCCATTTCCTTTAATGATAAGGACGAAAATAAACAAAAACCTTTGACATTTGATTTCAGCCAAAGACTGACGGACACAGTGAAGCCAGTGGACGACAGCAGCAGCAGCAGGATGTGGTGCTGCAGCTCCCGACGTCGCAGTTTTTTATTTGTTCTGGTTTTTTCGGGCGTCGTTTTCATCATTTACTACACCAACATCATGGGAATGGCGATGGACTGGAACCCTGATTGGTGGCTGCAACATCCGGCAAACTCCACCACTCACAGGTGGTTGGTTCCTTCAGAGACGCTGAACATGGACGAGGCTTTAGCCGAAATGCTAAATTCCAGCATCACAACCACCAGCAGCAGCGTCAGTGTCCCCGCTGAGACCAACCAATCCAACAATGACTCAGTGCCAACAACCCCGCCTCCTTATGTGTCTCCAGGTCCATATTTGGTGGAATATCCCTACCAGTATCACTTCATCATGAATGAGCCGCAGAAATGTGCCGAGCAGAAGCCTTTCGTGGTTCTGATGGTCCCTGTGGCGCCACAGAACAGGGCTCATCGAGACGTCGTCCGTAAAACATGGGGAAGTGAAAGTGTGGTACTGGACAAAGTGGTGACGGTGATCTTCCTGCTGGGGCTGTACACTGGAGAGGGAGGCGAGCAGCTCCGAGAACAGCTGCTGCAGGAGAGCAACGAGCACCGGGACCTGATCCAGAGCGACTTCGTGGACTGCTACAAGAACCTGACCATCAAGACCATGGTGATGATGGAGTGGCTGGACGCCTACTGCTCCAACGCCTCGTACGCCATGAAGATCGATTCGGACATGTTCCTGAATGTTCCCAGACTCGTCACGATGTTGTCAAACGCTCCAAAATCAAACTACATGACGGGATATGTAGAGAGAGGAGCTATAGTTCAAAGAAATCCAAGGTCAAAATGGTGCCTTCCCCGTGAGGTTTTCCCAAGGTCACATTACCCACGTTATGCTCTGGGTCTTGGCTACGTCCTCACTTTGGACCTCCCGAAAAAGCTGCTGGAGGGAGCCAAACATGTCAAAGCGGTCTACATTGAAGACGTGTATTTGGGCTTGTGCATGGAGCACCTGGGCATCAACCCCACTGACCCCCCAGACTGGAACTATTTTCACGTCTTTGCTGTTCCGTACAATCGCTGCACTTTCTCCAAATTAATAGCAACAACGACTTTTACTCAAGCTGATCGCATGGCGATGTGGGCCGACTTTTCAAAACCAGGTCCGTACTGCTGACATGTGAGAGCTGGACGCACAACTGTGAAGACGTTGGCTCAAAGCCGACTCTGGTTATTTATTTATTTAACAGTAGTACGTAACTGATAAATACAAACAAATGTCTGTTTCTCATAGCCATTTTTAGATCTTGTGTTGCTGCACACACAAAGTGAACTGTTTTCATGAAAAGTTCCACAAGTTAATTTTTAAAATATCGTTATAAATGCTTCTTGTCTCCGCCCACCCCTGCTCTGCTGCTGTATACACACAAACGCCTCCCCTCAGGTCAGGTCTGAGAGTTTTGCTATGTTTTCGTGTGCAAAATTTCATTTGATTTTATTTCTCTCAGTGGAGATTGGATACTTTTATCCAACCTCAGGGTTTCCTCATAGATGAAAGTGTTTCCTGACAGTTTAGTCTCGTCTCTGTTGCCTCCGTGTTTGTGACTCATGGTGAGGCAGCTTTTAGTTGACAGACCCTGTCTGATTAATTGTAATATTCATTTTGGGTTGTTTTTTTTGGTGCTAGCGGCTTTGCAAAGTTGATCAATTTCACTTAGTTGCAGAACTTGAAGCAAAAGAAAAATGTGATAAGGATCTGTTTGTGAAGACATCACCATGTCTCTGCAGTTGTCGCCTAACAATGCAGGGTGTGTTTACTTACCCAAGCTCAGGCTGTTATTTTCACCTGAGTTGAGGTATGAACAGATGAGTATTGAAATATTCTACTTAAGTAAAAGTACAATTTCATGAAATTTTACTCAAGTACAAGTTAAACTACTGGTCTAAACATTTGCTCAAGTTAAAGTAAAAAAGGAGCTTGTTTAAAATGTAAAAGTTACTTAGTTACTTTTTTTTAACAAGGTTCTTTTTTGTGTCGTGCAAAAGGGACAAGGGGACAGTTGACCCCTTGAGGAAGTGCTGATAAAACAAAATATGTGAACACAATGTATCAGTAAAAATGGGTCAAAGGTCACAAATGTTTTAACTGTCTCAGTCACTCAGGGACCTTAATTACCGTCAATTCACCTGTCCTCATCATTCATTCACCTGTCCTCATCATTCACCTGTCCTCGTCGATCACCTGTCATCATTCACCTGTCCTCGTCGATCACCTGCCATCATTCACTCATGTCCCTCATCACTCACCTGTCCTCATCACTCACCTCATCACTCACCTGTCCTCTCACCTGTCCTCATTGTTCACCTGTCATCATATATCTGTCCTCATTGTTCACCTGTCCTCATCATTCATTCACATTCATATGACCCCGTTTTTTTTTTTAATTATAGTAACTTGAGTAAATGTAATTCATGCTTTTCACCTCTGGGCATGAAATGAATGAGGGTAGTTAAGGTCATGTTGAGGGTGTGTTGAGGAAATAAGACACTCCTCAAAGAAGTAAGGCCCTAATGTGTGACATTCCGTGTCAGTGGGATAACATATATGAACAAACTCAACACAACAACATGACAACAGGCTTGGTGGAGAAAACAGATATAATACATAAAAGTCACAATAAATTAAAGGCACAGAAGCTTAAGCTCTAAAACAACTAAAATAATAATAAAAAAAAACATGGATAAAAATGCGGATATAAACCACAATAAAAGCAGATCAAATACAATAAATAAAGTTAAATGGAATAACAACTTAAACAGTGTCAAAGGCCAATGAAAACAGGTGAGTTTTAAGAAGAGATTTAAAAAGACGGGGGAAAAGTCTTTCTCATGCTGCATTAGAAAGACTTTGTGGCGGCCCGTCCATAGAGGGCGCTACAGCACCGCCCCACCGGTCTCACATGAAGAAGAAATTAATCATCTAAAGTAATTTATTAAAACATTGGAAATTTAAATAAATGCTTGGAAACGTTTGCTCAGAGTGAGACACGCACACAGACACACCATCGCAGTGCGAAAAATAAAATAAAACTCTCCGGCGCAGAATCTTACGCCCGAAGACCTCGAAGACCACGACCGAGCGGACTTGATGCCGGCGGGCATGGCCTGATGCCGGCGGAAACGGAAATGCCTCCGCTAGCTTCTACGTAAGTTGTGCTAACTTCACCAGCGCTTAATTGCCGGTTTCATCATGGAGAAAAAAGCAGCGAACACCTTTCTCTCGCTGCAAAATAAGCCGTTTCATAGAAGACAAGCTTCGGCTTATAGAACTCTGATGAACGTCGCCATAAAGCAGTAAACGAAAGACAAGATGGAGGGAGGAAGTACACTCGTTCTTTTGCTAGGAGCTGGTATGAAGAAGGACTGGCTAACCGGTTTCCCCCAGAGACCAGTGTCATGTTTTCCCTGCCTCCTGCTCCAGATGCCGGACACCGAACAACAAAGGTATTACAGACAAGGAAACATGGAAAAATACTCTGTTGTGTATTTTGAATAATGGTATCAGGCATGAGAATGGTGCTTTGGCGTGTCCTAGTGGTGACCACTGGGATATATATACCACTTGGGTATCTCTACATTTATTATTATTCTTTAATGTTATTTTTACAACCATTGACGTGTAAAAGAAAGAGGAAAAAATAATAAGAATGAAACAAATGAACAGACAAACGACTGAAGAGGCTGCACATGAACACAAAGTGAGAAACGGTCAGAGAAGAGAGAAAATGCAGTTTGCTTTACATAACAATGATTAAAATGAACAATTAACTTATTGTCTGTACTAATGAAAAAAACCACTAAAATTCTCGTGTTAAAGTGTCAAAAATCAGCAGACTGTCGATCAAACTATGGAAAAAAAATTAACTTAAAAATGTAAATTAAAAATGTGAATATAAATGAAAAAATAAAATAATCAGGTTAAAGTGTCAAGAATCAGCAAACATTAAAAAAGAAAAAGATTCTTCAAACTTCTCAGTTCTTTGATTCTGCTTCTGCTCCACTGTTGTTGTGGCTGTGGCGCCCCCTACTGGCTGCACTAAAACACTTCACTGTGAGGGAAGATCATCCAACTTTGACACAAACTGACAAGAAAAAAGTTTCAGTAAAAATGAAATTAAAACACAGGTGAAGTGCTGAAAATCCGCAGGAATGCAGATTAAAGTGTGCTGAATATTTGACTTCAGATTACAGTTCAGTTAAAGGACCAGTGTGTGACATTTAGGAGGCTTTATTATTATCATTTATTAATCCATAAATGACTTTCATTACTCTGGTCTGTGACAGCACTAGTCAATTCAATTATTCAGCGTACTTTGATCTACACCTGTGTTTTAGTTTCATTTTTACTGAAACGTTCTTGTCAGTTTGTTTCTAAGTCAGGTGATTTCCCCTCACAGTGAAGTGTTTTAGTGCGGCCAGCAGGGGGCACCACAGCCACAGTAACAGTGGTGCAGAAGCAGAATCAAAGAACTGTTGCACTGTGTGTGAGAAGTTTGACATTTTAACCTGAGAATTGTATTATCTATAATTCACATTTTTAAGTTAATTGTTCATTTTAATCATTGTTATGTAAAAACTAACCATTTTCTCTCTTCCCTGTATTTGCTTTGCATGGAAACTGCTGTAAGAAAAAAGGTCTGATGAATTAACCTCATCCTATAGCTTAATTTTTACTTTAAGACTTTAATCTTTCTACTTCTTTATCATCTTTTTATCTCGTTAGAATAATATCAGAGATTGTCCAATGTTTAGTTTCTGGGTTAACACTGACTTCATTGTCTTACCACTAATAAAATGATTAATGACTTAAAAACAACCAAGCAAATGTCCAGGAACACAGGTGAATATTCAGGTTTAAACACGCAACAATATAAAGATTCTATTCAAGTTTATTTACATAGCCCAACATCACCGACACAATTTGCCTCGAATGGTTTTACAGTCTGTAACGCAAGTGACGCCCTCTGACCTTAGTCCCTCTGACCTTAGTCCCTCTGTCCTTAGACCTTCTGATCTTAGACCCTCTATCCTTAGATCTTCTGACCTTAGACCCTCTATCCTTAGAACTTCTGACCTTAGACCCTCTCTCCTTAGACCTTGTGACCTTCGACCCTCTGTCCTTAGACCCTCTGTCCTTAGACCTTCTGACCTTAGACCCTCTGTCCTTAGACCTTCTGACCTTAAACTCTCTGTCCTTAGACCCTCACATTGAGTGAGGAAAAACTCCTATATAGACAAACAGACAGACGACTTTATTAATCCCTTTGGGAGGTTCCCTCAGGGAAATTAAAAGCTCCAACATCCACACATAGCACTGTTAAAATTCTATATAGAATAAAACTGTAAAATAAAATATAGAATAAAATAAAATATAAGAGAAAAATGAACTATGCTATCAATATATGTATACATATATAAACATATATGTATTATTTCATCTTAAATTTGAAATGAAAACCGTTTCACCTCATTTTTACACACTGGACCTTTTTAAGAACTGGTTCTGAAAGTCACAGACAGACAGTGCAGAGACTTTAGAGAAGAGATGGAGACAAACTGAAGCAATGGCAGGAAACAGGTGGACAACAGACACAAAGAAGAAATGGACACAGAAGGGAAGAGAAAAAGAAAAAAAAACAGAGCAGGGAAAACAAATGGAGCAGAACGATGGTGACAGATGGAGAAGCCAGATTTAGCAGCATCATCATCGTCAGATCTCTCTGCAGGTGGTGAAGCAAAACAATTATTTGCAGGATTTATCTCCGTCTGTGTGTGTGTGTGTGTGTGTGTGGTCAATTATCACAGAATCTATTCTATTTTCTCTCTGCATTCATCTGAGAACGTCCAGCGTCTGCATTTCAGACATGGACCATTGAAAGTTTGTGAATTTGTAAAAAAAAGATTTTTCCAGGCCCTTGAAAGTTTTTGAAAAGTGAAAGTCAATAGACATGGGTCATTGAAAGTTTGTGAATTTGTAACTTTATTTCAAGGTCCTTGAAAGTTTTGGAAAATTGTCCTAAATAGACATGGGTCATTAAAGTTTGTGAATCTGAAAAAAAGGATTCCAGGTCCTTGAAGGTTTCCGAAAATTGCCGTTAATAGACATGGGTCATTGAAAGTTTGTGAATTTGTAATTTTGTTTCAAGGCCCCTAAATTTTTTGAAAACCACCATAAATAGACATGGACCATTGAAGTTTTTGCATTTTGAAAAAAAAAATCTTTCCAGGCCCTTGAAAGTTTTTGAAAGCGGCCGTAAATAAACATGAATTAAACTCGTAATGCCTATAAGAAAGCGTCTGTCATGTTAATCATCAGTCAGCAGCGTCATCAAAGGCCTGTGCAATGTTGGCGTTGTCAGTCCACAAGTGTCTGATTGAGTACGTTAGTGAGTGAGTGAGTGTCTAAATGAGTGAGTGAGTTCTCTATCAACTGGAAGGTTGTGCATTCAATTCCTGGCTCTTCTCGTCTATGTGTCCTTGAGCAAGACGCTTGACCCCATGTTGCAGCGTGTGAATGGGAGAAAACTCTAGTGTAAAGCAGCTTGTCAAGACTAGAAAATCTCTTTATGAATACAGACCTACTTCTACATAAGTACAGTAAAGTTGATTTAGATTTAGAAGAAAAGATAATGATTTAATTATTTAGAGAAATATTTGGCCCGAGGCCACGTTGACTTCAGAGGATCACTGTCTGCTCTCTGCTCTGAATGACTCAGCAACGTCTCGCTGCTTCAGTAGCAGCAGGAAAAAATAGCTGTCGTGTTTTCAGTCTGCTGCCCTCAGGTCACAAGTACAGGAGCGTCGTTCAAATAGAACCCTGAACTCTCTCTGTGATCGTGTTCCTGTCGGTGTCACTCTTTGCCTTATTGTTTTCTTTTCAAGTACCTGACGACTACAGTGCTCAGGGTTACCGTGGGTCCTTGAATCCTTGAAAGTTTGTGTATTTGAAAAACGAAAGACCTTAATCATGCTTGCGTGTAAGACTCGGTGAGCGAGAACAGAAACCTGTACGACCAAGAGAGTCATTTTACAAGAAGTAATTTGACGGAAAGGTTGGAGCTGATAAACGGCACCTTCACTTTCTGGAAATTGTATTCAGGTGTCAAATAACATGAGGTGATGTAAGAGCTTAAGATCGTTGAAGAGCAATTAGGTCAGTGAAAGAGCTGCTGCTCAGTGATGCTGCCGCTCACTGAAGCCTTTGTGAGCCACAAACTAAATAATGTGCTTGTTCGGCGATGAAAAGGCAGGTAGGAAGATGGATAGGTGGGACGGAGTTGGGTACTTTTATTGATTGAAAATTCACATTGTACAGCAGCTCTTGACAGGTGAGTATAAAAACAGACAAATACAAAACAAGTCTGAAACAATGAAACACAGATAAATAGTAAAGCGCAGATAAGTGAATAAATATTGAGCCATGTCAATTTTAGACTCTGAACCTTTTTTTTATTTTCAGCAATGGTGTTAATGTTTTCTTTCTTTTTTTACATTTTTGCCAAATATGCATTCATATAATGCAGTTTGTAGCTGTATAGCAACACTGTAACCAACTTCAACGTGTTATAGAGCGGCGTATTTGTTGAGTCAACAGTGTTTTTCAGTTGGAAAAACTGTGTGTGTGTGTGTGTGGATGATTTGTTTTGTGGGAGAGCTTTCCTTTGTGCTTTATCAAGAACACAGTACAAACAAGGTTATTTGATCTCCTGAGGGGAGGGAGGGAGAGAGAGAGAGAGAGAGAGAGAGAGAGCGCGAGAGAGAGAAGTAGTTGTGACGAACCATTTTACTTCCTGGAGGGTAAAAAAAAACCTTTTCCAGGTAATTGAGGCTGGAATGGGTGTGACTGTGAAGAATGTCAAACAAAGAGAGGTTGGCTGGTCTCGCCTGTCATTGTCGTGGAAGAGAGGGTTTTCCCATCCACCTTCATTTTCCGTAACGCACACACGCACACACACACACAGCTGTGAGTGAGTCTGTGTTGGAACAATTGCGTGTACCTGCTCTACCTGGCTGCACTCACAGTGAAAAGGTAAGACTGAAGCTTTTTCCTGTGACCTTGCACTGAGATTAATGAGTCCTCTGCTTGTTTTCACTTGCTTTAGAGTTAATTTCACTCCCTAAAGCTTTTCATTTGTAAAAAAATCACCTGCTGTCTTCCTGCACTTATTGTGCCGCTTTGTTCTGAGGTTGGAAAACTTTGCTCTCAGGCTTTTAAAAAAAAAGAGTCTGAATTGGGAATAATAACGTCTCTGTTCTCAGAAGATTAACACCAAAGTATCCCGAGCTTGTTTTCCTCTGCCCACTTGAGACGTAAAAGTTTGAGTTTGGGATTAGTTGTGAGGCTCCAGGATGTTTGACTCGACTGTTGCTATCAGTCTCAGAATCTGCCAGGTTCTGCAGATTCAGCAGCTGTTGCTGCTTTTGTTGACGTGGAATGACAAGTACATACATTTGAGGAACGGCTGTCGCTCCAAGCATAAAAAAAACAAAACAAACAACCAGGGACTAAGACGACAAAAAAAAACAAAAAAAACTTGTACATCGCACTTATGACTAGCACTTCATAGTTTGATCTACTTGAAGCTCTTACTTACTTCTGATTTTCTTTTTATTATATGTTGTTATTGTGCTTCTGTTTGGTTTTCATGAACAGAAACAATGTAACATTATTTGTTTGCTGCGTTTTGGGTTTTTTTGGTTGGGTTTTTTGCATTGTCGTGTCTCACGCTGGTTTAATTTACATCGGAAGTCAGAACTAGGAGCGACATCATCGCAGAGTTCACCAAGCTCAAGTAGAAAAGTCGGAAACACAAATGTATTTCCGGCTAGCCAGCGTTAGCAATTCCAGTTAGGGCTGCAACGATTATTGATTATTAATCAATTACTAAATTAACTGGCAAATATTTTGATAATCAATGAATCGGTTTAAGTTTCTCTGATTTTTCAACTTCTTAAATGTGAATATTTCCTGGTTTCTTTGATCCATATAACAAAAAAAATCATTTTGGTTTGTGGACAAAAACAAGACATTGAGAACATCATCATTTACATGTTTGAGAGACACGATCAACATTTTTTTTTGACACACACAAATGGCGTAGCAACATGTCTCTAATGAAAAATAAAACGACACGAGTTGTACGACTGATTTATGACAGACAAATGCAGCAAAAGTGCGATTAACGGTAAAAACTAGCTGGCAGCCATCTTGGAATCCCATGTCGAATTCAGACCTTGGACAAATGGAACGAGCTATAAGCGTCACCCGAGCATGAAGCGTGATGTCATAAATTAACCCTAAATAAAGCACGTTGGAGGACGTAGGAAAGAAAACAACATGGGGAGGTTTAATAACGGTGTGTTTGCATGCATGTTAAAAGTCTGATTATAGTCAGACTAAGGCAATAACTTGGTTGTCATATAAACATGTTGGACCAACTAAAATCGAACTAGTCTTAGTCAGACTAACATACGTGGATAATAAAATTCATAGCCCGATTACTCCTGCATCTATACACTTCCAGTTGAGTCCGATTGCCTGTCTTAGTCAGACTAAGGCCATAGCTTGATTTAAACTGTGCATGTAAACGTACGGAGTGATTATATTTGTTCATATTCTGTGTTTTTAGTTTAAAACATGCTAATAAAACTTAAATTTAAAACTGTGTACGCTGTCCCGAGTTGTAGCAGTAGTTTGTGAAAAACATTCATGGCTAACGGCTATGCTGACAGCTTTGCAACGTCTTAAATTACACAGGAATGCCAAAAATTAAGACGACAAAGAAGAAATTAATGTCAAATTAAAACTGAATATTTCATCATGAGGGAGCGTTGGTGTGTATACAGCAGCAGCGTACGTGAGGGCGGGGACGAGGAGAATTCACCTCTGAAACTTTCCTTCCTTGCGTTTTCATACAAACTCCAATGTGTTTACAGTCATCTCACTTTACTACCTTGATCTTGCTGTTGCCTCCAGCTCAGTTTTGGACAGCCCGTGGCCAAGTGGAAAGGGAACTTGGCTTATTACCAGAGAGTTGCCAGTTCAAGTCCCCACCAGGTCAAAAGGGCTGGGGTGCCCCTGAGCACGGTACCCAACCCGCATTGCTCCCCGGGCGCTACTCAGTGTGGCAGCCCACTGCTCCTAATTCTCGGATGGGTCAAATGCAGAGAATTAATTAATGAAGCTAAAGAGTTAGATTTAAATAAACTATTTCCTGTGTGCAGCGCGGGTGCACGTGATTTAAACACCAAGCGAGAGTCACGTGGAGCTGACGACCGTCTGTGAACTCGTGTGACGACAGTTTAATAGCCGTTCGTTTATATTTAAAAAGGTTGCGTACTACAGCTTTAAGCTGCACTACCGTTAACGTTGTGTCACAGCTGCGTGTTCAAACCCCTCACTGTTGATTTTTTGAGTGAAAGTTAACGGAGTTTTGAGCACGGCCTGCAGGCTCGACGTGTTTTGTCAAAGCACGTCTGAATGAACCCCCAGAGGGTTAAAAAAAATCTTGTATTGTGACAACAAAAGAGGGACACACCTTCACTGAAACACCCACACACTCACTGGGAACATGGGCAATCACTCATTCACTCACTCACTTGACGTGTTTAAAGCTGCAGTCAGCAGAATCACTGGAAAAAAAAAATTTAATTCACGACTGTCGGCATTAACACATTTAAACACGGCTGATCGTCGTCATGTGACATTTGCTGCAACAACAACAAAAAACAAAAAAAAGGGACTGTGGATCTGTCATTTCATTAGGAAGTGAAATAACTAAATAAAGCAAGTGAAGCTGCAGCTGCTGTCAGTTAAGAACATTTACATCAGATGTACGGTGGCTGCAAAGTGCCAAAAGTCTTCTACAAACACTTTGACAAAGCCCGCGACAAGTTTACATTTTAGAAAACAAATTTACAAAGGTTTAAACAGTTTTACAAAATGCCAAAAACGTTTCCAAATCTCGGAAGAAAAATTAACACAGTTCAAACAAATTTACATTTAACAAAAATGCAAAATGTAAAACAAATCCTGAACATCCACAACAAAAGGGAAAACTAATATATATATTTGCCAACCATGTTTACAAACCCTGAAACACAAACACAAAAGTCTGATTTTACAAATCTACAAAAATGTAAATAACGTTACTATTCAGAAAACAAATTCAAACGATGTGCAAAATTGAAACAAAGTTAAAACAATTTAAAATCCTTTTTTGATATAAATCAAATGTAACAAACTTGAAGTCATACAATCTCAAGTTTTGCCCATTTGATAGAAAACCATTCACAGCGTTTTAGTGTAGCGCAACGTTAGCGATCTGAAACTATGTAAATAAAAGTGAAAGTTTGCCGTCTGTCACTGAGCAGCTGCCAACTTTCTGTTTTCAGAAGGGAATTCTGTTCATTCCTGCAGAACAAGCGTGACCAGCGACATTACCTTTAATACAGAAGCTCAAAGTCAACAAGTTTTCAACTGAACTCGAGTGTCAAGGTTGAAGTGTCCTTCTTTTGACTTTGAGTTTGTTGTTGTTGTATTTTTACACTTCTTTGGATTTGAAATAATCAAATCAATGATAAAAGTAACTCTCTTTCCAGTCAAGATACATATGGAATTACTTATGTATCATCACTTTTGAGGAATCAAACAAACATGTTTTTTTGTTTGTGGGCGGGCCTTAGGAAGCTGAGTTTTGGAGTGACAGCTCAATGGAATGACTTCCAAACGGACAGCGACTCCAAGCCTGTGACGACTTCCGGTCCATTGAACTGTTGCTCCAAAATGTAGCCAATTAGCATTATCACAAGCAACTATTGAACTTCTCGATTGTGAAGAAGAAAACGTAAAGTCTGTCAAGTGATAAAAAGTCCAACTTGGAGGGAAAACCCAACTGTGCAATGATGTTTTGTTTTTACAAGCAATTATCAAAATACCAAACATGTATTCATCATGAATCATTTGAATCCAAATGGTCCAAAGAACAAGGTGAGAAACTGAAAAGGCAACTTGTTTTATTTTGGTTTAATGACTCGTTTGATTGAGTAAAGCATAAAAAGGTGCCACATAAATAAATCTCTCTCTTATATTATGATAGTAAACGACACTACTGTATATAATGTGTCGTATTCTTTCTCTTATTTGTCAGTTTTAGTTATCGCAGCAGCTGGACTTACACTGGGCTCAAAATCAAACACACAGTGACACTGTGAGCGCTCCACCCTCCGCCAGGATAAACAGCCGCACCAACAGTGAAAGTTTCAATTATATAACAAGTGTCATCAGCGCAATGTCAACTGTTAAAGGGATAGTTCTGCAAGTTTACTGTGTCATATGCTTTGTTTTCCTGCAGCCTAATAATCAGTACATTTTTGGAGCAAAACAATCACAAAAGGTTAAAAAGTTGGTTTCCTGAGAGGCTATGGTTTAATAGAGGTGTTCAAAACATGTGATTAAAAAGGGATGGTTTGCTATCCACTTCACAAAAAGCTAAAACAAAATTGTTTGATGCTTTAATTTAAGCTGGTACAGTCCTTTTACCACTGGAACCTGATGTTTGCATCACTTTATAATCTGCTCATTCCATGCACCAAAGTCCATAGAGAAAATCAGGGATTTTACTTCACAGCACTCAGGAGTTGCTGATCCACCGCTGCCTCCATAACTAAGTTCACTTGTGTTATTGTGTGACGTCTGTGTTCGGAATCCTGAGTTCAGATTTATTTAAAAGGACCCAAACTCATAAAATGAGGCAGCAGTAGACCAGCAGCTCCTGTGTCCCCACGAGCTAAAATCGCTGGTTTTCTGAATGGACTTTGGTGTAGCGGCGCGTGAGCACAGTTTTCTTCAGTTTTTCAGTCACAAACATTGACCCGAAACCCCAACCACTTACAAAACCAAAACGTTTCCTCCCACTAATTTCATCAATAACATTTGTGCGCGTTTGTGATTATCACCGTGACAACTGAGGTCCAAGGGAACCTGCTGCTGGTTGGATGATTTGTTGTCATGGCAGTGAAAGTACAGCTGCTGCTGCTGGTAGACACAGACGTGATGTGTGGACGTGTAGGACACACACGCATGCACGCACACACACACACACTTAACCTTAACCTAAACCTTAACTTAAATAGTTTGTGAGAAAAATTAGGTACCGGACTCATTAGGAGCAGGTTTCGGTCTCCATGGGAACTACCGGTCCTGACAAGGTCAGTGTTTATGTCAAGTCCTTAAGAAGCAACTAATATAACAACACACACACACACATTCTTGTACAGAGGCCTTAGTAAGGACACTCATAGACATGATACAGTCCTGGTCTAACCCTTAACCTTAACCTAACCCAAAACAAACAATTCTTAACCACGGAAAGCACATTTAAATTTGTGAGGACCAGAAAAAATGTCCTCACTTTCCTAAAATGTCCTGTTTTTTTTGGTCCTCACAAAGATATACATGCAAGTAAATGCACACAATCACATACATTCAACATTAATTTACTTTACACTATAAAGTTTGGCTGCAACCCTGCTTTTCATTTTGTCTTTTCCCTTTCTCTCTTTGTCTCTGTCTGTTTCTCTGAGAGACAGACAGAGACAAAGAGAGAGACAGAGACGGGGGGAGGTTATTAAATAAGGCGTGGGCGTTGATCTTCAAAATAAGGGAGGGATCGCTGGGTCAATATTTGCTGTACAGCTCATTGTGAAGAGCACAGTATGTGTGACACGTGTGACTCAGCTGCCTCCATCCTTGAATCATAGAAGTTCACGAGTGAACTTTGGACCTGTCGCTGCACAGACCTAATAATTACTCATTATGTCACCGCCTAATTATTTATCATTAACTTGGAGGGGACTTGGAACTGGATGAGTCATGTGCACTCCCTAAAGATTAAAAAACAAAAGGTTTCAAAACATAAACTGTCTGTCAGGGCATGAAAAGATTAAGGCCTTTGTTTAAAGTGTGGATTTTACTCTCGTACAGAAGAGCGAGTATTAGTGCCTTTAAGGTCAGAGTTCTGAGAAAAAAGTCTGAATTCAAGATTAAAGTCAGAGTTCTGAGGGAAAAAAAAACAGAATTCTGAAATTAGAGTCAGAATTGAAGATTAAAGTCAGAATTCAAGATTAAAGTCAGAGTTCTAAGAAAAAAGTCAGAATTTTGGGGGGAAAAAAATCAGAATTTTGGGATTAAAATCAGAATTCTAAATCGGAAGTCTGAGATTAAAGGGAGAATTCTGACTTTCAGAATTTATGCAGTTTTATTTTATCCATGTTTTTACTTTCAAAAAAATAAAAAAGCTGTTTACATGTGACCCTAACACTCCTATTCTTAATGTAAACATAAAAAATCCATTCCATACTGTAGACCACATGTACCACGTCTTAACTTGTCCGTCGCTGTGTCCCCAGGACCTGGTTGACCGTGTCCAGGTGCAGTGATGTTTCACACGCTGTACGAGTGGTTCTGGTGGGACAGAATCTGGCTGCCAGTCAACCTGACCTGGGCCGACCTGGTGGACAAAGACGGCCGGGTCTACGCCAAAGCCTCGGATCTCTACGTCACCGTCCCATACGCGTTCGTCTTCTTGTTCGTCAGATTCCTGTTTGAAAGGTAAGATCCACACTTGGTGCTTGTGCGCCCCCATGTGGTTATACAGTATATGACACACTGAAAAACAGCAGTAAAATCCAGAGTGATGATCATGTGAGACGCTTATCTATACATAAACACACACACACACACACACTGTGGTTTGTTGTGACATCGATTTACTGACTTGATCTGTTTGACTTTGTTAAAGCGACGCCCAGGTTTTATAATGATATGTTTATATTTCCCACTTAATTACTGAACAGCAAATATGGTATTATGACTTGTATAATAAAAGGATTACTCTTTTTCCACTTTACAGTTCCAGATCAAGGTTATAATAGTTATAGATTTTCCGTTAGTGTTAGTTTTTATTTCATGAAGACTTTTTGTTTATAAAATGAATTTGTTTTTAGAGAGGGTTTGCTAGTTTTGATTAGTTTTAGTTTTTTGTAAATGTTTAGTTTTGTATTCATTTTCCTGTTAGATTTTTGTGATACGAGTATAGGAGTATAGATAGGAGTATTTGCCAGGTGCAAGATTCAAAAAGGTCATAATAAGTTTTGTGTCATAAAAACCCAACAACCCAGATATTCTCTATGGAGTTTTGAAACTTCTCTGTTGTAACTACATGTTGCTACAGTTTCTTCTTGATTTCCACTGAATTGTGAGATTGGAGTCACAATTCTGATAAAAAAAAAGTCAGAATTCTAAATTACAATTCTGAGATTATAGTTAGAATTCAAGATTAAAGTCATATTTCTGAGGAATAAATTAGAATTCTAAAAAAAAGTCAGGATTCTGAGATTAAAGTCAGAATTCAGAGATTAAAGTTAGAATTCAAGATTAAAGTCAGAGTTCAGAGAAAGAAGATTAGAGTCAGAATTATAATCAGAATTCTGAGATTAAAGTTCTGAAAAAAGTCTGTGTTCAAAGAAGTCCGAATTCTAACTGTTTCTGATAGAATTCTAACCCTAACTCTCAGAGGGTTTGCTAGTTTTTTATCAGTTTTAGTTTTTTGTAAATGCTTAGTTTCATTTTCGTTTTTATTAGTTTCAGTCCTAGTTTTTCGTATTGTGGAGTTTTTGCCAGGTGCAACATTCAAAAAGGTGATGTCGTAGTAAGTCCTAAACCGTGTGCGTATCCACTGTGTTGCAGCTGGATAGCAACGCCGCTCGCTCACTGTGCTGGAATCAGGCAGATGGTTCATCTGAAAGCACAGGACAACCACATCCTGGAGCTGCACTACACCACTCAGAGTAGAAATCCTGCTCAGGTAAAACCTTTTGTGTTTTTGTGATGGAACAGTTTATCAATGCAAACATTAATAAAATGGCTACGGAGACATTTTTCAGTATTTTGACATATATAAATAAACTAAAAAAGGGTTTCAGTTAATTTTACTTCTTGTACATTTGTGTTGTTCACTCACCTCCAGCCAGACATTGATGGACTTTCTAAGAAGAGCAGTTTGTCGGTGAGACAAGTCGAGCGCTGGTTCAGGAGACGACGCACTCAGGACCTTCCTGGAGTCCTGAAGAAGTTCAGAGAGGCCTGGTCAGTACTTTCACTGTTTATTATTATAATAAAAATAAAAGCTTTTCATCAATCACCATGTGTTCATGTCACTTCTCTGCGTCCTACAGTTGGAGGTGCGTCTTCTACCTGTTTGCGTTCATCGGGGGAATAGTAGCTCTCCATGATGTGAGTATCTGCGTCAGTCCATCCGAATGTAAAACATTCACCAATAAAAGCAACTCAGTGGTTCTAAAACAACTTTATAACTTATATAAAAGCTTTATCGTTCCATATTTACATGTTATAAACCGAATTTCCCTCCATGTTTCTGCAGAAAGAATGGTTTTATGACACTCAGGAAGTATGGACAGGCTTCCCAAAGCAGGTTTGTTACACTTCTTTTCATCACAATCGTTGTATTTTGAGCTCCTGTGTTCCCCTGTGGAAAACTTAAAAGACAAATGTAAATAATTATAATTAATAAATAAATAAATAGTATAATACATGTATACATGGTATAAATAGGAGGTTAAAAAGGTACTACTTGAGTATTAAAAGTACTCAAATGTTTTGATGCTTCATATGTTGCCATGTGAATGGAATTTCATGTTCAAGTTCTTGTGTTACCTGAGTCTTTTATATTTAGATTATTATGCTGGTAGTTATTGTGAATGTGAAAGAGATTCACGTTTATATTTGTTTATTTTCTGAGCCAATGAGTAGCGAGTTGGAGGTCATGTGTCACACAGAGGAAGCGATCGAGAGAGATAGAGAACTACGACGTGACACAGCTAACGGGAGCTAGCTGCGGTGTTAGTTTACTACAATCTGTCCGTGGAAATACGTAACCCACATTATGTCCTTAAGTTGTCCACTACATTAACTTAGCGCACAAAATGTGAACTCTACACGTTCAACGGAGGGAACGTTGTGAACAATTTCATGCGACTGTTAGCCACCTGCGTTAGCCTAGCTCTACGGTGAGCAAGAAGCTAGCACCCTGGGACGCTATGGAAAGTGTGTTCGCCGACACGGGGATTGCGACTTATGGCACGGCACGGTTTAGGTTGGTTTTCCACTACATGCTACTTAATGCTGCACGAAACTGCCGTTTTACACGCCACACACACTAACTAGTGTCTTGTAAAGCAGTTGTTTTCAGTGTAACTGAATCATTAGAATCAGTTAATTAAAAATATTAGTTGGAGGACAGACTCCGTCTGACACAGTCAACTGACCTCAAATACAGCGTGCTAAATACACTAGACTCTGTTAAATATTGAGATTTTAGACATTTCCCTGGTAATTGTTGGAGCTTAACCCACGTTTTTTAGCATTGTAATGTTTTTTAACTGATTTAAAGTTCGGCGTTGTTCGGCATGATTCGTATGTCTGACCCGAGTTGCCAACGTCTGTTACTGGCTTCTCACTCAGGACAGTCTAAACTTGGTATTTATTAATATATTGCCGGCTATACGGCTTAGGTTTTATTTTAATTGAATGTGTTTTAAAGGAACCGTTATTTGAGTTGGAATTCAACACTTGAAGTGTGTTTTTTTGTTTGTTGTTGGTTAATCCAATAAGATGTTTGGAACCCAAGTGAACCACATTGATTTTCTTTTGACCATTTACAACTAAAGAACACTGATTAGATTATTACTGTCTGCGGTTTACAAAGCAATATGTTTGACTTCTAATGTATGTCAAAAGGTGGATTTTTTTCTGGGAGCTTTTATTAAGTTGAACTTTTTTTGATTTTTTTCTTGTTTCCCCCCAAGGCAAGCTTCTGGTTCCAGTACACTTCAGAAAACCTGAACTATTCCTTTAAAATTTAATTGGTTAAGGGTTAAAATCATTTATCAAGTCTTGTCTAAATACATACACTATATTATAACTACAATATATTGCTTGAATTGACCCAGAAGCAGGCAGGAATACAAATGTAGTCCATGGTTTTGCTGGAGTTCTGTGAGAAATGGGTCTTCAGTGCAAACACTATGATGTCATTCAGCCTGAGAACATCTGAGCTTCATTATCAGGTTTTAGGTGGCTTTGAAAAATGAAGTGAGGGTGAACAACAGAGTCTTCTGCAGTTCCTTCCTTCAAGCTAATGGGTTCAGGGACAAAGATCACCGCCCTGAGGGACAGACCGTCTCGCTGTGGGACCGAGCTTCACTGTAGCCTCATGTTTCACATTGTCCATGTCTTTCTGTCTCTCTCTGTCTGCAGTCCATGCTGGAGTCTCAGTACTGGTATTATATCCTGGAGATGAGCTTCTACGCCTCCCTTCTCTTCAGTATTACCTTTGATGTCAAGAGAAAGGTGAGTCGTCGTGGTTTTGACGCCAGAACTTTGACTATTTTTTTGGCTTGATGAAAAATTTGAATCAAGTGACAGACGTCACTTCAGACAGCCGTCCAACTTCCTGCCTTCACACCAAATAACAAAGTGTTTTTTTCAAATCATGTTACTCTGCGTCGATGGCAGCTGGATCTTTTGTGTTAACACACTTGTGTCTGATGCGCAACGTTCAAAAATCGTCCTCCATTTTGTACAACAGCAGGTTTGAAAAGAATCACAACTTTGCTACGAGCGACTCGAGTCCAGCAACTAAAGCATGTATATCGTCTGGCACCGCTGACGCAATCATCGTGGCATTGTGCTAAACATCTCCATCCTGTGATGCACTCACACTAAACACACACAAATGTTAAGTCACATTTGTTTTTTACTTGTTTTACTCGCATGAAGATTAGTGAGTGAGCACAACTGGTAAATACTCACGCGGGGTTAAAGCACAAACTAGTGGCCTGCTTTACGCCCGAGCCCAAGCCCGGCCCCACAGGTTTTCAGAATTTTCAGGCCCGAACCAGAATCATTTTTCAAACCTCCCATCACAACATGGAGGCTATTAATGTTGGGGGTAAATTAGGGGGTGTCAGCGTGGTATTAGGTTGTATTCATTATATGTTTGTTTAAAGGATTAAGTTAAATTGCTATATCTGCTCCTGGTCATGTGACAATTCCTGCATAAAATCCGTTTATAAAAGTCTTTTAAAGGGACACTGTGGCCTGTAAGTGGTGCTGCCGAGTCTTCTCCATGTTTGCAGACAACTGTGATTTAATTTTTTTCAGGACTTTAAGGAGCAAATCGTCCACCACTTAGCGACGCTGGTCCTCTTGTCGTTTTCCTGGTGTGTGAACTACATACGGATCGGAACGCTGGTCATGCTCGTCCACGACGCCTCTGATATTTTACTGGAGGTTAGTTATAAAACACACACACGGTCACCTGATACTGAAACATGTTTCCTAGAAGAAGAAGAAGAAGAAAACCTCAGATTCAATGCTGTGTCAAATCCATAGAACCACTATTTACCTCTGTTAAAAGACAGTAGGTGTGGTAGCAGTAGGCATACTTAAAGGGATAGTTCACATTTTTTTAAGTATGCAGTACTGGCACACAGACAGAACTGTCTGCAACCAGCAAAAGTGAGGCGTGGTTGCTCAGGGAGCAGGAAAACTGATTATAACCACATAAGCAAAAGTCTCACCTATTAAAATCTATACCTGCTGAAGTCTAGGATATCTTAAGAATATGTTCACTGCTTTATCTTACTGTTAGATGGCCCTTTTCAACTGTACAGTGAAGTTTGTGTCACTTTATAAACCGTTCACTCCCCCCACACCAAAGTCCATAGAGAAAATCACTGATTTTACATCACAGCACACAGGAGTTGTTGATCCACTGCTGCCTCTATCAGTGAGTTTAAATGCATTATCTTTGAACTTCAGTGTTGGAAAACCTTTCACATTTAACCTCAGTGACACAGACTGACCAAATGAGACCGCCGTAGACCAGCGGCCACTGTGTCTCTGTGAGCTTGATGGTTTTTTCAATGGGATTTGGTGCGGGAGAGGGAACAGTTTACAAACTCACTTTTCCAGCAGGACAAGGCTGTTAAACAGAGAGATAGTGATTTATTGGTGTCAGCTCAAACTGTTAAAACATTGCCTTTTCTCTTTTTATTTCAGTCTGCCAAATTATTCAACTACGCCAAGTGGGAGAAAACAAGCCACTGTATTTTTGTTGTGTTTGCCATAGTGTTTATGGTGACTCGACTGATCATCTTTCCATTCTGGTAAGCTCATATAATGCTTAGTGAATGTGGAAATGTTTTGTAGAATAGATTGTAAATTCCATTTGTCAAAACACACACACACACACAAACAGTTTGTTGCCTAGCCCAGCTTAAATTGTGGTTTTAAACGTCTTTATGGACAGAAATCAACAAAAAGCACAAGTAAACAGGTAAAATATGTCAGATTTAACATGAATATAATATAATATATATGCAAAGACATTTGAGCCTTTAATGATGGAATCATATATGATCTTTCCTGGAGTCACTTATGTTAGTGGCAGACGTGGTCGTCAATATTGTAGATTATTGTGGTAAAAAACAACCCGGGAAGACAATGCAGCTTTGACTGAAATGTTGCCGAGCACAGCAGGATTCTTCTGGGAATCACTGCCACTGAGGTTTTATTACTCCAACACTGGTGGCATTTAGGAGAGAGAGAGAGAAAAAAACATTATCATTCATTAGGCTGAAGTCAGTCGACTCTTAATCCAATAATAATATTCATGCACAGTTTGCAGCCTGTAATTTGTGTTGACAGTGAGCTTATTGTTTGGACGATCGAGTCTGCGAGGGTTAAGAGGGAGACACTCTGTCGTTACGGCGACAAAGCAGGGGCGTCGCAGGGGATTGTGAGGGCAGAAGGGACCCGCAGGGGCTTTCCTCTCATCGTGAAAGAACATCATAAGAGGATACAACATCATTTACAATCATAAAGCAAACATCCTGATGTACTGTATTGTCTTGTGTTTCAGGCTCATCCACTGTACCTGGGTTTACCCTGTTCTCCACTACCCCGCCTTCTTTGGTTACTACTTCTTCAACGTGATGCTGGTGATCCTCCTGTGTCTGCACTTGTTCTGGGCCTACCTCATCCTCCGCATGATCAGGAAGTTCATGTTTGGCAACGTAAGTCTGCACAGAACTGATCACCTAATAAATAAATAAATAAATAAATAAATAAATAAATATGGATAAACCAGGTCTCACAAAAATGATGTGACCTTTTTCACTCGAAGTTAAGAAGAAATTAGAATTTATTTAATTGCATCTCTTATGTTACAGCTGATCCGAGATGAAAGAAGTGAGAACGAAGAGGAGGAAGATGAGGACAACAGCAGCACGACGGACGACGAAGGTCAGCACAAGCTCAGCAACGGACACGCGGTCGACAAGGAGAAGAACGGCTGCTTCGGCCGCCTGTCTCCACCAGAGGACATCAGCCGCTCCAAGACTGTGTACTGACCACTTTGATCAGTGGAGGACGTGAGAAACGGAACAATGTTCAGTGAGTTTTTATGCAACACAGGCGGAAAAATAAACAAAACATGTGACCCATTCCCTCAGATACTCACGGACACGGCCCGGCTCGAGTAAGCCTGCTGACTTTGAGCTGTGCACACGCACTTTTAAACGTTTCCGCCTGCAAGTCAGTGGCAGCACTTCACTCGGCTGCCCCGCAAGTCAAAAGAAAACCAGTGAACCAAACAAGCAAACCAAACACAGGCCCCAGTGTGTGCTCATCCTCCTCCTCACACCTCATTTGCTCCACTTTGTTTGTGAAGTGCAGAGTCTTTGCCTCCAGCTGCTTCACCTCACCCTTTCATCCGGCTTTTATGTCCTCCCTCTGAAGGATTGTACCACTTACTCATGGTCGCAGGGAGACGAATGGCACCGAGGACCCGTCTCCATGCAGGTCTTTCACCACTTCCATTAAAAGTGGTGAAAGTTTTTCCACTTGGGAGTTCTAGCACGACTCGACTAGACTCTACTCAGTTTGGTATCAGTTACATACATTTTTGTGGTTTTATGCACCGCAGAAAACACAGAAACTAGCGACAGTCAGTTGTTTTCCATGTAACTGAATCCAAAAATCCATCCGACACAGTCACTGAACTGAAATACAGCTGAACGGGTCTCACGATCGCCTGTCGCTAAATACACCAGACTCCTCTGTTAAATATTGAGATTTTAGACGTTTCCTTTGCTAAATGTTGGAGATTAACGCATGTTTTCACGATTTTTAAATCGTTTTAACTGATTGTAGCGACTTCCAGTCTCGTATGAAGTACCTAAAAGGTGATGCTTAAGTAAATGTCCAACAAGGATCTTACAAGAAAATGACTTTGGTAGAAGTTAAAGTCACTCTTTTAGTAGTGTTTCACATCCCTGGATCATTGTTGTTTACCCACGCAAGTGACACTACATGCCTGGGGCTAATACTAGCTAGCTAGCTAACGTTGTAGTAACTAGCTAACCGACAGTGCCACCAATGTTTTCTATTTACTTTAAAAAGCCCAGGTTTAGTGTGTATTTGTGCGGCAGGAATGTGCTGAATCAGCATTCAGTCAAATGACTCGGCATTAATGTGTGTGAACATGCTAGTTTCTTCTTTTCTGTTAGCGTAGCCATTAGCCGTAAATGTTTTAAGGTGACCTGACTTTTTATAACTTGGGGCAGTGCTCAGGTTTTTTTTTTTATCTTTAATAATTATTTTCATTAATCAGATCGAGTTGAAGGATCGATTGAGGGACTGAAGTAAAATATTATCACTGAGCTGCATGTTGTTGTTTTATTATTAAAATTAACACACAGGTGACGTCGAGAATGGCTCTTTTTTTTGTGGGTTCACAAATCACGGGTATAAATGTTAATTTTAGAGTGAAAGAGTTTTTATTTTCAGAGATTTTCAGGAAGTATGACTTCCTCACTCACTTCAATCCTCCATTTTTGGCGCAACATCCGTGCGTTGGAAGAATACCGGCTCCAGTTAGCTTTAGCAAACATCGCAAACCAAATGTGGATTGGCATCTGTGTGTTATCTGAAGCCATGGTTCTCAAACTGTGGTACGTGAGCTTCCTTTGGTGGTACTTGGAGGACCAGAATGTGTAGAAAATGAAACAAATAACCCCAATTTCACTCGTCCAGTGTGTGAAGTATATGTGAGGTAACTTGGAAGTGACCTGGCTGAAGAAGACCGTTTACAGCGGGTTGATGGTGGAGAAAGCTATGCTAACAGATGCTCCATCTACGTTCAATACAGAGACTTCATGACCTTTGTTCTCTGTGTTGTGAATAAACGGAGAAGTTCTACACTTTTAACTTTTCATGTTAACTTTTTTTGTTTTTCTTGACTTGGATGGGTATGATTTGACGATTTTGCTCATTTCATGATTTTGTAAATGAGTTTGAATCTTGTCTGATGTGAATCTCCTCGACGTTTCCTGTCTCTTTGCAGTTTCTTTTTCTCAGTCCTTTCATCGAACAGAGTTTTGCACCTGCAGTATCTCGTCAGCTCTGCCTCTGATCGTGTCATCTTGGACAACGATAAGGCCAGAATGTAGCAATGCTGCTAAATAGATTTGTTTGTTTTGTTTGCACGGAAGTGATGAGATGTGGCCATTTGATATATTTTAAAGGTCTAACATGCAATATTTGAACACCACTACTTGTTTACAGTGGAGCACAAAATCAATAGTGACCTCTACTGGCTGTGACTTTTTGTCAGTGAACAGCCTAAAAGTGCAGCAGACGGTCTGAAGTTACTACATTGTGGTCCAACAGAAGGCGCTGTGAGCACAGCATGGCTGTAGTTCCTCTTGCCCTCTGGTGTGCAGCGCAGAGCCACTCGAGGTCCATTTGCAGGACATGACTGATCCATCTCCAAACTTCTCCAGGTCACGAGGCTCTCCTTGTCACCTCCTTGTCACCTCCTTGTCGTCTCCTTGTCGCTGTTGGAGATCTTCTGCAGACAGCCTGGCAGTGTCTCAAGTGACGTATCCTACTTTAATGGCTTAAAGATCAATATTTTGGCCTCTGGTTTGTGATTTCGGGGTCTTGAACACCTTTTATGTGTTTTTTAATCCATGTTTTAGTCCATGGTCCAGGGTGTGTTTCGCTGGGATTATGCGGCTGGAAAGCATGGAAACATTTGAGGTAAGTAGTGATGAAGTATTTACTGCGGTGTTTTAAGTTTTTATTCAAAGTACACAAGTAGACACATTATTTCCTGGTGTTCAAACTGACGCCGCCTTTCACCGCTCTTGTGTTGTTGAGTCTGTCTCATTTGAACGAATGAATGAATGAATGAATGAATGAATTTTTATTTTGGTTTGTTTTGTCCTTGAAAGAGAAATAGTTTCACACATTTGTCACAATCAGTGAACAGAAAAAAGGAATAGACGGACGTTTAAGGGTTATTTTTGGACTGACCTAAAAAATGAATCATATAACCAAAAATGATCAACAACACAATAATCCTTCATTTACATAGTAACTATTTTCTGAATCTTCATAGATAGCTCCATAATTTTACTTATTTATTTTCTACTAAATGTCTTGTTCCATAGTTTGAGTTTTTCAAACGTAAACAAACCTTAAGCCATGATTTCCTTCTCTTGATTTGAATTTATTTTGCATGTAGACACGAAGGCTTTTCTGTTTATAACACAAATGGAAATAGATGCAAAAAAATTTTTTTTAAAAAGGGAACCTGATTTGTAGGTTTAAGTTAAGTCTAGAATCTAACGTGCCTTGTATTTTATTTTCATCTAAAACTAAAGCCATTTCAGTTTGGACTTTTTGGAAAATGTTTAGGATATAGAGAGAGATCCAATCCAACTTTATTTATAAGGCTTTTTAAAAACGACAGCCAAAACAAAGTACATGCAGGATAAAGAAAATATAGAAACATGAGACTGAAAAGCAAACAATTAGACGATAATATCGCACTCGTAAAATTGGGTTTTAAGGCTTTTAGGTTTTAAAGTAATTTTAAAACTTCCAAACTCACTCCCGAAGGGTTGAGCTCAATTTAATGTATTTTATTATATCATTTTTGTTTTTATATTGACTTTAATGTCAAAATGATTGAATATTACTGTGTTTTTTTCTCTTCAGTCATGGCCTCAAAATATGGGCTTGTTGAACGTGAAGAATCTCATTTTAGTGAGAATGAGGAACGCCTTTATGGCGATATCGTTACAATGTGTATGCAAATTTGTGCGCTCTATATTTGCAGTCATGAATCAACATGGCGATATTCCAAATGCCGGATGTTTATTTGCCAAATGTTTTATTATTTGCCCAAATAGACTTTCAATTCATTAAAAACAGTCGAGAGCAAATGGAATAAAGAAATACAACGCTATACAAAATAACCGATAATATAAACACGATCAAAATATTAAAGATTGCACTGGTTGACACAAACTAACAAATGTTGCTGTGTGTGAGAAATACTACCACGTATTCGCTGTATTTCTACTTTCATCCACAAGATGGTGCTGTACACCCTGCAGTTCTCTGCCAAAAACCCTGAAGCAGAATCAGGCGAGGAGCACATGTGCAACAGAAAAATGGAAACAATCTGTGACCTGATTAACTGATGATATCTTCCTTTTCCTCTTCCGATCGGGAATAAATAAATGTCAGTATCGCACAGATATTGCGTTAATATCAATTTGAAGAAGTGTTTGAGCTCGTAATGTATATTAAAAAAAAAGTAGGCACCAATATGTCAAAACTGGACGTGTATGCCTTTAAACGCTTTTATTATATAAATGCAACAATTATAAAAAGAGATGTCAGCTGCTTCTCATCCGCAGACAGATGTTAGAGACACACTCGGTTGGTTTTTATGTCTTATAAACACCCAGAGCCTTTTCTAATCACCATCATACGCTGAACTGTGCGTGTCGTAATGGTCTATGAAAACAACTGAAACGATGCCGAACAAAGCGAAAGTCCACAGGTAATTAGAGTTTAGACGGTGAATATTGACAAACTAGTGCTGCGCCTAATTTCACCTTATGAGATTTTCCGACCCTCGTGTAGGTTAAAATAAGACGTGACGTGTTTTATTTGCATGAGAACACGACAAAAGTCACTCAACAAAAGGTCTGTCGCCTAAAATTGACTCCAATTTAAGTGTATGCTACCTTAAAAGCATTGTTGAGTTTTGTGTCACTTCTTAAACGACTCACTCTCCCACACCAAACCCCAATTTTACATCACAGCTCACACGAGTTGTTGATCTTCTGCTGCCTCTGTCAGTAAATTCACATGTGCTATGTTGTGACTTCTGCTATTTAAATATTTAGTTTCAATTAATTTCAGTGACACAAACTGACCACACGAGGCAGCAGAAGACCAGCAGCTCCTGTGTCCCCGCGAGCTGAAAATGCTGATTTTCTCTATGGAGTTTGGTGCAGGAGAAGGAGCTTCAGTTTCCAGCCTCTAAAGTCTTGGATTTTATTGAAGGGACTTTTCTTAAGTGGCTAAAATCATTTTTTTCCCTTGCGTCCCCGCTGGCGTGACATGTTTACAGTGACGTGAACGTCCGTGTCTCAGGCTGCTGTGGATTCTCTCTTTCCCCCAAAATGCGTCCAAAAGTCTTCCCTTTGTCAGACTTGTCCTGACGAGTTAAGACTCAGACTTCACTCTTTCACTTTTGTGGCACAGGTTTTCTGTTCTAAAGCGAAGCCCCGAACGTCCAAACTCCTCCAGAGAGCCACAGGGGGAAAATTATACAAGTGTTTTCACAGGCTGTGATGAATAAACCGATGTCTGCGAACAACGTGTTCCCATTAACACACGGATTTAAGTGCTCAGGCCTCCTACACATGAAAGACAGAGCGAGGCAGAGTGAGGCAGAGCGAGGCAGCTCAGGGGCTGGAATAACGTATGTTTTACGTCCACAGAACATTAGCATTTCTTTTTTGGTGTCTTATAAACATTCTGCTCTGTCACAAGTGATTTTAATTGACATTATGTCTTCTCTTCCTCTCTTTTATTCGTTCCACTTGATGCTCACATGTTTCCCAGTTGCGGTTTTTGTGTGTTTTTGGTAGCCTTTTTTTTTGTTTAGCATCTGTGAGTGCCTTTAGAAGCACTGTGACATAAAATGAATAATACACAATTATTATTATTATGTTGCCAGACACGCATTTGTTCATTTTATGCAGAATAAACAACACGTCGTCAACAGCTGCTGAGTTGGGACACTCCTAATGATGTGTAAGGTGGAAAAACACACGACTTTGTTGAAGTTGTTGTACTGTGTGACACACAGCGCCCCCTGTGCCCCGAAACCACACGAAATGACCGTGAAGAAGTGATTCCAGCCACTTGATGAAAGACTCGCCCTAATAAAATGTGCACCAGCTTAAGTCTGTGATGTCCCGGGGAACATGTTTGCCACGTTAACTTGCTGTGAGACACACTTTCTCCCCCAACAGGAAACTTTGCAAAGGGTTCACTCTGCCCACACCAAAGTCCATGGAGAAAACCAGTGACCACAGGACCTATCGATCCACTGCTGCCTCCATCAGTAAGTTCACGTTTGTTGTTTTGTGCTTTCGACATCTGTAATCCTTTGTTCAGATTTCCCTCAGTGACAAAAACTCATCAAAAAAGGCAGCTCCTGTGTCTCTGTGAGCTTAAATTGATGATTTTCTCCACAGAGTTTGGTGCAGGGAGAAGAGAAACTTCAGTTTCCAGTAAGAAAAGGCCGTTTAACGGTGAGATGTCAGAGACTTAAGCTGATGTGGATGATAGAAAGTGTGCTATCCCTTTAAGTTACGTCACTGCGGTGGAAGTATATGCATTTTTAACTTTTAATTTCCCCTGAGCAGTGAATTGACTGCCTCACACTCACCTGTGTGTGAGCAGCAAGAATATAAAACACAAATGTCATCAGGGGGTTTGATGAGTTCTCCTGCTGGAGGTCGACACCACACGGTGAGCGAGTGGCTGCCTGAAGAGACCAGCTGCTGTTAGGGGGGTCGAGGTTCAGCTGGGTCTTTCAAGATGAAGCAGACACTGAGTTTTGAGGCAAAACATGAGATTTAATCAGAGGCGATGACGTGAATTTAAAGAAGTGATCAAACAACCAAACAGTGAGGTTTTCACCTCTGCTGCTGCTGCTGCTGCTGCTGCCTCTGCTGCTGCCTCTGCTGCTGCTGCTGCTGCTGCTGCTGCTGCTGGTTATAAAAGTAGATCACATGTCTGTGTTATATCAGCTCAGAAAGACATCACTTCCCTCTGAGCTCCATAAAGAACCATCTGTGGTTAGTGCAGCAGATCAACACTCTCAGAGTCTGCTCTCAAAGACATGTTGGATTTGAACATTCTGTCCTGGACCCCCCCCAAATAAAAGGGTTTAAATTTATAAAACACACAGTTTGAGACAATTCTGCTGTGTTTTAATGCTGTGAGGTCAATTCAGTTCAAATGTGTCATTTTGGGACTCCGGTGTTTGAAAACCTTTGTTCTGATTCACCTCAGTGACACAAAGTGACCACACGAGGCAGCAGTGGACCAGCAGCTCCTGTGTCCCTGTGAGATTTTCTCTATGGGCTTTGGTGTGGGAGAGTGACATACTATCTGATACCTGAACTATCCCTTTAAGAGGGGGTCACGTTGGCAAGTATGGACAAGAGAAGCAATTACCGTTAACAAAAGAAATCTCTCTATGTTCATACGAGCATGTGACTACTTACTTTATTTAATAAACATGGGGGAGAAGAAATATAGTGCAACTATAATTTAACCTAAGCTGAACAAGCTCCACAGACAAATCCAGAGCAGATGTCACAAGTTAAAGCAGGCAGCGGCATTTTTCTTCTTCCACCTCTCTCTGTTTCTATGTATGCACAGTGTAAATCAGAGGCGCATGTGTCGCGTTTACATCTCAAACTTCAGCGTTTTATACAGTTTGTACAGTGGACATTTGCTGCGTTCACTGTGTTTATATTATATTGTATTTATTTGCCTTGTTCTATTTGCTTATAGACTATTTTTGTTATCATTTACCTGCCTTTTTTTTTTTTTTTGCTGTCTTAATTCTGTTCGATTCTGTGCCCAGAATGTCTGTTTGTGCACAAATGGCAAATAAACATTTTGAATTGTGAATATAAACACCACTTTTTCTTCCTCTGTCCTTCAGGTAGACGCCATGCTGCTGAAGAAAGTCTTAATGTGGACTTAAGTGTTAGTTTTTGTTTGATTTTATTTGAATTTCTAACCCTAAATGTCACATGCGGACCCTTTGGAGCTTGAATGAATGAATGAATATTGTCACTCAAAGCTCACTGTCAGTGAAAACAGTGACCACACGAGGCAGCAGTAGCTTATGTGAGTTTAAATCACTGATTTTCTCTAAAAAATTAAATATAAACTAAAATGAAATTAATCTCTCATGAGTGAACTTTAACTCAATCTGTGTATATAATCCCTGTGGTGACCCTGCCTTCGACAGGTCCCCCCCAAAAAAATCTTTATAAACGCCCCTGTCTTGTTTGTGTGGACGCGCCAAAATGAACTTACACACACACACACACACACACACACACACACACACATAGAAGCCTCTGAACTTTTTTTTTTCCTCTCTCCTACACTCGAAACCACGTGTAGGGTTTCAACCCCCCGACAGTGACTGACAGCTCCACGGACCAATCACAGCGCGGGGGCTTTCGCAGCCAGCGTGTCACGGGGCCAATGCCACTCGGGCAGAGGCGGGGCCACGCGCGGGGGAGGCGTGTCCTGCCCCTGTGCTACAAAGTCGCTCCAGCCTCAATTACTCCAACTTCTCCCACTTTAGGAAGAATAGTGCGGACGGTGGAGTGTAAAGACTCCAGTCCACGCACTATCTCACTCACACACACACACGCGCGCACGTACACGCACACACGCACACACCTCTGCAGCTGCTCTACCATGCACCACAGACATGTCACCCATCTGCTGCTCTGTCTGCTGAGCGTCGGCTTCTCTGGTGAGTTTTCACATTTCTTTACCTCTGACACTCAGTAAACTGTGACCTTGTCAGGACCAGGAGTCCTCGTGGGAGACCAAAAACCTGGTCCTAATGAGGCAGAACCCTCAGTCCTCTGCGGAGCGGGTTAAGTTTAGGTTAAGAAAGAGTAGTAAAGTTAGGTTATGGTTAAGGCTTTGTTGAGTGTGTTTAAATGAATGGGAGTGAGTGAAGGGTCCTGAGAAGAATATCTGTACAAACCTGTGTGTGTGTGTGTGTGTGTGTTAGATATAGGTCAGCTAAACTTCAGCTGATCAGTGTTTGTGCTGCTCTGACTCATCACTGCTCTGTTAGAATAATAATAACAACTCCTCACTCTCTCCTGGCTGCACTTCTCTTTACTTTTCTGTCTTTTCTCCTCCTCTGTGTGTGTGTGTGTGTGTGTGTGTGTGTGTGCGTGTGTGTGTGTGAACCTGAGGTTGAGCTGTGGAGTTGAACGTGGCTGCAGGAGTCACGGCGCATTAGCGCGCACAGTTCAGCCGGTTCACTGAGGCAGTAGAGCAGGACAGGAGTCTATTTCTTTTTCATTATTTTTTTTTCTTTCTGTTTGATGGAAAGTGACCCTCCTCTCCTCCTCCTCCTCCCCCTCTCTCCCCCCACAGCAGCGCAGTCTGAGCTGGAGACAGATGAAGTGATTCCCAGGCTGCTGTCCGCTCAGGACGCGCACCTGTCCGCGCGGCGCCGCGGTCACCGCTCCCTGGACGCGCCCGGGGCAGGACACTCTGACCCGGGCAGCAGTAACAGCATCCTCATCCTGACGCTGCCCGCTTTTGGCACGGAGCTGCATTTGAACCTGACGCGGGATAATACGTTCCTGTCGCGGGACTTCGTGGTGGAGGAGAGGCGCGCGGAGCAGAGCGCGGCGGTCACGCGCGTGCCCCCGGAGCAGCTGTGCTTTTACTCCGGCTCCATCATCAACCACACGGACTCTGTGGTGTCAGTGAACACCTGTGGTGGCCTGGTAAATACATCTTTATTATCACAGTGCCTGCTTCTGCTGCTAACGGTGTGACGTGACCCAGCCCACTTTGGAGTAGAGGCGTGGTTTGGACTTAAAACGGGTCACAAGACGTCAGACGTGTGTCACCTAAATCCTAGTTTTGAAACCTACTACGGTTTTTAAACAGTTGCAGTTTGTGTTAGACTTTCTTTTGGGACGTTTTCAGATGTTATAATGAGTGTGTATTGCGGCCCATGAAAATAATAACAAAAAACTCCAAACAAACCTAGAATTTCCAACCCACACAGATTTATTTTACATAAACACGTTGCTATGGTGTTGTCTAACCTTGTGTGGCGTTTTTTCTTCAAATGACCTAAAAGCGCATACATGAAGACAGACAGATTTTAAAACTGTAATTTCTGTCACTTCATAAATGTAAATGTAGGAGCTCCTGAAAGCTAAAAATATCATCTCTATCAGTAACCTTTCTGCAAATAGGACAACTTTGAAACGGGTTGCTCTCCCTGTTTTTCGCTAGTTTTGGACAGAAACAGGTGTTTGGAGGGGGGAGGGGGAGTCAGAGTCTCACTCTCTTTAAGTTCTAAAGGTTGATTCCACCCAAATGTCACTTCACTGAGACTGGCACCAAGAATAGAACTGGCATTTTTGTATTCATTATTATTGTTCATATGTTCCATCTTCTGCTGATCAACACTATTACAGTTACAAGGGTAACTGATCTTGGGGCCCCAAAGGAAAAAAAAAAATCACCCATTACATCCAAACTCCCTTAATGGGGCTTGTTACATGAGTAGTGATGTGCGTTGCCACGTATGGAGCCCCAAAAAACTTAATATAGAAGGCATGGAACCGCTCACTTTCCCATACCAAAGCCCATAGAGAAAACCATCAATTTTACATCAGAGCACACAGGAGCTGTTGATCCTCTGCTGTCTCCATTCATTAGTTCAAATGTGTTATTGTGGGATTTCTGTGTATAATAACTTACGTTTGGATTTACCAATATTGCTCAAATTTACCAAATGAGGCAGCAGGAGAGCAGCAGCTCCTGTGTCTGCATGAGCTAAAAACGTCAATTTTCTCTATGGAGTTTGGTGTGGGAGAGCGAGCAGTTTCCAGATGGAAAAGGCTGTCACACATGTGATAAAGTGATTTTTTTCCCTTAATGTAGTGATATTACTGAGAAGGCAGGTTGGATTACAGCAGCCTGGTGTGCAGAGACTCCGCATGCAGAGGCTGAAGAATTGACTTTTTAGCTGCTGTCTCGCACAGGTCGCTGCAGTTAATCTCTTAAAGCCCACAGACCCACCGGTGGGTCAGTCAGTTCAAAGTCACACCGTCAAGCCAAATCCTCAGAACCCGATTTCAAAAGCTTGTGGAGATCCTGTTTCCAAAGATAAATGTGTCTGGCAGAAATCTGGACAAATGTGTTAAAATGAAGCACAAGACATGCACTGTGTTTTTCCAGTTTGATGGAATGCAGCCGCACGAAAACAGAAAATAAACTTGAAGAGGAAACAAAAGGGGGCGACCAGTTTCTTTGACTGACTTTGCACAGTGCTCTCTGTCTAATCGGGGGTTAGGGGGGGGGACGACGACTGTGACATGTGGTTGTAAGTTCTGGAAAAATGGAGTTAATGTGACTTAAGAGTAAATTCAGTCAAAATTCATGCTTCTGAGGTGAAGAATAAACTTTTATGCTTAGGAAGAAACTGAATGTGTCCACCGTGAGAGGTTACACATTAGCTGAAGTGTTTGATGATAATGCTCTTATGTGAAGTGAGTGTGGAGGGACGAGGTCCAGCCTCGGTCCTGGACTCGCTCTAAACTCTGCTCCTTTATTTACTCCATATATCCTCCGTGACACTTGGAGCTTTCAGCGAACCCCTCGCTGAGTGACAAGGTTATTGTCCTGCTGTGTACAGACAGTGTGAGTCACACGGTGGGTTCAGTTACAGAGAAACACTGTCGCGGCTCAGACTAAGAATCTGTCGGGGAACTGAGGGACACCCAGTGTCTCCTCAGTAAAATGAACGGTGTCTCACTTTCAAGCTATTGTTTGAAGGTTTAGCTCAGGTAAAGCACAGCCAGATACCACCTTTTCATGATCACAACCTTGAGTGTCTACCCATACACCAATATCCGTGAACTTTGGGCGTACATTTTAGTTCAAAATATCCAGCCTAGACATGCATCAGACTGTCTAAAACTCACATGGTCCAGCAGCGACCATGCTCACTCTCCCGCACCAAAGTCCATAGAGAATTTTAAATCAAAGATGATTTTAAATCACAGCTCACAGCAGTTGCTGATCCACTCTTGTCACTTGAATGATAATAAAGTGCTATAAGCGTTCAGTGGGAGATGATTTCCTCACATATTATGTTTTAAATATAGTAAAATGAATCAAATGTTGACATTCCCTGCCAAGGTGTGTGTCTATGTTAGCGAAAATGGAAAAAAAGGAGTGAAATTTAAGTCAAAATCGAAGTCGTGTATGTCCATTTCAGCGTTTGTCCACCAGAGGGCACTGACAAGTTTACTGTGGCACAGAAGCGTTTGTTTTGTGTGGAACGTCATGTATCATTATCAACATCAGAATCCCCGTATTCTTTCAAGGCTGTGCTTAGACTAACGACTGCGTCGCCATGGAGACGAGAGCAGTCACGTGATCAGACGGGCAGGAGAGGAATCGGCACTTTGTTTACACCCAAACACTAAAGTAAATGCAAATTATAATATATCATTTTAGATTTAGACACATGTGGTGTTTTAAAGGCGGGACTGAAACATTAAGAACTGACAAATTGATGGATAAAAGTTCTGTTCACATGGCTTTATGATTTGAAGATATTGAATAAAAGATGCCATCGTTTTTAATACGCTAAATAAATAATTAATTCTAATTAAATTGAGTTTAACTCAACACTGAACTTGTGAAATGATTGTAGCAGCAAGTATCGTGTCATTGTTTGTTATAAAACTATTTGTTTACCCCTTTAACGGGTGCTTTTCTCTAGTTTTAAACCCCTTATTATAACTCTACAGTGTCTTAAAGCTGCAGTGTGTAACTTCTGTTGTATCCCACGGAGTGTGAGTGAAGTATTGTTTTTAGTGGCTCTGTGTGTCTGTATGTCTGTTTGTTGCACTTGACCAATATGACCAGCAGAGGCCGCCAGAGGCTTGTTGCGTGAATGGTATGAAGTCTGCCATCTCTGATTGCCTTGTTTTTGACGTTATTATTCTGCCCTGTTTCCTGCCTACGTTATTTGTTTGCTGTGTCCTTCATTTGAAAACGATCAGACTGAGGGAGCGTTTGTGTGTATACAGCTGCAGAGCAGGGGCGGGTGGAGACGAGAAGCGTTTACTCCATTGGTTGCATGGACACTCCTTTGTGTTTTAGCTCACTGTCGTTGTTACGTCTGTCTGTCCTGTCATAAAACAAATCACTTCCTGTGTGCAGCGTGGTTGGGAAACACAGAGGAATTTGTGTGGAGCTAGTTAGCCTGGCGTGAACAATGGTTTGAATACACTGTGTCTTAAAGAATATGTTAGCCGATGTATCCCGACCTTTTTAGATGACGTGTGTCCATGTTAACATGGCCACTGTGGACAGGTGCAGTGTTCAGTTGAAGTCTTCCCTGGTATTCCGTCAGAAACATGAAAGCAATGTGAACAGCCACTGGGGACTGTGCAGGAGTCGTAGAAATGTAGAAATGTTATTAGCAGCACAGTGTGTGCCAGATACTGCTTCACCACGTCCAAGTTTCCAGACTTGAGTGCTGTCAGAAGAGGCTGGTAGTCGCGCTGCCACGTGCACATGCTAACTGTGTGTTTGATCTCCGCTCTGATGTGGAGTGTGTTCAGGCTGTGTGTGTTTGTCCAGACTTCACACACACACACACTCACATCGGTGTGTCAGGGAAGTCCACAGTAAGTCGCACAGATGCCGTTCAAACTCTCGAATCGAGTCGTTACTGGACGACTGCCACGGCAGACTCTTTGACCTTTTTATTGTCATTCTGTTGATTTTCATTTTTCTTTTCCAGACAGCTGCTGGATGTTATATTTATTATTATTATTGTTATTTTTATGTTGAAAAGAAAATGTCTTTATATGTGATGCCCTGTCGCCGGAGCTAAGTAGGTCAGGCTTAGTCACTCCTTAATTGTAACAACTGAGGGTTTTTGTTCAGTGTGTTTGTATGAGACGCTGACACGTGCAGGTTTTAGCCTCTTAATAAAAGACTCACCTCAGGAAATTTTATATCAGCTTATGTCTGTCATTTTAGGATTATATTTGGTGCTTTATCTCAATAGTAGACAGCTCTTTTCCCACAGGAAACAGGGAAGTTTGTTTTGCTCTGTAAACAGCTCACTTTCCCTCAGCAACGTCTACAGAAAAGACAGCAAACCTAGATGTGTTGGGAAAGACTGGAGTTGTTGGTCCACTGCTGCCTTCTTGTGCACCCACCCACCTACCTACCTACCTACCTACCTACCTACATGTCTACTACATGTCTTACTTTCCTACTTACCTACAAATCCCCCCACCTACATATTAGCTATGTAGGTAGGTACCTACCTACCTACATAGCTAGCCACCCACACAGCTACCTACCTTGTTACCTACCCACCTACCTACGTAGCTAGCCACCCACCTAGCTAGCCACCTGTCTACCTAACCCTCCCACCTACCTACCTACCTACCTACATGTCTACTACATGTCTTACTTTCCTACTTACCAACCTTCCTCTCTACCCACCTTGTGAGCGATAGCCAGGAAGCTTCCTTCTACGATGTGTTCCATCATGTCAGTGATGTTGACTAATGAGAGCCAGGAGAGCTCTGCATGTGATGAAGTTAGTGCTGTAAGATGGAATTATGTGTCTGAGGTGAAGTTCTCTCAGCTCCATGGTTCAGCCTCTCTTCATTCCCACACCATCGCGTTGTTTTGTGATGATTAACGCGACATAGTCTGTTATGGCAAGGGTTTGTGCCTCTGTTGTCACGTAATCTAACGCATGCAGAAAGATTGAGCAGTCTGACCTCGGAATAGGTCAATTTAAACAAAGGGTTACAAACCCTGAAATAAGAAAACTTGGACTGGAGTGCTACACATTCCTGTAGCTTCACTCAGTGTCTTCATCGTCAATCATCTCAGGAGACTTTTTTTCCAGCATTTAAGGGAACGCCGGAACCTTCTAACCCCACTGTGAGGACAGACACTGGAGGCTCTGTCAGATCTTTGATGTCGTGTTGAAGGTGTGAGCTGAACGCGTCTATAAATAGCATCTTAAAACCATGTTTGTAAAAGTTGATGCGGTGGCATCAGATAACTCCAACCACAGCAGTTTGGCCTCGTCCCAGACTTAAACACAAGATGAGACGGAAGTGTGTGTTGTGTGTTTTTTTTTTTCATTCTGTGGCGATTGACTGACATCAAAGCAGCGGAAGAAAGTGTTTTCATCATCTACAGAGAACGGAAATAAAAATGAAACCATGCAAGAGTTTAAAATTGATCCGTAGATCCAGGAAGTTCCCCGTCTGCAGCACATGTTCAGATGATTGAACATCATGGGGATGGGTGGTTCAGTTGCACATGTCAGTATCTGGTTTGGATCTTATGCTGCTGTGACAGACATTTGATTCTGTAGACTCTGCCGGGCCTCGACATTCCTGCAATCAACACTCTTCGCCGCGTGCTGCGTCGTAGCTAACGACGTCTGAGGCTCGGGAAAGGTTTGGCCTTTTTATTTTATTACGTTTGTTATGAATCCCTTCATACAGCCAGTGCCAGGTCGTGTTTGATGTACACATTTTCCAATTTGTGCAAATGGAGACAAAGAGGACGGTGTGTCTGTGATGTTACGGCGATTGTATCGGGATAAACCTCTTGTTATGGTTCGGGTTGAGGTTCTTATTGGCACAAATGGTGGCGTCCAATCTAGAAAGTGATGGGTTGAGTTGGGAATTTGGTACCAAGGTCTGTTGGTAGTCTCGTGTAGAGAGGAACATGAAATCTTGATGATCTTTGTCTTTGTTGCTTTGAAACATTTTTCCTTAAACATGGCATGAAACGCCCTAAAATGCTGTTTCCGTGTGGATAAAATGCCAAAACGCAATAAAACGACTCTTTTTCATGTGGAGAGCTCCAGCGAATCATCCACTGCTCCGTCAATCGTAAGAAATCTCACTCTTGGATCGTTTTTTTTCTCTTACTGAAACTGAAATTTGTGAGGCCTAAGTGCATTGAAAACATCAATAACTAAAAAATTATTTAATGACACTGTGACACAGTGGTTTGAACCCTTGTCCATCACAGGTCCTCTCCAGGACGGCTCCTGTTTCCTCCTACCATTAAAACGTCTTAGGGTAATGGCCCTGAGCAAGGCAGTGACATTCAATCTGGACTTGGTGTCCAGTAGCTGCCCACTACGCAAACACTAGTACAAGGACGGTTCTGAGAAGAGGACGGGTGAAACGCAGAGGATGAATTTTAACCGGGGGGATGAATAACGTTACCTTAACCTTAACCTTTGCAAACTGCTTACTTCCCTGCACCAAAGTCCATAAAGAAAATTGACGTTTTTAGCTCACAGGGACACAGGAGCTGCTGGTCTGCTGCTGCCCCCTGTGGTCAGTTTGTGTCTGAACAAAGGTTTTCAAACACAGAAGTCGCAAAATGACACATTTGAAGTTACTGATGGAGGCAGCAGTGGATCAGCAGCTCCTGTGTGTTGTGATGTTAAAATAAAGTAAAATTGCAGATTTTCTGTATGGGATTTGGTGCACAGGAGTGAGCGGTTTACAAGGCGACACAAACTCCAGGTCTGTGTGACAGACGGACCGGATCTCGAAGAAGAAGAAGCAGAAATGATTGTGCTGACTCACCAAAAGCGTGCACTCTGGCTGCCACCCTGCAGCACATTTTCTTTTTGACCTACTTTTGAAGCTTCAGCTTACAACAGGAAATGGGACTGGAAAAGCAAAGCAACGGAATGACTGATCAACGTGAGCGCGACTCGGGAGACATTGTTATTGTGTGGAACAGAGCAGGCACCCAAACACTGACGAGGAACATAAGGAACATGGTCTGCGTCTGAAGCTGGACACTTTAAAGGCTTCTCTCTGCCACTGAGACGCTGTATTAGATAAACATGTTTTTGAAATGTCGCTGTCTTCTCACAGCATCGAGCTCCATGAGAAACAGTGATTGGAAACATATTTGTGTCCCGGGTTTTGAATTTGGGGCTGATTTTAGACTGTTTGTGTATTCTGAGTCTCAGTTAAAGCTTATTTCTGCCTTATATCAATGAAAAATTCGGTTAGCACGGGTTTGTGAGTCTTTCTGCGAGGAGTTTGTTTTTAGTAAATTTATATATTTTTCTTTAATTGATTTAGATTGATAGATAGACTTACTTTATTGATCCCAGACTGGGCAATTATTATGTTACAGCAGCATTTAAAGGTAGAGAAGAATAAAAGAGTAGAATAAAATACTAAATCTATACAAAATCAGAACTTTGTATAAATGTCTGACAGTAAAAACTAAATTGTTTGTTTTTATTTACTGTTTACTGTTTTAAATGAATGTAAGTGTTTTTATGGTTTCACAGTAATGCATACATTATATGCTAATATGAGCAGCGTGTGTCTGTTTTGTCGTAAGGTGGGAGGAGCCAAGATTGGTCTGGCAATCCTACGTACTGTACCTTTAATTTTTTTACAATGAGCATATAATTAAAGATGAACTTGTTGAGATGGTGACGTAATTAGTAGGGCATTAGATAACGTCTAAATATCTGTGTTTTAGTCTGACTTTAAGGGTTATTAACTTGACCCTTAAGGGTTCCTTTAAAAAGCGTACTAATTTGTTCCTAGCGACAGAAAATGCCACCTTCACAAAAACTACTGTAAAAATGTTATATATTCATTTTTTTTCCACTTTAAATGAGTCAGTCATATAAAGTTACTTCAGCCTGACATATGTACATATCAAATATTGATAATACATTTTTTTTAAATGTTAACCCTTTAAAGGCCATTATTTTTACACAACTCCACTGTTTTTTGGAGTAAATGCCACCTCCCAAAATATCATATAATAAAAGAATATTCCGTGGAAATAAAATGCATGAGGACTTGCTGTCCCGCTGTGGACACTCAGAGTCGTCTTTGTTGAAGACATTGGGAACATCTGTGCTTTTCTTGCTGTGACAAGTCCAACGTCCACTGGGGGAAAAAAAACGTCTGTTTACACGTTTAATCCGCACAAATCAACAGAAATGTTAAAATGACAGCCTGAGGTTTTTAAGGGATTTGTGTGCTGGAACTTTTCTCCCCCCCCCTTCTTTTTCTTGAAGCTAACAACAGTGAATTCATGCACTCTGGCATCACCACAGGCTGCCAGATACAGTTTTCAGTCCGCGCAGACACGTCCAGGAGCCTCACTGTGACGTCGTGCAGTGTTTTTTTGGTTTTTTGACTAAATCTGCGTCAAACAGCTGTATAATCTGACAGCTTTTACTGATCTGCAGGGTTTGCTCAGTGACATGGGTTTTTCTCAGACCTGAGGCTTTGACAGTAAATCCAGAAGAAACTTTTACACTGATCCAGTCGAGAGCCGCGGCTCCACAAAGAGGCCGTCGACAATAATCCTACACGTTTGTTGGACACCGTCCTATCTGTTCCGCTTTTGGACGTTTCCATCAAGTGACATCAGTATTCGCACACAGTGTGAGCACAACACAAAGGAACTTAAAAATGATTAATATGGACTGAGTTTAAAAAAGTACAGAATGTGAATCTGTTTCAGCGCTTTAATGGGGATATTCTTCATTTAAATGGACTTTCACTGGGTCATGTGACAAATAATTAACTTGATTTTATTATTTTTATTATTATCGTCCTGTTTTTGATTGTGTTATTATCATCTACGCCAATTTTTTTACTTTACTTAGAGGGTGCCATCAACTGACGACTGCAGCCCTTTGCCATATATCAAGGGTTACACACCCTCCATTATACATACACACACACACATATATGTATTTATATATATATATATATATATATATATATATATATATATATATATATATATATATATATATATATATATATATATATATAATGTAACCCATGTTCCTGTGACGATCCTCACAGTCTCATCTTGTCCATGTCTCCGTGTCCCTGCACAGACTGGTCTGGTCCAGATCGGGGAGGAGACCCTGTTCATTCAGCCGCTGGAGGAAAGCGATCCGTCGATCCAGTCTTTCTCGGGACGTAAACATCGACTGTCTCGTCACCGACGTTCGTCTGACGGCGAGCACGAACACGACTTCTGCGGCACCAGACGAGGTGAGTGATCATGTGATTTGATTCACGATTACGTGCGAGTTGACCGTTACTTCATTCAAGAGAAGTTTGTGACTTCACGCCTCAGTGGGGCTGCAAGTCAGGGTTGTTGTGGTAGTCGACTAATAATCGGAGGATCATTTTTTCAATTTAGATTTGTTTTGTTTGGTACCTGGTGTTTTTTTTAATTACCTGCTCCAGCTGAGCCAATACTAAAATGTCACGTCTGACGTCAAAATCTACAAAGTCAACAAAGTCAAAAATCTAATTATGATACCAAAATCTACTTAAATGATTCCCAAATCTACTTGTAATTCCAAAATCTGCTTAAATAATTCCAAAATCTACTTGAATAATTCCAAAATCTACTTGAATAATTCCAAAATCTACTTGAATAATTCCAAAATCTACTTAAATAATTCCAAATCTACTTAAACAATTCCAAAATCTACTTAAAATTCCAAAATCTACTTAAATAATTCCAAAATCTACTTGAATAATTCCAAAATCTACTTTTAATTCCAAAATCCCACTGATTGGTCAGAGAGCGTCGTTACTGAAGAGTTATGAGCGTGACGTCCGACACAAGAATCAAAGCCAACAATGTCCAACTGTAGATTAAAGTTAAGTATTTTAATCTAAATCTAAAGTAAAGACTTAAAAATCCCTGAAAACATGATGTTAATATCCAACATTTAGCAAAGCAAGTGTCTAAAATCTCACTATTGAACAGAGGAGTCTGGTGTATTTAGAGACAGCACCACGTTCATAGTGACTGTGTCTCTGCTCATGCAGGAAGTGCTGAACGATTCTGCGAAGAAATATTTTTTAATCCGCTGATTCCAACGATTCTAATGATTCAGTTGTAACTGCTTTGCAAGTCGCTCGTCTGAGTGTTTGTGTCGCGTGTATAAAACCACGTCGCGGCAGTTTCACGCAGCTGTTGCTGAGAGGACCCCGCCCACGCCGGGGAGGAGCCATGAAGTCACGGAAAACGACGCGGCTGATACCAAACTGAGTGGAGTCGAGCTGGAACCACAATCATAGCGGCTCCTGCACGTCGCTCTACAGCTGCACACCTCGCTCTCTCTCGCTCTAACAGCTGAGTTCAGGGTGGGAATAGTCTGGAAGTTTCATGGCCAGGTCCAACGTTTTTTTTTTCTTTTTTCCGAGCGGCCCATGATGGATGACGGAGAGCCGGTGATTATCCTCTCATGTGTCTTCATTATCCGTTGCAGGGATTTTGCGGTTTCCAAAACAGACAGTGATGCAGCCAGAGAGGATGCTCAGTGTCGTCCTGCTCCACACAGGGACGAGGGTGGAAGAGGAAACACCCTTCTCTCCTCAGTGTGTGTTTGGCATTTCATGTGTTTCATGTGACTGGCACCGGCGCTGAGTGTCTGTAGGTGTGGACCTGTCTCTCTCTCTCTCTCTCTCTCTGTGTGTGTGTGTGTGTGTGAGCTCCAAGGAAACTGCGGCTGCAGACTGTCTGCACAGTAAAACCTTTAATGCTCCGAGGATTGTGTGGATGGGGTCAGGTCATCTTTTTTGTGTGACATCAGGTTGTTACTTTGTGTCCTTCATTAAACCGTAGCTTTCATCAGCGACAAACCGAGAAAAACACGCTTTTGTTCCATGGTTTTAGTTTGTACCTTCAGACACTGTTCACGTGTTTTCGTAGTCACAGTCAAACCTATTTCTTGCCTTTGCAGGAAGTAGCGCCGCAGGTTCGCGACCTTAGTCGAACGCTCTCTCCCCGTGTGCGCGTTGGTTTTCATCGGGTTCTCAGGTTCCCTCCCACTGTCTGAAGACATGCAGATTTTGGGGGATTAATCGTGTGAGAATGATTGTTAGTCTCTTTATGTGTCCCTGTGATGGACTGACACTTTGTCCAGGTTCGTTTTTCGTTTTTTTGGTTGTGTGGATGAAGACATTTAATTGAAGACAGTGAACGCCACATTTACGGAAAACCTTTTAAAAACGACCTAGAAAAAAAGGGTCGTATAGGTAAAGCTCTGCTTCCTGAGGATAAGGAATGACATTTTTGAAGAATTCAAAAAGTGAGGACAACTTTCACGAGGTGAGGACAACTTTCTGAAAGTGAGGACAGCTTTCAGAAAATGAGGACATTTTTAGGAAGTGAGGACCTTTTAAAAACAACATAGAAAAAAACGATTGTGTAGGTGAAGTTCAGCTTCCTGAGGATAAGGAATGACATTTCTGAAGAATTCATTTTTATCCCAGTGTGAAACAATATTGAAAATACTGGATACAATGTTTGTGTATGTTTTTATGTCTATTTCCATGTTTTTAGACTGTACAGCACAACTCTGTTACTGTTTTGAATGTGCTTTATAAATAAAGTTGGATTGGACTGGATATCGTCCGAGGCTTAGTGGAGGCCGTGTTGTGTTTGAGGTCCAGCTGGGTTTATAGGTGAGCTGTAGTGGATCCGGTGGCGTGTGTCTCAGTAGGACCAGGGTCTTTAGGGACCTGGTGGTGATGGAGCTGAGCGTCACTGACGCTGTGGCAGGATAAATCCGCTCAGCAGGAACGGTGTGTGGTCCAGCAGCTTTTCTGTGGCTTCAGTCTGACATCAGCTGCACGTGAAGGACCCGCAGTTTCCTGAGGAACTTTAAAAAGTACTTTGATTTGATTCTCAATCTTTTGTAGACTAGACTTGTCTCGTTTAGTCCAGGATCGTTGGTTTTATGTCACGATGACTCAACGGTTACCGTTGGTTGGCGGCAGCTTCAGGTTAGCGGGAGGAGCTAACGTAGCAGCGGTGCTACAGCGGCTACAACTGCGACACTTTGTTTTCCTCGATTCCACCTTTTGATTTCGGAGGTCGAGATCGCGAAGTCGTTTCAATCGATATTCGATCTACAGTGGAGAGCGTGACTACCCTGCTTCACGTACTGTTATTGTTATAAGATTTATTTTTGATCTTTTGTCCTCTGCTTCCACAAGAGTAAAGTCATTGGTTAGTAATCAGACTTGCGTCGCAGCTGATTGTCTTCTTTCAGTCGACCCTGGAGCGAGTTAAATTCCATCTTTTCAACACACCTTCATTCATTAAAAAAGCTCCAGCTTCTCAAACGCCCCGTTTTGCTTGTCTCTCTTTAGTGAATGAGACTTTAATGTGTGTGTGTGTGTGTGTGTGTGTGTGTGAGAATAGTTGCTTGTTTGTGCCCGTGTGTCCGTCCTGTGACTGACTGGTGTGGGTTGGTCCTCGTCTCTCGCCGGGTCAGCTGGGGCTTTGGCTCCGGTTTCCCCCCGAAACCCTCGCAAAATAAGCATTAGAGGATGAATGATTTGATTTTCTTGCTTGTTACCCTCCTTCTTACACTTGGACAAAGAGTGCTTTGCAGATAGAAAAAAAAAAAGAAAGAAGAAGAAGAAGAAGAAAAAAAAAGAAGGAATTCCATGCTTAAATCTTTATTTATGACATATGGGTCAAATTACAGAGGATGGGATTTGTCTGATTCTTCAGAATCTTGGGAATGTTCCTTACACTCACCTCAAAAACCCTGAAACATCTTCCAAGTCCCTCTGCAGCGATATGCTCGCAGTGAGCTGTGTGAATGAACTACTGTCTGCGTCTCCACCCTCCGAGCCGAAGTGGGCCAGCCGAACATCCCAGGGAAGCAATGCTAATAAATCACGGCTTTCAGAGCAGCATTTACTGCGATCTGCCACGCTTTGATGTTCATTCAGCCTCAGCGAGACGCTGTGTGGAATGCAGATGTTTCCTTATTTAATGTGCATCTCTTTTCTGCAAAGTTCTTGTTGGAACCTGCGCCGCCTCTCACTGTTAACGCTATCAAACACAGACAGCAGACCCCACCCTCTGCTCTTTGACATTAATAATGTGCATACTTTCCAAACCCTCCGCGTCTCCCCGCCAAGATTATCGATTCTGGTCGGCGGAGGAATTCGCTGAATCCTGAATGATGGCAGCGTTCCGTCGTGTGGAGCTCACCTGAACACAGGATCCAGTCACAGCGACTAATGATCGGCTGGGGAAGTCATGGAAAAGTTAAATTAGTTGCAGACTTGAGTTATAGTTATCCAAACATTTCTCTGAGCACAGCACTGTTCTGGAGGCAGAATGGAAGAGTGAGGCCAGAGGAGCACTTCACTCAGCCAGGAACTTGAATTAAACGTCTGCTGCAGGTTTGATTGCTCCTCAGTAGATATGTTTGACTTTTACAGACTCTTCTTGGAGGCATTCACAGAGGAGCAATAAATATTAATATCCAGACGAGCCAAAAATAACCAAAATGTTAGTAGATGTGCTGCGAAATCCCCCAACTCTCAAAGGATAAGTGGTATAGATAATGGATGGCTGACGTTTAGAGGTGACATGTCTTTGAATAGCATTTCAATTTCCTGATTGCAACTATGTGTTTGTGTATTATACATGCAGCCATTACGGCTCAAGAGTGAATGATCGCACTCATGGGGGCGATGGTAGCTCAGTGAAGCTAGAAGCTAAAGCTAGAAGGTTATCTCACACAGTGACACAAAAAAAACCAATCAGTGTTGCGTAAAACGCGTCATCGCTGTTTGTTCACACCTGCGGCTCCACTACACTTCACACGTTTTATCCACAGAGACCAAAAAGACAAAGCTCGAAATAAAGTCAGCGAGGAACGTCGTTCGGCCTGGTGGTGGCGATAGACGTGAATGCACACAATAACAGCACAGAAAGGATCTTGTGGGAGGAATAACGTGGCAACACTTAGAGTTACCTAATCTACTTCTACTTCCTAATGCTAGGAGCGAGTGTCAGTGAATGCTATGTATTTAGCTCAGTCTTAGTTTGACGTCGGTTATTAGAGCTCCAACAAAGATCAGATTATAATTCAAACCCTGGCTTGAACTGAATAATGGAAAAGAAAGAACCATAAATTCTCTCTGCATTTGGGTGCAGGGAAAAATATATATACTGTATGTATCGATATCAGTTATCAACGCAATCACAAAAACAATGTTATATTATCTTATATCATCTTATGTCATCAGAAGTCTGGATGTACTGTAGATTTACACAATAAAAGCGAATGTTCTTGTCAGACGTGTGAGGATTTTAAAGCACACATGGTTACAATATTGACGAGTTGTGTAGGTTAACTAGCAAATCTGGAAACCGTTACGACAATACATGGTGCATTAGCGTGATTTGTCCAAAAAGTCAAAAACATTTTTCGTGTAAAGGAATTCTGACATTGTCACATCAGGAAGCGTATGATGAAATAAAAGTAGGTCAAAGTTAAAAAAAAAAACCCCAACCTTGCATAGATGAAGCCTTAAATATGAACGTCTCAGCCAGAGGAAGATGGCAGAGTTTAGAGCAACAGTCAGGAGGAAAACCACCTTCCAGAGGTTTCTCCTCCAAAAGAAACCACAATGTGAAAAATGCCTCCAAAAAACCTCTTTCACAGATGTTTGTTGGACAAAAACACTCTCTTACATCTGGCTTTTGTCGTCGCAGTGAAGGGCCGCAATTGACTTAATTGCTGTGTTAATGACGCTACGGCCAAAGTGAAGTATCTGCTCAGACTCTGCCGAGCACTGACGGGAACGTGACACCTCATCCAACACACACACACACACACCAACACACAGCCTCCAATCCATATCATTATACAATTATATATATAAAGCAAATTTAAACAACAACAACAGTTGACCGAGGTTCCAAGCGAGCTGAGCAGATACTAAAATGTGACGTCAGAGAGTGTCGTCGCCGCAAGAGTCATAAGCGTGACGTCCAACACAAGAATCAAGGCCAACAATGTCCAACTGTAGATCAGTTAAAAAGACTTAAAAATCCTACTTACAGTTCCCAAAACTACTTAGAATTCCCAAATCTACTTATTGTTACAAAATCTTCTTATAGTTCCCAAATCTATTTATAATTCCAAAATCTACTTATAGTTCCCAAATCTATTTATAATTCCAAAATCTACTTATAGTTCCCAAATCTATTTCTAATTCCAAAATCTACTTATAGTTCCCAAATCTACTTATAATTCCAAAATCTACTTATAGTTAATTCCAAATCTATAATTAAAATCTATCTTATAGTTCCCAAATCTATTTATAATTCCAAAATCTACTTATAGTTCCCAAATCTATTTATAATTCCAAAATCTACTTATAGTTCCCAAATCTATTTATAATTCCAAAATCTACTTATAGTTCCCAAATCTATTTCTAATTCCAAAATCTACTTATAGTTCCCAAATCTACTTATAATTCCAAAATCTATTTATAGTTCCCAAATCAATTTATAGTTCCCAAATCAACTTTTAATTCCAAAATCTACTTCGACTTGGAGACACTGTCTTAAAGACAGGAGGAGAGGTGAAGATGGTGGCCAGGATCAGGACAGGATTAGAAATGATTCCAGGGACAGCTGAGGTTGAACGGTTTGGAGATAAAATAAAATAAAAGTGAAGGTTGAGATTGTTTTGCTCATGTGTCTTTCAAATCAAATTTTATTTAAGAAAACAAAGGGGGGATTCTGTTTCCGCTTCAGACAGTTTGATTCACTTCTCGACAGGTTTTTAATGTTTGAATTTGGACTGACAGCCCCAATGTGGACGTAACCCCGACAACCGTGGACATGAGGTGAAGAATAATGACAGTCCCTCTACAAATGAAGACAAGTGGTCTGGTCTGGTCTGGTCTGACCGTGGTTTGTGCAAATAAGACAAATCACCACCGAATATAACGTCTCAGACGTGGTGAGCAGTCCTGACCCTGACGACTGAGCTGCGCCCCCAGAGTTACATAACACCACCCGAGCTGAAGACCACCAGCACCTCTGACAACCTGTATAAATAAATGTCTTCCATATGTTCATAACTGGGTCATACGCGGTAAGAGAAACCTCCTTTTTAGAAGGAAAGAAGAAAAACCTGCAGAGCCGTGTGTGTGTGTCGGGCTGCACCGCCTCCGTCTGTTGGTTAATTATGACACATTTTCTCATATATTCATAATCTTCACTGAACAGGACGTCGTCGCCTGATGACGTTCATTGATATTTTTTTGTACTAAATGAAACCACAGTGAGTTTAGTCTTTAGTTCTAAATACCAGTTAGTCTTAGTCATATTTAAGTCATCTGAGATGTTTTTAGTTTAGTTTCAGTCGACTAAATACCATCACATTTTAGTCAACTACATCTACTGCTTTATTATAATTTTTCAATTACTTAATGACTTGCTTTTTGTCTGTGGAAAAGAAGGTAATTGATGGACATTTTTCATAGATATTGTAACATAAATATCTTGACAATATCAGTTTGTGACTTAAATGTCATGATTATCGTATTGCGACTTAAATATCGTGATAGTATTGTATTGTGACATAAATATCTTGACAATATCGTATTGTGACTTAAATATCGTGACTATCGTATTGTGAATTAAATATCGTGATTATCGTATTGTGACTTAAATATCGTGATAGTATTGTATTGTGACATAAATATCTTGACAATATCAGTTTGTGACTTAAATGTCATGATTATCGCAATGCGACTTAAATATCGTGATAGTATTGTATTGTGACATAAATATCACAATAATATCGGTTTGTGACTTAAATATCGTGATTATCGTATTGTGACTTAAATGTTGTGATAGTGTCGTATTGTTACATAAATATCGCGATAATATCCCATTGTGACTTAAATGTTGTGATAGTATCGTATTGTGACTTAAAATTCGTGATTATCGTGTGGACATAAATATAAGTGATTATAGTATTGTGACATAAATATTGCGATAATATCCACATTGTGATTATCGTATTGTGACTAAATATCATGATAGTATCAGACAGACATAAATATCGCGATAATATCCCATTGTGACTTAAATATCGCGGATAGTATTGTATTGTTACAAATATCGCGATAATATCCCATTGTGACTTAAATATCGCGGATTATCGATTGTGACTTAAATATATTATCGATTGTGACTTAAATGTCGTGATTATCGTATTGTGACTTAAATGTCGGATTATCGTATTGTGACTTAAATATTGTGATTATCGACATAAAATCTCGCGATAATATCCAATTGTGACTTAAAATATCGTGATAGTATGTGACAGACATAAATATCGCGATAATATCCCATTGTGACTTAAATATCGTGATAGTATCGTATTGTGACTTAAATATCGTGATAGTATCGTATTGTGACTTAAATATCGTGATAGTATCGTATTGTGACTTAAATATCGTGATAGTATCGTATTGTGACTTAAATACTTCTACCATTTCTAACGATTATTTACTCTGTTGAATATAATCGCTGATACAATCGCTGATACAGTGTTTTCTTGCAGTAACTCAAAGCCTGTGAAGTTTACACGGCTCAGTCACTCCTCATATTCCTCCAGGCTCTTATGCAATATGACACACTTACCTCGATCCAAGCAGACTAAACTGCTGCAGCACAAAGAATGCATGAGAGAGAGGGAGAGAGGGAGAGAGGGAGAGAGGGAGGTTTTCATGTTATGCATTCCTCTGGACAAGGAGGTGGAGAAGAGAACAGAGGAGAACCAGAGGAATGGAACAGATGGATCAGAGAGAACTAACAGAGTCCAGACAGACATGAACGCAAAGGAAAGAATCTATAATCACAGCTCAGGTCAACAGCTGCTGATATGTGTGTGTGTATATATACAGTATGTATATATATATATATACAGTATATATACATATATATACTGTGAATATATATGTGAATTCTTCTCCTTCTTCTTCTTCACCTTCTTCCTCCAAATGAATCGCATTTTTGAGGCTCCCAACATTCCCCAAAACTCACGGTTTTCTGCGACCGCATCAATTCTGGTGTAACTTTACGCGTCAAAGTCAAAGTTGTTTGGGTGAAAAAGTGTCAAAAATTGTGGGCGGGGCTAAAAACTGACGCAAAAAAACTTCTATTAGTTCACCTGGTGTTCAGGTTAACTGGTTTTACGTTTTTATGTGTTTTATTGTTTTGTTTTTCATATCCCATCTGTTTGATGTATTTATGCGCTTTGGTCGATTCAGTTGTTTTTAAATGTGCTATAGAAATAAATTTGGATTGGACTGGATCCGTTGTGTGCGACCCCTAAAGGGAGAAACCAAAAGAAGAAGAAGAAGAAGTTGAAGAAGAGGAGGGTAATGGAACTATAGGGTTTTTTGTTTGAGTTTTGCTGACACTAATGGAAGTTCACTTTGTGACCATCGTCTGTGAGTCTCCAAACAACATTAATTACTTCAGGCTTGAGCAGCAGCAGCAGCAGCAGCAGCAGCAGCAGCAGCAGCAGCAGCAGCAGCAGGAGACGTCCAGTCACTGTATGAGATCATGTTCTCCCACAAAGGTTCCTGTTCCCCTGCAGTTGTGAAGAGGCTCTCACACTTCAAAGCCCTGTGTTATTTGACTCTGTGTGAGTCCATCGCGTCCTCTTTTCTTTTTTATTACAAAGTTTCCTCCTCTCCACTTTCTGCTGGGAGTCTCTTTTTTGTCTTCATAGGTGGGTTTGGTTTTAATTTGATGTGAGGCCACTCGCTGTCACTCGCCTTAGCTGGAAGACTGCTGTTGTTACAGTGTTTTTATAATAAGGGCCTTGTTCAGTCCTGGCATTAAAGGAATAGTTCTTTTTTTTTTTTTGAAGCGTGGTTGTGAGCTGTATTAAGACATTGCCAGCGCTGACTTCTATCCCCAGGAACTAACCTGAGTCACTCGTAAAAGCAGATTTCAGCCACTTAACAAAAGTTTCACCAAACAAAAAGTATGGCTGCTTTGATGTACCATATCTTGAAGTATATAGTATTAACTACTGGGTTTCACAGCCTTTTTCCCACTTAAAAGCTGCTGTGTGTGTAGCTTTCTAAACCACTTACCTTCTCTAACCAAAGTCCATAGAGGAAATCAGTGATTTTACATCACGGCTCACAGCATCAGGGCTGGAGTTGAAGTTCAAATGTGTTATTTTGTGAATTCTGTGTTGGAAATACCTCATTTGAATCACCTCTGTGACAAAAACTTGCCAAATGAGGCAGCGGGAGTCCCCACAAGCTAAAAGTGTTAATTTTCTCTGTGGGCTTTGATGTGGGAGATTGAGCAGTTTACAAACTTTAGTTTCCAGCCATAAAAGACCATCAACCAGCAAGATAATATCACATTACATGAGTCTTTTGTTCGGAGGCTTAAATCTGTCACTTTTACTTTAAAATCCGTCGTGAGAGCCAATCACAGAAGAGTAGTTCTACGTTTGTGTTGTTAGAAAGCGTCTCAATCTGGCTGATTCTTCATCACTTTCAAGAAAGTCCTTAAATCCACAGCACTGTGTTACTTCTCCCTGTTGTTTTTTCGTGTTTCTAACGTTGGTTTTCCTTTTTTTTTTTTCCAGTGTCTGGGAAGAAGAAGGAGAAGAGGTCAAAAGCAGTTGAGGACGTTCGCGGGAAGAGAAACGCCATCCGTCTCCATGACGTCTACACGGTGGAGACGGTGGTGGTGGCGGACTCGGACATGGTGCAGTATCACGGCGCCGAGGCTGCGCAGAGGTTCCTGCTGACCGTCATGAACATGGTGAGAATCCCAGACGTGAACGCGAACAGTCCAGACTGACGGGCGGCATGTTTTGATTTGAAAACGGGATATTTTTTTTACAAAGTTGCTGTGTTTGCTCCAAATGTCGTCTCGGTGTAAACACAGGCTGTTTCTGAGTCTGTAACCTTTAAAGGTCTAATATACAACATTCTGCCTCATAAGATGTCAGGAAACAAACTGTGTAAATACACACTGACGGGTCAGTTTTTGGAGCGACACGTCGCTCGTACCAACTTTTCAGTCTTAATTCTACGTGACATGAATTCAGTGAGGTGCTGGAAACATTTATGGACTCGTTGGCTACACATCCATGATGCAAACCTTCCATCGTAATCCAGCCGTGTTGGTTTATTTTGAGTTATGGGGAGGAAAAAGGATAACATCCACCACAGACTTCAATAGTCTGTGTGTTGCGTTCAATGTCCTGTCGTAAATGGTAAACTCTGGTTCCAAACATTATTATTATTATATTAAAAAAATTAAAATATTATGTTTTGGTCTTATATTGACGCTCAACGTTACAACGTATGCTGTGATGCGTTTGTAGTCAGAACCCGGGGAATTCACTTACCTCAAGTAAGGTTTTCAAGACACAAATTTTGTCAAATTTGTTTCACATGAAATGATTCCAGGGCTGCAACTAATGATTGTTTTCATAATCAATTAACCTGTTGATTATCTTCTCGATTAATCCAGTAATCGGTTGGTCAGTTTTTTTTTGTTAGTGTGAAGCAAAGAGATATTCACTTTTAAGAGACTGAAAATCAAAGAACTTGGTTTAATTGTGAGTAACATAGCAATCAAAGCAATTATATTATAGTTTATATATATCTAGTAATTGTGATTCACACCCCTACAAAGTACTGTCTAATTTTTAACGGTAGACATGTTGCTATGTTGTTTGTGTGCACAAAATACCCTGTTGTGCATTGGTACTGCTAACAATGGCTAGCCCAAGATACACTATATGGACAAAAGTATTTGGACGCCTGACCAATACACCAACAGGGACTGTAATGACGTATTCAAACACTTTAATGTGGACTATTAAAGCAGCTATAACAGCTTCCAGACTTTCTGTTTCTATGGTGAATTTGTGCCCGTTCATTCTGTAGAGCGTTGATGAGGTCAGACACTGAGAAGGTCTGGCTCGCAGTCTCTGTTCCAGTTCATCCCAAAGGTGCTGGATGGGGTTAAAGGTCAGGGCTGTGTGCGGGGCCAGTCAAGTTCTTCCATACCAAACTCAAAGTCCATCCCATGTCTTTATAGTCTTTGCTTTGTGCACTGGGACGCAGTCATGGTGGAACAGAAAAGGACCTCCCTTTAAACTGTTGGAAGCATAGCATTGTCCAAAGTGTTAAGATTGTCCTTTATTGGAGATAAGGGGGCTAGAGACCACACCTCGTCCATGGTATTGCAGACTGGACCTTTAAAAATACTGCTTCGTTGGACTATAAAAGAACAGTGACGTGAACCCTCTAATGACTTAATAACACGAGTTACTGGACGTAAACGTCAAAGCTGATGTGTCACAGACGCTCACACACGTTAAGAGGTTCCCAGGTTTCTCGTGTCCCGCTGCAGAAACTTCATGTTCCAAATCTCCTGGGTGCTGGCTGTTCTCCAGCGCCGATGGAGACGAGCCAGAACCACATCCCTGTTTTGTCACCCATGCAGCCGTGTACAACAACAGTCAGGTTCAGCCAACTGTACAAACCTGCTTTGTACTCGCAACAGCTCAGGGGAACCTTCTTAGCTTTGGCTCAGGCTTTAGAGGCCAGGACAGGGGGAAGAGGAGAGACGGACACAGGAAGAAGCAGCTCATCTGTTTTTCTATCATTCAACATTGAATTGAGTGTTTGTGTGTATGTGTGTAACTCTGAGTTTTGTGTAATTGTTGAACTTTGCAATCAAGCAAAACCTATTACTCCTGTTATTAGCTTAGAACGTAGTGGTGGGAATCGTCAGAGACACAACAGTACGATATTATCATGATATTTAAGTCACAATATGATATTATCACGATATTTAAGTCACAATACGATATTATCATGATATTTAAGTCACAATATGATATTATCACGATATTTAAGTCACAATACAATATTATCATGATATTTATGTAACAATACCATAATATTCACAATACTTAAGTCACAATACGATGTTATCATGATATTTATGTAATAATACGATATTATTATATTTAAGTAAGAATATGATTATATCACAATACTTAAGTCACAATACGATGTTATCATGATATTTAAGTAAGAATATGATTATATTCACAATACTTAGGTCACAATACGATGTTATCATGATATTTATGTAATAATATGATAATATTCACAATATTTAAGTCACAATACGATATTATCATGATATATATGTAACAATACCATAATATTCACAATACTTAAGTCACAATACGATATCATGATATTTATGTAATAATACGATAATATTCACAATATTAAAGTCACAATACGATGTTATCATGATATTTATGTAACAATGTGATAATATTTACAGTATTTAAGTCACAATACGATATTATCATGATATTTATGTAACAATACCATAATATTCACAATACTTAAGTCACAATACGATGTTATCATGATATTTATGTAACAATGTGATAATATTCACAATATTTAAGTCACAATACGATATTATCTCGATATTTATGTAACAATGTGATAATATTCACAATATTTAAGTCACAATACGATATTATCATGATATCTAAGCCACAATAATATGATATTATCATGATATTTAAGTCACAATATTATTATTATGTTATTTTCTTCCTGTTTGTTACTGTCTGTAAACCTGTGCTCATGTGAAAAGTGTTTTATTTATTTGTGTTTATTTTATTTCTTGCAGGTCTACAACATGTTCCACCACCGGAGTCTGGGAGTCAGGATCAACATTCGCGTCACCAAGCTGGTGTTGCTTCACAGCCGCCCAGTAAGCCTCACCTCTCACCCCCTGTGACCTCTCTTAACCTCTGTGTTGACCCCAACAACCTGACTCTCAGCAGATGCTGGCCACACCCACCTGTGTGTGTGTGTGTGTGTGTGTGTGTGTGAGGAATCTCCTTCATGCCCCTAGAAAAGAAAAGAGATTCTCTCTTTTACTCTTTGCTTTTGCAGTCGAGTCCAAAATAACTTTAGCACCTTTTGCATCACACATCTATCACGCCCATTCAGCAGCGGCTTGGGGTTAAGTGTCTTGCTCCCAGACTAAACGGAGCCTGGGTTCAAACCCCCGACCCTCCACTTGTAAGGTTGCCCACTCTACCACTTATCCATACATGTTAGGGGGACGTTCTGGCAACCAAAAAGAGAATGTTCTATAAAGGTTGAATGAAGGTTGTGACCAAAGTAACATTAAGGGAACATTCCACACCAGGATGTCAAACCATAATGTTGATTATTGCACAAATGCACAAAATACTGTACACTTGCCACCAAACTATGCAAAAGTTCCACCCTGACATTGCACATTCATCCATAAACCATAATGTCAGCTATTGCAGTCGACGTTACCAAGGGTGGTAAGGTTTCTAAACTCTGAAATGTCTGTTTCTGCAGTCTCTTTATAAGCTAGCTGTGCATTTAAAGCGACGGTTGATGGATGGATGAGGTTAATCTGCTCTCTGTGTCTGGTCCTCAGGACAAGCTCCATGTGGGTCATCATGGAGAAAGGTCTCTGGAAAGCTTCTGTCACTGGCAGTATCAGGAGTTTGGTGGACCCCGGTACCTTGGCACCAACCATGTTCCTGGTGGAAGAGATGACATCCCACCGGTGGACACAGCCGTGCTGGTCACCAGGTATGTGGCACACACTTTCTTGGATGGACGAACTCTTTTGTCCAGCGGATCATAACTTTAGCAAGAGTCCGATGAGATGAGATGGAAAGTGTCTAACTTACTTGCTAGCTGTTAAATGACACCTTGTCTTACTTAAAAGTAGTGTGATGTTACTCAAGACATTTCTGGAGACCTTTCTTTTGAAGGTCTTTGTCTGATTTTGGCATATTTTTACTAGGGCTCATCTCAATCTTGCACATCTTGCACGTCTCTGGTCTCTGGTTTCGGTCACGCTGGGTCTTGGTCCCTTGAAGCCTTTGTCTTTTCTTGGTCTTGATACTCTCTGGTCTTGGTCCCTAAAAGCCTGGGTCTTTTCTCTTGGTCTTCAAACTCTCTGGTTTTGATCATCACTGTAAAAAGTCTTGCCCTGAGTACTCTCTAGTATTGACTTAGTCCTGATGCCCAAAAGTCTTGGTCTTGCCAGCTCTTGGTAGGTTCTAGTCTTGTCTTGTTGTCAGTAGATTCTGGTCTTGGTCATGACTTGGTCTTGGTCCCTTAAAGCCTTTGTCTTGGTCTCAGTGTTGGTCTTGACTCTGTCCTGGTCCTTAAAAATCTTGGCCTTTTTTTTGCTCATCCTACACTGTGGTCTTGGTCTTGGTCTTGGTGAGTGTGGTCTTGTCTACAACACTACTGTCAGGTTCATTTGGAGTTGGAATAAGTCTAAAACCCACAAGGCGTTTAATAAGCTCTCCTTCCTCCAGCTGCTCTCGTTTACTTTCCCAGTCCAAAGTTCTTGTCATGCTCATCATGCTCCTGAAAAACTTGGTAAAAACCTGACAAACTTATGGCCAAGAAATCTTCTCTTCCCATGAGGAATCTCACTGGGGAGATTGGGTTTTTCTAATCCCGGACACAAGAGCATTTCTCATTAAATGTGTGTGGGAAGAATTGAAATTTATTTTTCCCATTTCATTCCTTATTCATTGGGATTCTCTTTGCACAATCACAGTTAATTGGCTTGTGCTTGTCAAAAACTAAAAAGACACACGATGGGGCACCTTTTCATTCACCGGTGTTACTTGTGGATAATCGAGACCCCAGTTGCAGCTGATTTCTCACAGGAAATGCAACTCTGTGCCGCTGTTACCTGCAGAGAAGAAAGAGGGAGCAGGGCTGAAAGGAATCCTTTTGTTTAAACGAGTGCTCGTGTCTGCTGATAGATTCTGTCTTGTCTCCTTTTACGGCGGAGCGGAGGCAGGAGGGCATGTACACAGTGGCCTTTTGTTCTTTAGGTGGTTCACAACAAACCCGATCTGCCCTCGCATCTCTGCCCTCCCCCTTCACCACCGCTGTCATGAGTCTTCCTCTGTGAGGACCGCAGCCGTCGACGCTGCCAGCAGCCGTCAGAGCGAGAGCGAGGCAAATTAAAGCACAACACTCTCGGGTTTCCTGCTGCGCGTGGTTGCTCAGGGTCCTGCATGTGTGTGCTCGTGCCAGTGTGGATGACATGCCAGCAGTCCATCCCTTACAGCTTATTAATAGGCTCTAAGCAGGAAATAACAAGGTATCTGATATTGGTGTCGAGATGATTTCATGTCACTCACAGGAAAAGGTATATAAGGATCTGGTGGTTTGAGGAGCAAGGCGCTGTCAGGGAATGGCGTCCTGCACCTGTGCAAATATCTGAGCCCTAGATCTGTTTAGACGTGGTATTAACATCCACCGTGAGTGGACAGCATTTTTGAGACATTTGTAGAGGTTTGAAGCCTATGGTTTTTAAGTCCATTTACACGTGGGTAGTCATACATATATATCCTCCATTGATGTGGTCAGGCACTGATGTTGATGATGGACGAGAAGGTCTGGCTCTCAATCGCCGTTCCGGTTCATTCCAAAGGTGCTCAATGGGGTTAAAGGTCAGGGCAGGGCTCTGTGTGCGGGCCAGTCAAGTTCTTCTACACCAAACTCAGAGTCAAACCGTGTCTCTTCTTGCTTTGTGCGCTGGGACACAAAAGCACAAGACCACTTATCTACAGTGAAGGACACTTCTATCATGTCTTGGTATGATGAAGCGTTAAGATTGTCCTTCACTGGAGATAAGGGGACTAGAGACCAAAGCCTGATTAAGACACCTGACAGGTGATAGGTCTGTGGAGATTCCTCCTCTCCAAGTTCTTAATTAGTAGTTCTTACTAGTAATACCCGTGATTTTGAATGAATATCTAACTGCAATTATTTTGATAGTAAGTTCAAATGCGATATCGTTGAGACTGTTTAAAATGATTTCTGTGTGATATATGTGCAGATCTGTGAGAAACGAAGATGTTCCTCTCAGTCTGTAAAAGAAGACGCATATAGATCAAGAATCTAAAATGATATTTTGACACATTTACTTAATACACTTACTTAATACTGCGTGCCCCTGCAGCTTGATAATTGCACTAGGCCGTATTACGATTTCGATAATATTTCCATTAATTGGTCAGCCCAAGCTCCAACCTCAGTTCCTCGCACGTTTCATATTTCATCACCTTTGACCTGTGGAGGTCCGGTTCCCGGAGTGGGACCTGCAGCTGTTCACATGTAGACGAGGACTGCGGTGAGTCAGTGGGAACTTCTCCTCCTCCACTGTTGTCACTGTAGTGTGAGCACACTCAGCGTCAGCCAGGGTCGTAAAAAAAAAAAAACTCTCAACGTTTACGACTTCAGGCTTTTCCCTTCACACCTGGTGTGTCATCGGGGCAGAGGTTTGCCAGGCACTGAAGGGTTACACCTGATCTCCGCAGATTTAAGAGGAGATTTATAAAGTGACATACATAATACAATGTTACATAATACAAACAAAAATGGCCTTTATCCCATTCAGTATTCTATTAATTCTTTGGTCCATAAAATGTTGAGCAGTGATGAGATGATGATGTTCTCAACCAAAATGATTTCTTTATTATATGGAGCAAAGAAAGTAGAAAATATTCACATTGAAGGACCTGAAAAATGTTAGAAAATCACTTAATCTGATCGGTAGATGATCGAAATAGCTTGTAAAGTAATTTCCAAGAGATGTTTGGTAAATTAACACCTTCATTATATACATGTTATTTGTATATAACACAAAAATCTTATTTAAAAGGTTAAAATGGTGGCAAAATTGTATTTGGGGACCCAAAAAAATCCACCCACGACCCATCTGTGGGTCTAGACCCTGTCTTTGGGAACCACTGATTTTCTACTCGTCTGAACTAAGACACATAATTGTTTTTAGGGTTCAAAAATGTCAGGGAAGTATGGACATGTGGTAACATGTCAATATTTTTAGTCTCTTTAACCTGATATATGAGATATGACTATAAAGCTGCACACAGTTTGTTTCTCTGGACTCTTAACCGAAGTTTGAGAGTGAAAATATTTACATAATTTACCTGCAATCATTGACTATAAATACGGTCAAATTCTGCTGTGACACAAATAATTAGCCTTTAAAATTTAAGAACCGTTATTGAGTGACTTTTTTTTCTAATATAATTTTGTGGATTTCATGGATATTATTTATATCTAGTGTATTTCACATTAATTCAATATAATTGAATATAACATATGACGGTTTAAAAACCAGGAAAAGTCATCACAGATCCTAACCATGATATAAATGCAGATGCTGATATATTGCCCAGCCATAGACGGTGGGTCTTATCTGCATTTTAAAATAAAAACACACTATTGTGCCACGTTCAGAATGAAAAAAACCCAGAAATGCAGCACAGGAATTCATGTGAATGGCGTCAGTCTGTCAACAGAACACGGGTGACAACATGGGTGGGCTCCAGGAAAACAATGCAGGTTTGTCTGTGAAAAAAAAGAAAAAAAGAAAAGTTGAATCCGGTTCAACTTTTCCGCAGTGGAGCGAGACGTCGCGTTGTTGCGTAACGACGGGTTTGAAGAATCGTGGAACTGTGGGTGGACGAGATCCCGAATCCTGCGGCGGCTTTTGTCAAAGCTGCTTCACTTTAAATTGCTTTTGCCCCTCAGGTAGAGTTCACTTCACCTCCACGTTACGAAGACACGGCCCTGTGTAACGCGATCCACAGACACGAACGAACCCGCGGCCCGTCCTCGCCTTTGAATACGAGCTCAGCGACCGTTAAAGACGCTGTAATGCAGAAATAAAACGTGCTATTATTAACTATTTCATTTCATTTGAGTCATGATTCAAATTGTTGTGTATAAAATTGAGATTGATGTCGACCAGGACAGTAAACTCTATTTTCTATTTTCTTTTTCAGAACAGACTTCTGCGTCCATAAAGACGAACCCTGCGATACAGTGGGTGAGTAACACACACACACACACACACTTACCCTTAACTTAAACCTATTCCTAGCCTTAAAACCAGGTCTTAACCCCCAAAAAGCCATATAAAGTTGTTTGGTCCACACACATGTTCCTGAAGCTATCCTTTTTAAGGATAGGCGCCATGTGAAAACTCATATTTGAATTTAGTTAAAACAGTTAAAGGCCTCACCCTAACGCGAACCCAATTCTAACCCTCAACCACATCTTAACCCCGAAATAGCCCCTTAAATTTGCGAGGACAGACCAAAATGTCCTCTCTTTCCTCGTTTCTATGCTTTTTTTTGGTTCTCACAAAGATACACATACAAGTACACACACTGTAAATGAAACACAGTCAATTCAATGAAAGAAATGGTTGTGCATTTGAGTTCCACCCGAGAAGACAAGCTGTGAAGTGTTTGTCAGACGGAAGACGTGTCACATAAATTACACCTTTAAACCTCTTTGATATTCATAAAAGGGGGGAATTTCCCTTTAGACACAGAAAGGAGGATCAATGTTTGCTCTCTGAAGGGGTTGACACTTTTCATCTTCTGTGTGTGTGTGTGTGTGTGTGTGTGTGTGTGTGTGTGCCCTCCGGTAAACTAAATATAGCCACAAAACAAGCTTGTGTGGTCAAATAGGGAAAAGCAGCAGCAGCACAAAAGCAAACCTCTGTGGCTTCCGTGGCCTGTGGCCAGTTCTTTGACTTGTACGGACATAAATCACAACTGCGCGTGGAAAAGGTCCAACATTACATAATAGAGAAAACAGGGAGGTTTCACAGTGGCAGAAAAAAAAAAAAAGAATCCTTGTAGCAACATGAAGCTCTGGACCTTTGACGAGTGAGTGGAGGTTTCACACGTCCTGCGTCGCCCTGACTGTGGCTGGGTTTGAGATACTGGATATTTATGCCAGGGCGGCTCCACAGCCGGTTTCCTGTGCACTCGCAATTCAATTCTCTGCAAAGGCCGTGGGACTACGAATTAAAATTAGCCTTCACATCATTAATAATGTGTTCTGTCCCTGACGGCAGAGCAGAGCAGTTACAATGTAAGTCCCTTTTAGTTTGTTTATCTTAGAGTGTGCAGAAAAACAGGGCACAATATCACAAAATTCTTTATTTTCATGTAGAAGATGGTCTATGAAGGTACCTCGTATGGTTCCTCGCCCGTCTGCACTTAAAATAAATCCAGGTGTTAAGAGATAAACACAAATAAAGTGAATGGAATATTATTTTAGAACATTTGAGTCCTCTGTGACCATGTCTTTAAATGTTTCCCTGCTCCAACACATCTTACCATCATTAGTTTTTGACGTGTTCCCTTAGATGCAGGAGAAGACCAACGACCATACTCTTTGTCTTCTGGTTAATGGTCTGTCATTTTATAGCGCTGTATGGCAACCTTCCAGTTGAAAGACGACTTGGTCTACCGCTGATCCATTGCTGCCCCGTTATTGACTCAAACCTGATGCTGTTCCTGTAATGCAGTGTTCTACGGCTCAAAATATGTAAAACAATAGGCTGCATACGTGCATGTTGCCAACATTGACATTAGTAATTAAAGCACAATGTCAAGTAGGTTATATAATGTGTAGTAACCAGGTTAGCCATGTGTGGCGCTGTCGAGTTACTTACGTGATGAACGACTTGCACAAGAAGTCGGGTTTTGTCATTTTGACCAAGAGACACGTTCTTCCTCCTCCATATATACGATAAACACAAAACACGGGTTATTCCAGCAAATGTGACCAGACTAATTGAGTAACAATTAGCCACCAGGGGGCGACTCCACTGGTCTCTTGATTTCTAATGTCAGTAGAACATTTTCCTGATGCTCTGAATCACTAGTTTCAGCTCGTCTTCAATAGAACATGATGTCAATTTTGTAAACTATGTTCATATTTAGAGGAAAACCAGTGTGATTATCATCTGGTATCTTGTATCATCTGTGAGTTTCAGCTTTCAAAACTGACATGGCGGCATTCAAATCTCAAATCTTGAAGCTCCACAATAGGAGTTTGTTTTGCAAGCGGAAGATTGCATCGCTGTTTACACGCAGTATATGATTTTTGTAGTATTTTACACTTCGCTGACACCTTTAAGTCCCATAAAACACGTGGGGTCTGTAAATTAGGGAGTGCCCTGCTGTTTTACATGGTTCATTATGGTGACTACCATATGGAGATGGTCTGGAACACCCAGAATCCAGAGCCAGCCTGCAAGGAGGAAGCCAAGATCCTGCAGCTCATCAAGGAGAGATCATTGGGAAGTGTATGACAACATTTACTGAGCTCGCAACAGAAGAATGCCTTGGCGAGAAGACTCTGGTGATGAGAATATTCCCCATTAAATGTACGGCCCAGTGAAAATAGAAGATAGGATTGTCTGCGGTGCAGAATCCGTTGGTGGAAACTTTCAACGGACGCTCCCTGCGGGTCCTGAAGGTCAAGTTAGAGATGGGAAGGAGGTGGATTTGCACAATAGGATGTCTATGATATTCAGAGTATCAAGCAGGGACTGAGGAGCTTGGCAAACACAGGCTGAAGGATTGGTCACGTACGTTGACATCAGTGGGACTGACAGAGAAAATTGGAACATCCCATAGTGGAATGAAAGACAACAGATCTTTCTTTCTGAAGCTTCGCCACAGTTTAATGTTAAAAACTGTCACTAACTTTTAAATATAATCAAATGTTAGATTATAACCGTTGTCAAATGAGTTCACACAGTGTTTCAGCTGCATCCTTTAGATTTTAAAGGAGTAAAGAACTCTCTTGGTCAAATTTACATTTCCACAAATGAACCCAATAATACAGAATTTGGCACTTTTGATCATTTTAGTTGAACCCAGGGAAAGCAGATTGCAGCCATTTAATTAAAGCTTCATGTTATAAAATCTATGGCCGGGTAAGTCTATGATATATTAAAACTACTGTTGTTTTTTCTCTCTCTTTCTCACCTTTTTATGACTGGAAACTAAAGTTGGAGTCACTTTTTAAACTGCTTACTCCACACACGTCCATAGAGTTGTTGATTAACTGCTGCCTCCATCAGTAGAAACATTGTGCTCTTTTGTGACTTCAGCGATTTAAACCCTTTGTTCAGATTTACCAAAGTGAAACAAACATTCCAAAAGGAGTCGTAATTACTAGCCGTGTTGTGGACACTGTCTCTCTACCCGCCATTGATGTGAGATTCCGAGCGAAACCAAATTACACAGACGGACTTTGAACAAGATCTCAAGGACAATCACTTGTCCAGATGCAGAGCGTGCTGCAAATCAATGAAAGTGGACGCCATCATGGACGAAGACAAGCTCTTACAAGTTCTCCTTCCATCTTAAGCTGTGTCAGCACATTTCGGTCCTTGAATTTCATGGAATTGGTCCTGGAAAGAATTTGATGTCAATCAAGGTGTGGGATATATAACTACACTTCAAAAACTAGCATTGTTGCCTCACAGCAAGAAGGTCACCGGTCCGCACTGAGGGCCTTTCTGTGTGGAGTCTTGTCCAGGGAGTGACCCCCACCTTATGCCCCATGTCAGCTGAGATTGGCTCCAGCTCCCTCGCGGCCCTCATGTTGAGGATAAAGTGGTAGAAGATGAATGAATGGATCATCTCCTTATCTCAGTCTTACCTTACATAGCTGGACTTCCCACACGTTATCACATATTATCAGTGTGCACACAGTGATGAGGTAATGGAAGTAGATGTGGACAGAGGCAGTGCTTTGTGTTATGAGGTGTGGTGGCAGCTCCTGGCCGTGCACTGCTCTGCCCTGCCATAATACTCTCAGCCTGCTAATCTTACTGCACAATGAGAACACTCCTGCTCTTTGTGCGAGCAGGCCCAAAGTGTGTGACCCACTTTGAGCCTCACTATAATCACAGCACTAATTTAAGGTGCTGCTCCAAAAACTCTGCCAGGTGTCTCAAGCTCCATGTCAGAAGGCGCCGAAATACACATAAATTCAGCCGTGGAACATGATTCCAAGAAACCACAGTTGTTCTACATTATACAGAAGATTTGGTTGGTGTTTTCCTCAAGCAAATTAGCTCTGGGTGAACCCAGTCAAGTCTGACGGTGTCCTGCCAACTTCAGAATCTCCTAAAGAAAAAAGAGGACCACTCACAAACCCCTGGTGCACAAGAGACGGGTTTAACGTGATGACGACAGAGAAGCAAGGTTGAGCAGCTTTTGCCGGACATCCAACATGACGGCCACTGAAGACCAGTTGTCTTGCTCCACGGAAAAGTCCCCAGACGCGATTACGAGGCAGCCATTGCTGCTGGAAAACTACAACAATCATGTTTGTTGACATGGTCTAGTTGGTTGTAGGTCTGTCCAGCCGTGTACAGAGGCACTTTGATCTACGTCCATTGGTCAAGCCTCTTGAAAGTGGGAGGTGATGAGTCTGGAAAGGGTTCCAGATTTTCTCCCACTGATTAACAACAAGAACTACTGTTTGAGGAAATCACACTTGCTGCTACGGCCATCTTGTGATGCACAACTAATTTTGTAGGTCATAGGTAGAAGAAGATTAGTAGAATTCCTGGGAATATACTATATCTTTTTCTTGTTTTTGTTGATTAAAAACAGAGGTTTTTTACTGGACCAGTTCAGACATGGCAGTTATTGGTGATTTATCCTTTGTAGGTTTGCGGTCTACACAGGAGGGCGTCTGGGTCCAGTCCCCGGTCGACCTTTCAGTGACTTCTGCAGTACATTGAAAACTGCACTAATCATTAATTGCTTAAATGCCTGTAAAAGGGAGGTTTGCGGTGTTTTGGCAGCTCATAACTCTTGGTTTTTGGTTGTAAGGGTGAGGAATGTTGACGGTCTTGGTCAAGATAAGAATTAGATCAGCCTTGGACGTCTCTCTACCCCACCAGACAATCCATCAGTGATAGCATACCCAACATTTCATAAATGCTTAATTCGAAAGTAGCCGGCTCGTAAATCACCCGGGATAAAATTCCAAAAATCTTTCATTCAGAATCGTCTATTTCATGAACTCGGCTCTGGCATTATCACAAGCCCACAATCACCTTCAAGAACTAAAAAATAAGCCACCACTATAAATCAGGCCTTGCAGTGTTTGGCTCCAGCTGTGTTTGTTTACGTTTTTTTCCAGACTGATGGATGAAGACTCTGGGATTTGATGTCAAGATTGTGATGATTTTCTCATATAGGGTCTGGAGATGTGGCTGCTGTTCGACTTCTTCTGTTATCTTCATGATCTTCGATGACCAACACTGAATAGGTCACCAGACCATGCTGAAAGGGTCAGGGTATGAAAGTGCATCCATCATCCCGTCCACTTGTATTGTAGGGCTTGATTCGACTCGATTCTCAATCTTTTTTGTCCCTCTCTTTTAGCACAGATGGTTCTGCCATTTTTAGACTTGTCTAGTTTAGTGTAGATAAGTCTAACATGATCGATCAATCGATATTCAATTTACAATAGAGATCGTGACAGCCCTAGTAAGTACCATCAAAAGTACAGCGTCGGGCACCCAATTCTCCGCGTTACTGCTGAAATGGTAAATGGTTTGTGTAGCGGTTTTCTCGTCATGACGACCACTCAAAGCTGCTTCACAGGCTAAGTGCCTTGCCCATGGACACATTGGCACGCAGACTAGCGGAGCCACAACCTTCAAGTTGAAAGATGACTCGCTCCACTACCACTGAGCTACTGTCGCCCCAACTGAAAGACAGCAATGCTCAAGTAAAGCCAAAGATCCCCATTGCAACTGCAGGTCATGATTTCACCCCATTAAAAAAAGAGAGCAGTGTTTCTGTTGAAGGCCGTAACACACACACACACACACACACTGTACGTGTGAGTGCTTCATTATCGGTCAGTCCACTGCAGTGATGTGATCCCGTTACTGTGAAATCAGTGTGATCAGCTGCAGAGTCCAGTGGTTAGCAGGTTGGGTCTCATGTGTGCAGAGGGAAACAGTCCTCGCCCCCTCCCTCTGTGAAATATGGGAAATGGAATATCCTTCATGATTGGAAACTGGAAGGATTCGGAGGTCAAACGAGGAGCGAGGAGTGATTAAATAAAGGAACTGGCATGTGTCCACTTTCATTGTAGGTCGTATTTAAAAGAGCTTTAAGAGTTTTGTGCAGGTAACTCTGCGTTCCTTTTTGTTTTTTTTGCGTTGGAAACCATAATACTGTGAATAAATGAACTTGCATTTAATTCTCCTCTTGCTTCCCTCCAGTTGCACACGTTAGAGTCTGAACGCTGTGTTTCTGTGCTGCATTAGCAGCTAATGAAAACATGTCCCAGGTTGTTTATAGTAGCTCAAATGAACATGAGGTGTTTTTTTAAAACCAGACCTACACTCTCATCTGCTATTTGTCATTTGAGGCTAATGTTCCTATGTCGTCTGCTGCTACAATTTCTAATGAGAAAACAGCAAGATTATAGCCCAGATTAAATTTGTAGGACATTACTATAGTTGCCATGACCCAGCTTGTCGGCTCCATGGAAACAGGATAAAAGAGGCGTAATTATTGAATATATTTAGATAAAGAGGAACTCTGATCTTTATATTAGTAAATGGATACAGCCTGAGTTCAGTGCAATGGTGGGTGGGACTGGGATAAAAGTAATATTTGTAGTTGTATCCCATTTCCTGTGTTTGCTTAACTGGAGCAGGGGTGTAACTGGGAGATTAGGGGGTTGGTGGGATGTTGACGTTGAACGATGTCCGGCTGACTGGAGAGTCATGGTTGACTTTATTTAGTAGCTGCTCACTGGACTGTGAGGTGACACTGTACAATCAGCTGATTCATAGCCTGCGTGTATGTGCATGTACACATGAGAGAGAGAGAGAGAGAGAGATAAACCATTTTTTTTAAGTATAAAAAATCATTTAAATTTACATCTTTTAAATATAAAACGACATTTCTTGGTTTCCAAATTTCCAAATCAGACCATTTAAAGTGCAGATTGCAGTTCTTGGTTGTTGATACAATAGATCGGAGGTTTCGCACTCGTGGTCCACGGGCCACATGCAGCCCAACAATCAATTGTGGCCCACCACTTCATAGCTGCCAGTGAGAATATAGACACAGGACTATACTTAATATATTAGTGTTTTCATTACAGTTGTCCATGTTATTATTCACTTAATTTCAGATATCTATGTCTGTTTGTGACATCATTTTATTAATTACACATCATTCCATATAAAAAGACTCTTACGTTGAAATTCTTTGATAAGTAATAAATATCTTTATCATGATAGCAAGATGGAGTATTGTGTTATAATTTTAAGCTCGTATTGGGCACCCACCGGCCCCCTCTTGACCAGACTGGACACTCAATGGCCCTCGGTTCATGTTGCGTTTAAAGGTTTCCAAGTCCTCTGTCATTGTATAAAAGCGTTGTGTCTTTCCTGTCCTCCATCCTGTTTTTCTCTACTCTAATAAAGAGTCCCTCTGAATTAAAATTTACACCCAGAATAAACATGGATAGTAGAGTGTCTTCCAATCAGTATGTTTACATGCACAGTTTAATCGAGCTAAGGCCATAGTCCGACTAAGACAAGCAATTGGACAACTTGCAGAGTCTGAGTTTACATATGGAGGAGACAATAGATTTGTTGGCCGGGTACGTCCGACTCCACCTCAGTGGGTGGTGCTGTATCTCTCTATAAGCCAGTGAATATTGAATCAGTTTCGTGTTGAACTTTATGTCACAGAAAACCAAACGAGATGGATTGTGCTGTGAACATGGCTCATGTCGTTGCCGACTCCAGTCAGACTAAGCGTATACATGCAGGAGTAATCAGACTATGAATCGCATTATCCATGCTAGTGCAACTAAGACTAGCTCGATTTTAGTCGGACTAATGTGTTTACGTGACATTAAGAAAACCACATTATTGTCTTAGTCTAGCTAAAGTCTGACTTTTAACATGCATGTAAACACACTGACTGAGTGGAAAATAGTTTTCTTTAAAATCACAGGAAGGGCACTTTTGCCGAATATTTGCATTAAGAACGGAGGTAAAAGCCAAAGCCGCAGGACAGAGAGAGAAACAAAAACAGAGAGGCATACAACAACAAAGCCACATGCTATTTTAAAGCACAATTTGGACAAACAAACAGCCAAGCAACGTAAATTGCAAGATATACAAGCGACCTGTGCTGATGAAGACAGGAATCACAAAAACCATTTGTTGTCATTTCAGTATAAACATTAGGAAAAACAAAGTCTGCTAAACTGTTGGCAATAAAACCTAAGCTCATACCACAGCAGCTGTAATTATTAATAAAAAGAATGTGAGGAAGAGGAGAGTAAAGGCAGTAAGTGAGTGGAACAACAGAGGAAACAGATCATTCACTGTCTGCCACTATAAAGTGTTTTTGGATCATTATGAAAATCTAGTGACAAATGACAACAACAGTGATAAACTTGACAATCACTGAAAGTGAAAGATTAGATTTAAAACAATAAACTATTAGAGCTTATCTCTCTTAAGGGTAAAAGGAGCCCATTAAAATGGACAGATTAAAGCGGTTCCCTGAGTTTTTCTATCTGAAGTCTTCAAACAGGGACATCCAGATGTCCTTATCTTTGTTAAAATGTCTCAGGTGGACATAAAACGGCAGTCGTTAAAGAGCAACTCTCTGATAATACAAGAGATTTGTATTATTGCTCGTTCTGGAGGCTCTGGAAAATATAATTTTTATAAATCTGTGACATACAGTCATGTGTCATCTGCATAGCAGCGAATCACATGCAGCGTTTATCTCGTTTATGGAAAGGGGAACAGATTAAACTCTTGGAGGACCCCACAAAAGAAAGAAGCATCTGTTCTGAAGAGGCTTCAGTTCAGATAAGAGGCTGAACCAGTCCAGAACCACATCACTAAAGCCAAGTGGTCTGTCAACAGCAGGCAGTTTGTTATCTGTGACTCTGTCCAGAGCAGCATTTGTGGTATGCAATAACGGGAATATCGTTAACACAAGTAATCAGAGGAGCTGGAGGAGCTGCATTTTTTTTCTGCATTTTGTTTGAAAAAAATAACATAATAACTTCATTTGCCTCAAGCAGAGGGATAAGCAGAAGGTGTTTCTTTGTTTTGTTTTACATTTATACTGACCCATGCATTGTCTTTTTAAGATTATGACTTCATTTAATCAGCGAATAGAAGATTGGTAGTGGCAGCACATTTTGGTAATTTTATCGTTTCAATTTTAAGAATTACTGCTTCTTCTTTAAGCCTAACACATGCAAGTGGTGTTTTTTTTTACGAATATTTACTCCAAACACAAACCTGGCTGTCTCCATGACAACAGCCGGGCCACATACCGATGCTGTACAGTATATCAGTGTATAAGACAAGTGTTTCTTATTTGTGTCCTGTTTATTTGCGTGTGCAAAGGTTAGGCTGACATCACGGTCAGTGGAGGCAGACTAAGGTGGACCAGCATGTGTTATGAGTCAGCGTGTGTGTGTGTGTGTGTGTATGCGTGAGAGGGTGAACAAAGCGTCTCTTCCAGGCTGACTCAGGCCTGTGACGTCAGCACTGGGAGCTTCCACTGCCCAGGACTCAGTGGCTCATTGGGAAGCCCTTCATGTTTTAACGGCTAATTAGCGCAAAATAAATGGCGAGCCAAAGCTGCTTGTGGGCAGAGGCTGTGCTGTGAGTCCGCAGGCCTGATAAGGCTTTGTGGCTCTTTTGAGGCTGTCTGGCTGGATGTGCTGCCAGTTCTGTGAGCCAACACAACAGTGTTTGATCAGCCAGCTCACCCCTAACACCAGGTCAGAGCCCGGCCTCTGATAACCACAGCGCTGTGGATCGCGGCTCTTTGTGCGGGGGCTTTAGCCTCAGAAGTGCTGCCTTCAACGGTTCTTTGATGCTGCAGGAAAATCTCAGCCTCATCTCTGACCTCACTGTGGAACTTCACCACTCAGCTTTGTGCTGGTCACATGGAGATTTAGGGCCACTGTGGTGACCGTGAATCTGATCTGCTCATGAAGAACTTGGTCCATTGACTAAACACAGTCGGTCGTTGGTCATTGGCAGCTCTTTTGGGCCTTTAAACCTTGGCTATTTGCTGTGATAATGGTGGATTACCAGGTCGTATTTACAGTATATTGTAGAAATGGTGCATTCCATACGTAGCCGTGGTTGGAAATGCTGACTCAGCAACTCCCTACTACATATTCTGCTTCCGTAAAGAGAAAATAACTGGCTCACAACATGACTCATTTAAAAGTACTTTTTTGATATATATTTACATGTTTACAATCTTAATGGAATATTTGTGTGATATTCAGGCTTTTAGGATGGGATCAAATTTTACTTTTCTAGAGACTGTCTTGGACATGTCTCTCTTGATAAATTTTAATCTCAATGAGACTTTTCTAAAAAAAAATATATATACATATATATGTGTATATGTATATATATATATATATATATATATATATATATATATATATATATATATATATATATACATTTATGGTTAAAGCGGAACTTTGCTTACAGTTTGGCAGTACGTATTTCTGCGACAGCACCGTAAACATCCATCCTCCCTTCCCCTCTCCTGACCATGTGTACTTGTGGGGTCGTGTTCATGTCCATGCTGGTCGGCAGCCATTTTGTACGCTTTTTGTTTTTTAGTTCTTGCCATTAAAAAAAAACAAAAAAAAAACAGCCAATCCGATGTTTACTCAGCTTCTTTTCCGTGGGCTCTTTTCCATTATCCATCCTCTACCGCTTGAGGGTCGAGCCAGGGTCACTGTGCCAGTCTCAGCTGACAAGGGGCGAAAGGCGACGTCACACCCTGGACAGATCGCCAGTCCATAGTTTTCGAATTTTCTAGATATCACAAACAGTCGAGGAGTTACAGTAAGTTGTTAAGGAGAGTTGTGTGAGGCGGAAACTGTGTTTTTGGGAGGCGAAACTGTGTTTGTGATGTTGGGCTACAGTATGTAAATAATACTGACTTGACTTGACTGTGACTGCTTGTGGGCACTAATGTATTGGTTCAGGGTTTCAAAGCTAATCAAAATTATTTGACTTATCAGCACTATTTACTGAATCAGCAAAGCAAAAAAAACAAAACCTGGAGTATGTGTAAGCCTATGTGCACAAATAGCGGGGGAAAAAAATCTTGGACGTCCAGATATGCAAACAAAGACGAGCCAAGACCCAAAGATCCAGTCCAGACTGTGCAGCTGCCAAATATAGAGTTATTATCACTGAAGCCAGTGATATGAAGAAATGCTAATATGTCATAACAAAGGAAGGTGCAGCTTCACTGTATTTGAATGAAAACAACACCAAGAATGTGCTCTTAATGGTGTAGGTCTTAAATATAATAATGCAAACACATTACTATGTGAGCAATATATTCTTTTCCCATTCATTTCCTGTGGTGACCAAATGTGAATAAACCACACAAAAGTCAAACGTGAAAGTGTTTGATCGGCAGTTTTTATTGATCCAATGCTTAATGGGGAGGATATTGTATGTTTTGGGGGTGGGCGAAAATGTGATTGTTTTTGCACATTGAGCGGCAAAGACTCAAAATTCGAGTTTAACACACAAAATCAGTGTTTTATCATGGAGTAAATTGTAAATAACTGCAGAATATTGGAAGTTATTCTGGAAAAACGGACACAAGCACTTTTTCACAGGACATTCTCTGGTCCTTTTATGGTTAAAATAAGCAAAAACAAAGGCCGGATGGACATTTTCAGGGTTCGGTGTTAAAGGGTTAAGAAACTGAAAAATCTGGAGTACAAAGAACAACATTTTTGTATCTTTTTAATAGAAATACGAATAATCACAATAACTGACTGACTTTTTATAATCAAACAAATAACTATTTTAGGAGACTGTTTTTGCTTGTGGGCACTAATGTACTGCTTCAGGATTTCAGAGCTAATCAAAAGTGTTTTACTTATCAGCACTGTTTATTGAAAATTTAAGCTGAGTCAGGATTTTCCCACAAATAGTAGGCGGGGGGAGAGAATCTTGGATGTCCAGATATGCAAACAAAGAAAAGCCAAGACCCAAAAAACCCAGTCCAGACTGTGCAGCTGCCAAATATAGAGTTATTATCACTGAGGCCAGGGTTTATGAAGAAATGCTAATATGTTGGATAATAAGTCGCATCGGTCAAAAAATGCGTCATGAAGAGGAAAAAAAACATCTATAAGTCGCATTTATTTTTGATAAATCTCCCGACCTGTTTCCAGTCCTTTCACTTCACTGTCTTGATATAAAACTGTGTGCAGTGGTAGAGAGATCTAAACACTGCTATACCAAGCACTATCAACTTGTTTGACAAATCTAATGGATATTTTTATATGTATTTAAAAGGTTTTATGGTTTTTCAACTTTGCTTTGATTTCTAATGATATGAATCACCTTTTGACCTGTGACAGGGAAGCTGCAACAAAACCAAATCTGTTGCAGAATCAATGACTTCATGTATTTTTGTATGGACAGAGGTAGAGCTGCAACTAACGATTATTTTCATAATCGATTAATCTGTCGATTATTACCTCGATTAATCGATTAATCCTTTGGTCCATAAAATGTCAGAAAATGTCAAAAAATGTTGATTGTGTTCGTCAAACCTGGAAATGACGATGCTCTCAAATGTCTTGTTTTGTCCACAAACCAAAATGATTAACTTTTTATTTCTTTGTTATCCAGAGCAAAGAAGTTAAGAAAATATTTATTTACAAGATCAGAAATCTTGTTTTAATCATGAAAAAAGCTTCAAACCGATTAATCGATTGTCAGAATAGTTGTCGATTAATTTAGTAATCGATTAACAAGAATTATGAAAGTCACAGAAGTAGAAGAGGAGGAAAATGGATAGTGAGGGGACGCGCACACACTATGACTCACATGAAACTTCTTCTTCATCTATTTCCTGGGAGAACTAGACAACACTGTACATGTCTACATTGTCTGCAATCGGATTATTTTATTTTCCGTCCATGTAAACAATGGAAGTGTAAATGAAGACATCATTTTGTGAGGAGATTCTCTGGAGTTTGCTGTCCACACACGTCTGAAAGCAGCTTCAGGTGCATTCAGCTCCCACTGCGCTGGTTCTCCCTCCCTGTGTAACAGTCTGCAGTATTCTGTGAAGCGTTCTCACTCTCTGACCAGTCAGGATCACTCGAGTTCCTGCCCTGACTTCTGGATTTCCACTTAACTACTCACCGGTGCAGCTGTCAAGAAGGAGCAGCAGGAGCTTTAAGGACCATAGATTTCAATTCCCGGAGCTGCCAGTGGCTCTCAGAGCTGAAAGCAACGGGGGCAAAATTTCTTTCACTGCCGCCACCAAATGCTGCTACTTCAAACTACTTCTCCCGCATCCCCCAAACGAGAGGAAGAGACAGTTGATATCGGAGATGTAGTTAGGAAGAGATCAGAAAGATTCCTGTCCAGAGGCAGTTTGAAAGTGTCTACCTAAGAGGAATTTAATCGTTTCTCCAGCCAGACCTCCATGTTCAACCAGCTCACTGTTAAACTAGTGTTTAAAGTGATAGTTAAGGCCTTTTATTCAAACAAGCAACAAAAGTCCAGTCCAAATTTCAACGTTAATCCAGTGGACCGGCCAAGTAAAACACAAAGTAGACAAATCAAGAATGAGCAAGGGAAAAATCCAGGAACCAAAAATATAAACCAGGTCAAAGATCAACAAGCACAAATTTGTTCTGTGCATGTGCCGAGTGTGACTACTTCCTGTTACAGCTGATGGATTACGACAGTTGTGGAAATACCACTAAAATTTAACATTTGACATGTTTTATTTGATAGATAGTAGAATGAAATATATGATAAGAATGTGCATTTTATTGTCCAAAAATAAGAATAAAGGTAATCAACTTCCTGTTACTTCTTATGTATTGAAAAACTAAAACTAAAAACAAAAGTGCATATTATACATTTTATTTTGTAAGATTATTGACTGTAAGCTATTTTCATTGTCAAGCATTATGGTAAAAAACACGGGAAGTAATGAAGTAATTAAAAGCCAAAGTCAGGGGCTCTTATTTTGAAAGCAAGGTTGAACTGGTGCTGTGTAAGAATTGTGTATTTTAGCTGCACGTAACTACTAAAACCAAAGATAACACACAAATGTATATTTTATATAATAAGAAATACTACTAAATGAAAGATAACATAAAATAAGTATAACTAATAGAACAAGAGATAACAGATGACACAGGTTCACTGGGTGAAAACACCAGGGGCAGGAAGTGGGCGTGGCCAGGTGAAGTGGAGGGAAAACGAACAAACGTCAGGAACACAAAATGGAGGACAGATGAGAGACAAAAACACAGCAGGAGGTACAAAAAACATGACAAAACAGAAGCATTACAGTCTGAGGAGTAAATGGTGGATGTTATGCACTTAGATGTTGATCGTCAACTGCTCTGATACAAAGAAGAAGAAATGTGAGGGAATCTTAAGCTAGCTACCTGTACTTTCTGAGGTAAGTTAGCTAATGTTGCTAAAGTCAGAGCAATAGAGTGATTTGTTTGCTGAGTGACTGAATGCATTGCTGATTAGATAAGAGATTTAAACATATTTTAAACTATAAAACACATGGTTTTTCTTTTAATTTGTTATTCCACAGCCATTGCAGGACACACATTTGGCTGCTTATAGCATGACACCATACCATTAAATGCTAATTCAAGAAGTGAAATAGATCATGTACATGTATGTAATTTACCACAGCTGTAAGGAGCTTGAAAGTGTTTTTTTTAATACTGTAAATTCCTTGAAGATGCTTAAGATTTTAACTTTGCAAATAAGTTGTAAAAATGCTCTGTAATAGTTTGCTAACAGACTGGTGACATATTTTAAATACTAAATCTTATGTGTTTTCAGTTATTCCACAGCTATTATGGGACACAAATTTGGCTGCTTATACCATGACACCATCTCTTTAAATGCTGAGTAGTGATATAATCACCTAAGTGATTCATGTGAATCGATGTAGTTTACCACAGCGGTCAGGTGCTGAAAAAACGTGAAAATGGACTGGGAAAGTGCTCGAATTTTGGATAAATACCTTGAGGTTTTAACTTTCTTTTTAAACCTTTTTTTTCCCCCCAGAACTAATAGCTTGCTGATTAGATAGAGATATGAGATAAACCAATCACAAATGTGTCTGCTTATAGCATAACCATTTCTTTAAATGCAATTTAAACTGTTGGTTATGTTCTCAATTAATCAAATATTTGTTTGGTCCATGAAATGTAAGAAAATGTTGATCCGTGTTTACCAGACCTGGAAATTATGATGTCATAATTTGTCCACAAAACAAAATTATTCAGGTTTCATGATTTCTTTGTTATGTGGAGCAAAGAAACCACATTTTAAGAAGCTAAAAAAAACAGAAAGCTTACTAATTAATAATCGTTTATTTAACAGAGCTGTAAGGTGCAGGAAAAACCTTGGAGGTGTTGGGAAAGGTGAATTTGACCTTCTAAACCCTGGATCTAACAGACCAACATTATTTTGAAGGCCTCCAGCTGCTCTTCTGTGTTTCTCCTGAGCAGCTCTGTCTTATCATACAGACCTAAATCCTGAAAACCTCATTGACTTCATGTACCGGTGAAGTAATGTGTGTCTTTGCCATTGTTGACTGATAAGGCCAAAATTCCTCTTCTCCTATGTGTGTTGGTTTTTTCTCTTCAACATCTCATCTTGCTTCCATTGTCGTATTATCCTCAATTATTTAATTTATGTCTGTCTGGATTTAAATGAGGCCGAGTGGCAGAGTTCCAGAGGCGAACAGAACCAGCCAAGTGTCCGTGTGCGTACACACAAGTTTCACCTCAGAGAAAACCCTGAATGAAAAGCTGATTGATGTCTGTTGTTTTTAAACGAAAGGTTTCATGTGTACTTCTCTGTTTACGTACAGTATGTTGACTGTGTCAGGAGAACTATTAGACCACTGATTATTGTTTTGTCTAAAATTCAGACCCTCTAGCACTGTTTGTCTTTTGCTCTGCTAATGGAGACAAATTGTACTTTAATCACGATCCGATATGTCCTGATGTGACTGCATTCTTTAATTGGGAAATTGATAGACACTCTCCTTTACCTCAAGTGTGTGTACAATGTACAAACCTATCTCTGTGGGGACATTTTGTCTGGTCCCCACAATTTTAAAGGCATTTTTTAGGGTCAGGGTTACGGTTAGGCACTTAGTTTTGATCGTTAAGGTAAGGGGCTTGAGAATGCATTATGACTCTGATTTGTCCTCATTAAGATATTAAACAAGTTTATGTGTGTGCAGGGTGCTAAGCCAAGTTCAGGAATAACTCATGTTTTATTAGTATGTATATACTTTATGTTTATAGTATAGTATAGTCTCTTATTTTTGTCATTTTTAATGCAGTTTTTAACATCTCTGTCTCTTTATTCAATAACCATTTGTATTATAGGCCTATTATTTATTTACTGCAATAACCTTCTTTTTGTTTTTATCTCGATCTTAATCTTAACTCAATCAGCATACAGAAGGAAACAAGATTTTAACTTTTTTAATAAATAAATCACCTAATAAAACTGCTAAAAAACGAAGCTAAAATGTACCAGCTTAACTTTGCAGAGTTTGCAGTTTCTCTTCCAAGTGGAAACTGTACTTTGCTTCACTTTGTAAACCACTCACTCCTCTGCACCAAAGTCCACAGAGAAAATTGGGGATTACACATCACAGAACACAGCAGTTGTTGATGCACTGCTGCCTCCATCAGTAAGGTGGGATGTGTTTTTTTTTTTGGATTCTGTGTTTGAAATTCTTTGTTTGGATTTACTGACAAACTTTGCAAATGAGGCAGCAGTGGAGCGGAAACCACTTTGTCTCCATGAGCTTAAAACGCACATTTTCTCTATGGACCTTGGTGTGGGCAGAGTGTTGTGTTTTCAAGGTCAAGCAAATCTATATACATTTTATATTTGTGAAAATAAAATAATAGAACTTTTGTTGTGTAATAGAGAACGTGGCCATTCAAAACTCCAAAATACAATATAATACACATATTGAACAGGTACTGGCGCGGAAATTGATCTGTTTTTAAAACTCATCATCATGTCGTTGTGTTGCAGGTATTGCTTATTTGGGCGGTGTCTGCAGTGCCAAGAGGAAGTGTGTGTTAGCAGAGGACAATGGACTCAACTTGGCCTTCACCATTGCTCACGAGCTGGGTCACAAGTAAGTCCAACGATACAATTATCCGTTATTAAACTAAATGAATCGTCAACTATCTTGATCATCAGTTGATCATTTTGAGTCTTCCTTTACTAATTAAAACACGCTTTCTGATTTAAACGTGAATATTTGCTGTTTTTAGTTTTTTATGCTCCATATAACAAAGAAATCAATATAAGTGAATAATTTCGGTTTGTGGACAATTTAACATTTAAGTACATCATCATTTGAGATTTGGGAAACCGCAATCAACGTTTTCCAACATTTTCTGGCATCTCTTTGGACCAAACACATACTTGATTAATTGAGGAAATAATGGAAGGATTAAATAATTATTAAAAGTTGTCCCATCTTGATTAGCAGAGTGAAAGTTTCATTTATTGAGAGTTGGAGATTCGTACCGAAAAGATAACAAACAAGCTGTATTTACACTCTGGGGTCATTTGACTGCTGGTAAAGTTTTCTCTGTCTTTTGTCCACAAACAATCAGTGGACAAGTTTCCCTGACTGATGTTTGCTGTGTCAACAAACGCCCGTTCTCTGTATGACATTTCAGACGTACTGATTTCCAAACACACCAGAGACTCGGGTTTCTCCTCCTTTTGTTCAAACTTTCTTTCTCTGACCCTTTTTCTTAGTCATAGACCATGTGTGAAACATTGACATGGTCTTCTAGTTGTAAAATGAACTCACCTTTTTAAAGCCTTGGGATTCTGGAACCAGACATTCACAGAAATCTCGTGCTATCTGGCTCTTAGTGGATGATTCTAGCTGTCAGTCACACTGGTGTCCACTCATAAGTGCTGTAATCTATCTGTTTTCCTCTAAATTGGAGTGTAGTTTACTCAATTGACTGATTACTTTGTCAATTAAAATTAATCAGTGTTTCCCAAACCATGAAATGATGATGATGATGATGTTCTAAAACTTCTTATTTTGTCCACAAACCAAATTTTTTAGTGATTTTTTGTTGTTGTATGGAGCAAAGGAACTTAAGAGAAAATTTAAGAAGCTGAATTTTTTTTAATGATAGATAAAACAACATTCAAACTTATGGAAACCATTATCAAAATAGTTGATTAGTAACTGATTAATCGTTGCAGCCTTAAATCTGACATCACGTTTCGTTGAAGAACAGATAAAAACTAGTCATTGAGACCATTAATGCTTCTAGAAAATGTTTACTGACGTTATAAATCAAGCGAGAAGTGGAAGCTCATTTATAGACTTCCATTCAAACTGTTCCTTTGGCAACCAATGGCATTGCCCCCTGGTGGCTAATCAGCAAATAGTTACTTCCTGCTTAGACTCAGTCTGCATCCAATTTTTTAAAAACACTCTATGTTTTCGACAATTTTGTGGATATGTTACTTTAGAATTTAACCATTCTATGATGTTATTGAGCAACCATTAATCAATCATTCAATTATTATTATCAATCAGCAACTATTTATGATGTTTTGAGTGAACTTTCCTGATGTTTCAGCTTCTTAAATGTGAATATTTTCTGGTTGTTGTGATACATTCAAGCTAAAAAAAGATATTTTATCCTCGAGCAGGTGTAGTTTCAACAGTTGCTAAACATTTACATAATCAATCCATCTGTTGATTATTTCCTGATAATAAATGACTTGTTTGGTCCATTAAATATCATAAAATGTTGAAATGTATTATCAGTGTTTTCGTTCCCCTGTGTCTTCTTTTGTCCACAAACCAAAATGAAACATGTTTTAATGATTTATTGAAACCACAAATATTCAAATTTGAGAAGCTTAAAAATCAGTGAACTTAAAAAAACACTTGACAATTGGTAGATTAATAATTGATTCATCAGTTAATCGTTGGAGTTAAATCAGTTTTTTTCCTTGTGTCCTTATCTCAACTATCACTTCAAGATTAACCTGGTTGCAAAAAGAAAAAATTGGATGAAATGTTTAGAATGTTGTGCTAAAATCAAGTCGAATAGAAACATATTCCAAAAACATTGGAGCATGTCCTCCTCTGACGGGGCATTAGATTTTCTTAGCAGAGCATTTTTTGGCAGAAGCTTAACGCTTTATTTAAGCATAAGTCCAAAGAGATTGGAAGTAGTCAGCTTTCTATATGCCAGAAAGTCAGACAAAGGCCAATTTCATTTTAAATTGTGCTTCTCGATGTGAGGGGAAAAAGAAGTAGTTTTGGAGGGATTTAAAGTCATTTTCTTCATATAGAAATGTCAGTTCTGGATTAAAACACAAGCTTTAATATTGTAGGAATTACAGTGGGGGTGGGGGAGTGACCCACAGACTCAGCTGATTATTTCTTCACCCTGTGTAGCAGTAAAAAGTATGTTACAGCTGGAAAATCATCTGGAAATCATGCCAGAGTGTACGAACCTATAGAGCAGCACACGGCCCCTCGGGAGTTATCACAGTTTTCATGGAGCAGCTCTGGTCCAGGTTTGGAGGCCTGGAAAGGTAACGAGCTGGCACACAAATGTGTCTGACGGCTGCTCATGTACATGCAATTTATGGAAGTAGTGTTACATAAGATCTTAAACACACACACACACACACACAAACATTTGTGCATTACAAGGAATTGTTTTCTTGCGTGTCAAGTAGCTGTTAAAGCGCTGAAGAACTTGCATAAACTCTGACTTTATACTGGCTTTGTCGGGATGTTTGTGGACTCGGCGTAAGAACTGAGTTATAGTTTCCGCAAGCGTCCGCAGGAGAAGTCCACTGTGGTCCGTGTGAAAAGACAGAAAGTTCACTGTGTTCTGCTTAGAAAAGAAAGTCCATCATTTGCTGTCATCATCCTCCTCTTCCTCACATAGGCTTCACATACTGGTATAGTGAAATTAGAGGAAGATGAAGCGAGAGATAAGGTGACAATTTATTCTGAGGGAGATTGCGTTCCACTGGTGGTACACGTACCACAGTTTGAGCACCATGGTTTTAACAGATGGACCCTGACTTGACACGGACGAACACCAGACTTTGACTTTGCAGCTCAGTATGGTTTAAAAAAAAGAAGTTATTTTGCAGTGTGTAGTATTAATTACTACTATTACTGTAGTATTATTACATACGATTATGTGGCCTCTCTGTTCTAAGCTGAGTGGACACACACACACACACACACACACACACACACACACACACACACAGTGAGTCCCTCCTATCAGAGCTTCCTTCCTTCAGGCTCTGACTTGGCTCCGTCAATATGTTACAGGTGTGTTACTATGACATGTGCTGCTTGTTGAAGGGAATTGACTGCTGATGTATGTGTGTTGCACACGTGTCAAATGAAAATCTGTATTTGTTTTGAAAAAAAACGTGTTTATTTGTTTATTTTCTCTGAATAGAAAAATGAATTGTTTCCATTTAGGCTGTCTTAGAACAATGTCACAGTAGCTGTGCTCCGTGTCTCCTCAGCATGGGAATGAGCCACGACGATGACCACGCCACCTGCACTGGTCACTCCCACATCATGTCCGGTGAGTGGGTGAAAGGAAGGAACCCCAGCGACTTGTCCTGGTCTTCATGCAGCCGCGATGATCTGGAGAACTTCCTCAGGTGAGGTTTTATAGATAGATGGATAGATGGATAGATACTTTATCCCGAAGGAAATTCAAGATCCACATGATCCCACATCCTCCACATGCGGGTCACATTCAGCACGAGCGCGACAGGAAGTCAAACACTAATACAATATTAAGTGTCCTCTTGTGGACACCATGGTATTTGGCCTGTATCTGTACAAATCCATGTGTAAGACCAGACGAGACAATGTCACTGTGGACACACACACACACATCCAATCTGATCACTTGCAGTTTATATAATGTGAACAGTTGGGTCAGGAAGATCAGATTTTGATCGGATATTCTTACAAATCTGCAGTCTAATCGAGGCCTTAGATGCAGTCTATAATGTGCCATTACATCATACAACCACACACTAAAAAACCCTTATCTCTAGACTTCATATATGACTATAGGTGTAAATGTGAGCGTGTGAATGGTTGTTTGTCTCTGTGTTTTGTAATAAACTGGTGACGTGTTCAGGCTGGGATCGTCTCCAGCTACCCCACGACCCCCAGAAGGATCAGCAGTAAAAATAATTGCTGGGTTGATTAGCAAAAAACATAAATTAATTTGGATTAATGCAATTAAATCGATGTGTAAAATTTCCCTGGTGTGAAAAAGTCCGTGCCCTGAGTTGAAGGCAAACTCGGTCCAAATTGAACCTGGAAGTAAACGCTCGACTCCAGCGTCTGACTAACGTCTGGCCCGAGGCCATTCCACCGAAAGACAGAAAGTGAAAAAAGCTCGAGAGTCCTGCCAGTCAGACGTGGGTGGGGCCACACAAGCTCCGAATCTAACACACATCTAAAGAACATTATGAGGGCTCGTTTCCAGGCCTAGTTTTTCAGCGAATGTGAAGTCAGGATTTATGACGAAAGCCTGTTTTGCGTTAACGAGCCTGTCCCCCCCCCTCGCTCTCAGAAGTTGAACTCGCAGATTGATTACAGTGAGAGTGTATTCTTTGCTCATTTAACAATTTCTGTTGTGAGTAAACACCGATGTCATCTGGGGTTAGAGACGCAGCTGAACAGTATTGATCCAATTGCACGTTTCTACCAACAGGCTGAGAGTGATTTATCCGTCCTGGCGAATGATCTGTTCGCTGATACCAAAACCACAAACACGGAGAGAATGGAAACACATTTTCTCTCAGAGCAAAGTCATTACCAAGAGAGCAGAGCAGTCCAACAGCACCAGTGCCCCACATCACCCCAGTGGAGCTGAACTCATTAAACTGGTTGTGACACTGAAGCCTTTTTATGTGCAGATGCAGCGTTGCAACCTCTCTAAATCTGCTTTATCTAAACTTTTATTATTATTCTCTGTTTTTGCTTTGTTTGTTTGCTATTTTTGGGGCTGTTTTATTGTTGTTTTTTCTTTGGTAAATGTAGTTCATTCATTCATTCATTCAACTTGTGTTGTCATTCTGCATCTGTTTGGTTTACGCGAACTGAGGGAGCGTTTGTGTGTATACAGCAGCAGAGCAGGGGCGGGCTACCGGGGTTTTTTTGCGCAGTAGAATTAACTTCTGATGCTGTTTGTGTTTTCAGTCAAACTCCAATGACTAAAGCCTTGTTCGGATTGGGATTAGTTTTACATGAGGTAAAGCTCATGAGCTCGTCATGTCAAAAATCATTACTGGGTGACTTTTACCTCTGGGTAAGGTCTGGAAAAATTACCCAAGGTAAAACTAATCCCGCGCCAATAGACCAGCAGTAAATATGTGTAAATATTCCGTCATATCCTCTTTACAAGTAGTTTTCCACCGATTTTTTTTTTTAAGCATGGAAGTGTTTTAAGAAGCATTCAGTTTCACAGTAAGCGATCGGATCAAGTCTGTGACAAACCATGGGCGATTTCTATGGAATTTGATTTGCGCCAATATAGCACTTTTCACAAAGCAAATAACACTTTAAGAAGCAAATAAAATATTGTATTTTATTTTTTTGAAAAGACACTTGTTCTTTGGGCTCCCTGATTTGTTCTTTGCGCTGTGGTTTCTTGTTTGCGATTCTGACAATGGGCGGGCCTTAGGAAGCTGCCTGCTGATTGGCTGATTGAAATATTGACACAATAGTTTTCGGAATACGACAAACCCGCCGGTTGTACACTCTCTAGACCTTCTCTTCAGGATGTAGATTCTGTTCATCTTCATCTTCTTCAACTTTTCGACATTTATCTACAACGGTTATGCACCACGATCTCAAACCGCCCTTGAAACTCCACGTTCTCCCCAAACCGAAATTAAACACAGGCGTTTCAAACGGCGTCATACACATGTCAGGACGGGAGGTGACGGCGGTGCGTAAATTGTTGTTGTCTCTAAATGTCGAGTGTTGGTCTCTGAATGTCCTTTAGCTGTAGGTTCTTTTGTAAACATGTGGTATGGATGTTTTTTTTTTTCCTTCGTTCAACCAGGTCCAAAGCGAGCGGCTGCCTCCTGCACACAGACCCCAGGAGTCGGTACCAGGTCCGTCTGCCGCCCAAACTGCCCGGAATGCACTACAGTGTGGACGAGCAGTGTCAGATCCTGTTCGGAACCAACGCCACATTCTGCAATGACATGGAGGTACAACACGATCCCCACAGACATGCTGGTAGTCCTTAACATGTTCTTTACATGTCTTAACCCGAACTAGATGATATCAAATGAAAATGAATAGCAATTCATTTCAACTTTGCCACATGATGTTGACATTTTCTCATAATAATGACTTTATATTTTTAATTCCATATGATGACTTGTTTCAGGAATTATTTCTTGTTTTTGTCATAATTTTGACGTTTTTCACATTTTATTTAACCAATTAACCAGTAGAAAATGAAGAATTAGCCTTTCCCCCCCGCTCTTCCTGTCTTTACTTAAACACACACACATAAAATAACTTCATGTTTGGTTCCGAGCACACTGACTCAAAAGATTCAAGATTGAATCTTGAATCTTCATGTTTTGGTTCCAAGCACATTTTATCTTTAAATGAGATAAAATTAGTTGGTTTGAAGATTAATCTGGACATTGTAAGTGGAAAGTTAGTGGGGACTTTTTTGAAAAAATGGCGGAACCCACAGAATATTGTAATTTTAGTCTGGACAGATTATTTAATCTGCCCTAGTTCAATTTGAAGCCAGCATCCATTTTTTTTATCCCGTCTTTTTTATTGTCAATTTATTCTTTCTGATAAATTCCTTTTGTACAACTCATGTACAGTTGCTTTTATAGACGTGAAGCTCAAGGCGTCTGTAAACATGCGTTCATCGTTACATTTATATTTATTGGCTTGTCTTGTTTTTTTTTTTAACTCGTAAAAATACCTGAGATTCCAGTGGCAGGAGATCTGTGACTGCAGCATGATATTAAGCAGGTCGCTGCCTCGTAATTGCACCTGTGAGTAACTTAATAAACAGACCTACGTGTATAATTTCAGTAAAGTAAAACACTCACATTCTCAGCTTTAACTCTGTCATTTGACTGGCGGAACATAGACTTAATATTTAGACTAAGCTGAGCTGTTTTTATTACTTCTCCAGGCCTGTACATATTTGGTTGGAGCTCACAGTGTGCAATGTACATATACTGTATGTACCTTCACTTCAGAGAGCTTTTTAAAAAACATAGGATTAAATCTTAAGACTGGAGCTAGTTTTCATGGCTTGCTCTCAATGAAAACATGACGGTTTGCAAGGAAACAAAGACAAACAGATTTTTAATCACGTAATAAAATGCTCACTTAATAAAATCTCTGCCTTCTTAGGTCTTTGACGTCTTCAGAATATGTTCACTGCTTACTTTCCCAGGCTGGGAAAATTAAGTTTGTGTCACTTAGTATCCTCTTGCTCACTCCCCACACCAAAGTCCATAAAGAAAATCTGCGATTTTATATCACAGCAGACGGTATGTATGTGTCAGTGTCCTCGCAAATTAAAAATGCTGATTTTCTCTATGGGCTTTGGTGTGGGAGAGTAAGCGGTTAACAAAATGAGTTTCACGTCAGAAAAGGCTCTTTTTCAGTGAGATAACGCATCAGACATAATCTTAAGATATGGTTGATTTTAATAGGTGGTTCTTTTGTTGTGGCGCTAAAATCTGTTTTTCCTTGCTGGCAGCCATGTTGTCAGTTAGGACAGAAGTCCATGTCTCAGGCTTTTTTAATGAAAGCTTAGCAAGATATACAGATGTTCCTTCACTTTCCTTGTGTTCCTTAAATGTGAAACATCAGACGCTGGGGTTTTCAGTGACAGAAGCTGAACTTTGATCAAAAAAAAAATGAGAGCAAACGGCAGAAACAAATGTGATTCATTAGTAAATGAAGACACAATTGTTGGTGAGGATGACGTGACTCTGTCCTTACACTGACATGTGAATGGAAGTGTTTATGTGACTAATCGTTGTCTCTCACATGCACATTTTGTCTGTTTGTGTGTATGTGTGTTTTAGCACTTGATGTGCGCTGGCCTGTGGTGTTTGGTCGAGGGCGATGCCTCCTGTAAGACCAAACTGGATCCTCCTCTGGATGGAACGGAGTGTGGAGCAGACAAGGTAGGACTATCGACAGAAGACGCATGTCGACATGCTTTAAAGATCCAGTGTGTTAGAATTAGTGGTGAAACTGGAGATTGGAACAAAAGGTGGAAATTACAGTGGCCTTTAAAGATGTTATTCTTCTTCTATTTGTACAGTTAACTTTGGCTTCAAAATCTGAAACACGCGTTCTGGCTGATTCGCCCTTTCGGTAGAAACATGGACAAAGAGAAAGATTGTAGCCTCTGTAAAAGCAAGGCCTTTGCCTCAAGTAGTACATGTACATGACTTATTCTTTCTCTACATTACGTTTATGCACCATTATGCTATGAAAACCATACAGTTTTTGACCAACATGAACTATGAGATGTTCAAAATGATCTATTCTCAGTATCCAAATTTTGCCATCTTAAGTATTTGGAGGAATATAAATCACAGACCTAGAATAGTAAGTCACATAGTTTATTAATAATAAATAATTATTGTGGAAACGCATAGATAAATAACCTGAAGTTTCCGTGTGTGTGTGTGTGTGTGTGTGTGTGTGTGAATTACAGTGGTGCAGGGCAGGCGAGTGTGTCAGTAAGACTCCCATCCCACAGCATGTGGATGGGGACTGGAGTCCATGGAGCCAGTGGAGCATGTGCAGCAGGACCTGCGGTACTGGAGTCCAATTCAGACAGAGGAAATGTGACAACCCTCCGTATGTCACCTGTCTGTCTGTCTGTCTGTCCACGGTGCACCGTCAGAGAAAATGAGCCCACATTTGTTTCAATCCCTGCCTGTGCAGCTATGTTATGAAACAGATGCTCCAAATGTTATATTCTCTGTTGTTTGACAGCTTTGACTCATGCAAATATGCTTTTATTATTATGTTTTACACACAGAAATGTCTGTACCATACACTATTACACACACACACACACGCACACACAGGCCCTCATTTATCTAAACTGTCGTACAAACCAGCACAGATCTGGGCGCAGAAATCATCACGTAACGAGGCTCACGTGTGATTGTGATTTAAATTCCATGCCCAGAGCCATATATCCTGGATCTGGATCCAGGATTTTTACGACATGCAGAGACATAACAATCCCGCCAAGAAGAGGAATTTGTCTGATGTGCAAATCAAAACTCTGACATCACGAGTGCAATTTAGCCGAATAGTTTTATTTGGCAGGTTGCTTTAATGACCACACAGTGATGGAGTTTATTCCTTTATTTTAACGATATTACAGATCAGTCAGATCCAGGAACTTTGGCTCTTTAGTCCAGGTTTTTGTAAAGTACACATCATTTTCAGTGATGAATGTATATGGCTGAATATTGTGTCAGAATACTGTATATCACAGTCCAAACTCCTGTACAGGTTTTTGAGTTGGTGCGTGGAGCAGAGCTTAAACAATCATTATTTTTTCAAAACAGCAGTTTGAAACAAAGCCAATTAGCAAATCACGAGCTAAAAATTGAAGCTTCAATTGTTCTGATTAATGCCAGTAAAAAATTGCAATATAAAAATAAAGCTAGCTGTGGCCCAAGACTTTTGTGCTCTACTGTGTATATATAGATAATTGCAGTGTTTGTGTTTGTCTTTGTGTGTTTGTGTAAAGGCCTGGTCCTGGTGGACGACACTGTCAGAGGACCAGTGTGGAGCACAAGGCCTGTGAAGGTCCTCCCTGTCCCAAGGGGGCGCCCAGCTTCAGAGACCTGCAGTGTCTGTCCTACGACCGACACGCCAGCAAGAAGAAGGGCAGCATGCTGATGGCTATTATTAACGATGGTGAGACACACGCACACACACATTGTCCTGCTTCCTATGGAGGAACCTCACTAATTTTAACCACACTTGTAAAATTGGTTGGGCTAGGGTTCACCTTTCACACCTGAACACTAACCCTTGTTGGATGGAAGTTGCACTTATCCACCAGAGGGGGGGCGACAACAAGAACTGAATGAAATGTCTATGTGAAAATAAGTTTCTAATTCTCACTTGATTTATAACATCAACACCCTTTTTACTGAGGAGTTAATGATCTCATGTACTAGTTTCAGCTCTATAGAATATGATATACATTTTGTAAATTATATTCACATTAAGAGGGAAAGCACAACATGTATAAGTGGAGAGTGATCATCTAATAGGAGCCTGGTTGCAGTTGACGTCTGCAGATTTGCAGGAGTAAAACTTGATGCTTCAAAATGGAAGTTTGTTTTGCAACTGGAAGACTACTTCCAATTTTTTGGACAGTCTGCAGCTGAAATGCTGCTCATTCACTTCAAATGGGGTGATGTCAAGCATTTACAAAAATGCGTTGTGGAGCTGTTGCTTTGCTGCTTTGAACCTAGCCAATCAAAACAGTACACTATCCAAACACTCTCACTCATTTTCTACCACTTTATCCTCCACAATCCCAAAGGTGCGGTACACCCTGGACAGGTCGCCAGTCCATCGCGGGGCAAACATACAGAGAATGATCTGTATGCATGACGTGTAATGAGAACACATGAGAAAACCATTATTAAAAAAACAGAAATGTATTAGTTGCTTTTTAAAAGTGTCCAGGTTTTCATACACATAAACTCTTGGGAGGGACTGTATTTCCTAAATGTAGGCGGTTGCAGTGACAAAGACAGAGTCTCCTTTTGTCTAATTTTAAACCAAAGTCAAAGTCTTTACTTCTAGCTTCAGGCAAAAATACCTCATACAAGCACAACCCTGAACTATCACTTTAACATTATGTCTTTTACTTTGCTGCTGCTGGGTCATGGACAAACTCTTTAAACTGGGACACAGTTATGGACGTGGGACAGGTCATGTGTAAAAGCTGGATACTTTAAGCCTCCGCAGGTGTCGTATCACCGACCAGAAGAATTAAAGTCAGAATCGCGTGAAATCCATGTGATTTCTGTCTCACTTTGATTCCTAATGCCTTCAAGAAAGTGGACTGATATGGATCTGAACGCCACAACAACGTCTGCCAGGTTTCTGAATCTGCTGCTCACGCCACTGCATCTGTCCAACAAATGCTGTCTTGCTTTTAATTAATTATGGGAGTGGTTTACTTTTGTTTTGATGTGATTCTGTGTAGACAGAAAAATGCCATTCCTCCTTCTTTCCTTCCTTCCTCTGTGTCTTTGGAATCAGTTTAACGATACAGTGCTCTTCCTTAGCTTTTATGGATAGTTCTCTTACAATAACAAGTGGAAGAAACACATCAAATATCACTTTAAACTTTGTGATTGTCTATGATAAGGGATTAAAACACTGATCAATGTAGATACCAGATTGATAATTGACAGTTGGATCCCATGCTGTTACTTAAAAATACTGTAGATCAGTTAAGATTTTCTCTGAGTACATGTTAGACAGAAAAGAAAACATGATAATGGCCATATTTTTAGAATACAAAATAAAGTGGGTTTGCATTAACATTATTGGGAACACATGAACACAGAGCCTGAACGCTCATTTCTAAACCACAGCACATAATAATATACATTATCTCTCTAAATGGGCACTTTGCAGCTTGTGAATACAGTTTATATATAAACTGTCATAGTTCAGCCAGAGTAGAATCGACTGGGTGTATTAAACACAAATGACCCACAGCAATGAATAATAAGAGGTTCCATGGAAACAGCAGCTTTACCAAGCGACATAGATTAAATAGCCTGCCACTTAAACAGCTCAATAAATATCTGCAAAACAAACAGCACTTACATGTTTAAACAGTATTAACCCCACAGCAGGAACACCACCTACATTAATATCAATGTACTTGATACACACACAGACTTGTATTTATATCTTAGTGAGGACACCTTATACATATTTATTGCATTCCCTAGCCACTTAACCTAACCTTAACCATCACAGCTATGTCCCTAACCCTAAAACCTGGCCTTAACCCTGAAAAAGCCCTTTAAAAGTTGTGGGACCCAGACAAAATGTCCCCACAAAGATATGTTTGACAGTTAAGAAGTATACACACACATACAGTTCATTGTGTTGCTACCTTGTTCTGCTGCCAAATGATCAGAAATTCATGTCCGGCACTCAGTATGGACAAGCTATACCTTGTTAGCATGTGAAGAAACTCTGCTAAATGCTCCTAAAACATCTTTAACTAAACACAACACAGCTCCAACACCAAGCAGCTATATCAGAAGATATTAGCATTTAGAAGTGTGTCTAAGATGGCTGCCACCCATACAACCATACCATACTTTAACTGTAAATTGCACTTCTATGTTATTTGTTTAACAGTAAATCAGTCGTACACGTTGTACTGTTTCATTTTCATACGTGGACTTGTTGCTACGCGGTTTGTGTGCTCAAAAAACAGACAAACATGTAGGCGTTGTTATCAACTTGTATTACTAACTATGGCTAACAAAAGCTAGCCTGGGATATGCTCCTGATGTTAATGTAAGTGTATGTGTGTTAGCATGTTAGCTTCATGCTTCCTAAATCCAATCCCTGTTGTTCTTAAAGCACATGTTCTTACAATGTGGGGCAGAAATTTCGATAGAAACACTTATATGTGGTATATTTACAGTACTTCAATACTCCATATTAAAGTACTGTATATGTATTTGAATACATCATTACAGTCCCATGTTGGTGTAATGGTCAGGCGTCCCTATACTTTTCTCCATAAAGTGTATATAAAAGCTCAGAAATCCTAAACACAAAAAAATATTTCACCAAAAATTGTACACACTGGAACTTTTTAAACAGGAAAAGTTTTGATTTCATTGAATATTGTGTTTGTGTGTGCAGAGAAGCCATGTGCGCTGTTCTGCACCCCAGTGGGTCGAGATGTTCCCGCACTGATGGCTGACAGAGTGATGGATGGGACGCCCTGTGGACCATATGAGGCTGACCTGTGTGTTAATGGGAGGTGTCAGGTACACATACGTATACACACACACACAAGTTTGTGCAGTTATTACTCAAAAGCATCCAACATTTGCACTCTGCATGGACTTCCATCCATGTGGACAGACTTAACAAAGCCTTATTCCTGACCTTAACTATAACCAGTTAATGCCTAACCCTAAACCTCACACTAACCAGTATAATAATCTTAGTCTTAAATGTAACCAGTTCCTCAGAAATGAGGTTCTGCCTCATTGGGATCAGGTCAGTCTTTATGCCAGAAATATAATTTATGCCAATCATGTGTGCTCCAAAGTGACAGTTCTCATTGTTGGTGATTTTGTTTGTCAGTGTTTCATCCTTTCATTTCATTTGCTAAGTCAAAGATATTTTAAGAATATGTTTGCTATATTATCTCACTGTGAGACAGCCTTTTTGGCCTGGAAACGGACCCACGTCTCTCATTGTAAAGCTGCTCACTCTCCTGCACCAGAGTCCATCAATTTTACATCACAGCACTCAGGACTTGTTGATTCTCTGTTGCCTCCACTGTTAAGTTCATATTTGCTATTTTGTGACTTGGATCTGTTTGTGTTTTCATAAGTGAAGCACATTTACTAAATGAGACAGTAGTAGTTTAGCAGCTCCTGTGTCCATGGTTAAAAAAAATACTGATTTTCTCTATGGACTTTGGTGTGGGAGAGCGAGCAGTTTACAAAACTGAGTGTCCAGTTATAAAATGTTGTAGACTTGAGCTGGCATGGATTGTATTTGGGTTAGCCTTTTGATTATTGGCTTCAATCTGTATTTTCCTTGTGTACCCACTGGCAGCCATGTTTTTACTAAACCGTGGGCTGTTTGCCTACTCGACTATTTTCCTCTGCCTTTCTCCTTATAATCAAGTTGTGCAAGCCTTGATCACAGAAATGACAGATGAGAAAACACAAATATAAATCCTCCGCAAACAATGTTGTTCTGGTCAATGGGGCGTTGTATCGTTTGTGTGTCTTGTTTTGGACGACAGTGATGAATGATGTTGTTTGGTTTGGAAGGTCTCTCCGTTTCAGTGAGCAGAGTACAGTCCAGACGTGACATTGAAGTAGGTCATTGGTTTTAGTGTTCTACAATGATGATATCAGCTGTCATCATCATCAGTCAGGCTCTCCAATGTCGTGGCTGCATGATGACCTGTTGGTCATAAATCAAAGAGTCATCACTGGCTGGAAACAAAAAAAAACCCCAAAAAACATGAGTCATGAAATAAACAGACAAGTAAACTTATGATCCCAGTGCCGAGCGGTGAAAGAGGTCGCAGCAGGGATCAATGCAGGAGAATTAGCAGTTAGCAGTGAATCCACGCACTGCTCCCCGGGGGAGAGTTAGGGGGTTTATTTGGATCTAATATTGTGACTACAGTCGGTCTTTGTGTTTATTAGCAAATGTTGGATGCTGGTACATTTGGGAGGAATTTCCCCGTCCTCCTGGCCAAAGCAGAGAGAGAGAAAGAGTGAGAGAGAGCGCGGGCGAGAGGCTAGTCCAGAAAGTCAAATATGGATGCAATTATGGTGACGCACATGTGCTCACAAAATACTTACTTCTCACATTTCAGCCGTGACTCGTGGATCTGCAGGATCCTTTAGAACCAGTACAGCTGAAGAACACATTGCATGTGTGAGTGTGTGCTTTTACATGTGCTAGTTGTGTCCCCTTCTCATTGTATTTATGCATTTCAACAACACAGTGTAAAAACACCATTTTAGTGCCGTTTCAGCTGTGGTCATGTCTTCTCTCCCATCTCATCTGGATACCTTTTATTTTCTTTCCAGGGTTCACTACAACGTTAGTACACATCTTATACCCACTTTATATATTTCACATTGTTTTATTCTGTTTTGTTCACTCTTATACCTTCACGATATTTTCTGTGTCTTTGTGCGTATGTGATTGTGATATATTATGTTATATCATATTATGCTGCGGCACTACTGGAACTTGAATGTACTGCAGGGAACTGTCTACCTGTCTTCTTACCCACTACCTGTCTACCTCAATAAGTACCTACCTACGTACCCCCCTCCCAACCTACTTATCTACTAATGTACCCTACTACCTACGAACCCCCTACTTATCTGCCTCTGTACCCCATGACCTACCAACCTACTTACCTACAGAACATGGATTCAATCTGCAGTATCACAGTTACCCCAAATAAAAAGCCATTCATGCCTTATTTATGGTTAGTTAATGATTAATTTAGTATTCAATTAATCACTGCAGTCCTATTCTGACCCTATTATCTGGATTACAGCAAACAGCTCTAACGTGTGATTTCTTAAAGAAGCAAATAACCCCATCTTTGTACCAGTGTGTACTTCATGGGGCTCCCGTGTGGTCTGCTGTTCTTCCACACCAGATCTAAACTGTTGTCAGCATCGTTTTACTCATTGTCAGGTGCATTTTAGGCTTCAGAGTCTTATCTCTGATGGTTGCCAGTCATCCAGGTCATAGTTCGCTGTAGACAACTGGACTTGTTTGAGCAAAGTTAAAGACATTTCACTTCTCATCTTTCACTTTCACAAATGCAGAAATTCTGCTCCACATATTCCATGTTGTGCACAGAACTGAAGAAACCTCTTCAACTTGATTCACATGAGTCCAGTTGCCTACAGCAAACTTCTGAAGAAAGATCCAGAGTCTTGCTCAACTTCCGCAGGAGGACGATCCAGTTTGCTTGTAGGCATATAAATATGTAAACTCTGCAAAATAGGAATTAACGTTTTATCTTGTGTTCTGAGTTCCACACTTGCCAAGCTCAGTACCAGAAATGAGCCGTTTCCTCAATTTATCTCCCATACTTTCTGGACTTGGCCCAGCCTCACAGCTGACCAGTAGGCTAATCAAACTGGGTTCCATGTTTTTTTTGTCTCTTTGCTTTGTTATGCTCTGCTGCCCTGACTTTGCCTTTGGCAACTTCAAACATCCTCATCACGGGGGGAGGTAGAGGGGCTGCAGACACAGAGGAGGTTACAGAAGGTGCACGTTTGTCCGAGCCTGGCATGTGAAACTTGGGAATACTACGAAAACACTGTAAAGCGTAGAAGGAAGAGAACAGAGGGAGGGGAATATATTCAGTGTAGCCCCGATAATAAACTGCGTCTGGCTGGAAGAGGACCCCGTGCTGAAGACGACCATATGGTCCTGTGATTGCACCGCAGTGGGCACAGACTCATCATAACTGGACAGCTCAAGACTGGAAAAACATATGGAGGTGTAATGATGTGGGAATGTTTTCTTAACACTCTTTAAGCCCTTAATACCAATCAATCACTGTCTGAAGGCCACAGTCTGAGTATTTTTACTGACCATGGTCATTTCTTTACTACAATAGTTTTACATCTTCTAAAGGAGACTAGAAGCAAGATAATGCTCCGTGTCACCAAGCAGATGTTTGCGGAATCTGCACTCGTCACTGCCCACTAACTGTAATTTGTGGCAGGTGATAAAAAAAAAAGCTCCCACACAGACTCCCACAAATTACAGTTTTACAAGACTCAATTGCATTGTCTATACCGTTTCAATGAAAAACATGTTTTCTTTGAAACAGAATTATGTTATTGTATCGCAACTCTTGGCAGATATGGGTCTACATTTATAGTACTCCATTACCATTTAAAAAAAACACATTAATCCAGGATCGCATGTCGTCCACATTACCCTGGTGTTCTAGAGCCCCAAAATGTAGGGCTGTCACTTTATACACGAAATTTGGATATGCGTTCGAACCCTGAGGGGGTTGGAGTTCAAAATGCACAGCCTAGAAGCGCAGAGCGTCTTTCAGAACAGGGGTTTACTTATTCACCTAAAGTTTTGTCATGAAAATGGGGCAACACAAGCAAACTAAACCCTCAGAGAAAACAACCACGGCACCGAAGCATCAGAAAAGTGGCTTGTGGAGGGATTTCAGGTTGTACTACATTGATGAGAAAGTAAGGATCTGTAAATTTGCAGACTCATGTGTTAGCTTAGGTGTTAGCTCCATCCCAAATTAAGCCTCAGAAGAGCCTTCACGTGGGTAGAGCAGATGTGATATCAGAATATTTTCTAAGGAATAGCCATGCCATGTAATAATTTGAACGTGATTTTTGGAAAAAGTGACAACCCTAACACAGAGGTCCACTGGATTCCATATGACAGATTCCGTCATCTGTCCACGATTTTCCAGTCAATGTCAGAAAGACAACAAACAGTAACCAGAGAGAAATTGCAGCGAGACTGATGCAGGCGGCGGTTTAATATGAATGGCAGGAAGTTTCCAACAAACCTCCATTTTATATTTTCTTTATTGCTCTGTTGTGGTCAGAAAATCGGCTGTGACGGCATCATCGGCTCTCTGGCTAAAGAAGATCGCTGCGGCGTTTGTAACGGAGACGGTCGCTCCTGTAAGATCGTGAGAGGAGACTTCAACCACACCAAAGGAATGGGTGAGTGTGTCTGTGCTCAGTACCAGTGCTGGTGATGTGAAAGTGGCTGACATTGGTTTGAACTTGATAAAAATGCTGTCATTATTATATTTGGGCATTAAGTACAGGGGTCTAATTTAAATATTTATATTCTGCTCAAACACTCTCACATACAGCAGATGTGACACAGACTGTTGAGTCATCATTTAACTATGTATACTCCATATACAGCAGCCTTTTGCACTGGTTCCCTGAACTTTGCTCAGGATTATCAGCCAGTTTTGTTTCATTTTAAAGGCTCCGAGCCATTTAATTTGGCCATGATTGATCTGTCCTTGGTGTGTGGTATTGATCTGAGTCTACTGCAGGCAGTTTTGTGTATAGTTCAGCTGTCTTTTAGTAAATTGGCTTGCGGGTGCCTACAGCCAACACTGTCTCCTACAACTGAACTGCATTCTCTCAATAAAGTCGTCTTAGAAACTTATTTTCAGAAACGCAATTATGTTTGTGTCATTTTTTTTTGTTTGACTGAAATGATAAACACGAAAATAACTCCCTGGTCATGGATGTGTTTAGTTTAAGGCATAAAAGGCAGTTGGTAAGGGCAAAGTAACATAAAGTCTTTTCCTCTAGAGATAGACCGGTGAATCATTTGGGCTTAGTAGTCGGGCCAATATTTGCCGTTGTTTAATAATTGGCATTGGCTGATTGTAATTTATTAGTAGGCAAATTATTTGAGTCACTTAAACTTAAGTTGTATATTAATAACTGGTTACTGGAGTTTAAAAAAATTGGCATGATGTTTCAGCAAAAAAACATTGGCATCATTTATCGAAAAATCCACATTAACGTCTGCCAGAGAATTACTCTGACTCTGTATATAACAACGAGCATCCACAATACTGTATTTTTACAAAATGACAACCATCTGTTTTGCTTTTTTCCCCTCTTTTATTTTGCTGGTCCTCGTAGATCACATGATCACTGTATTACCTCACTTACATTCCGGTCACATGACCCTTTTGGCATGCACATCTTTTTCCAGTCTGTGCTTAATGAATCATTAACGTAACGTAACAGCAAATTTTTTTTAACCAATATTGAATATTAGCACCTCATTTTAGCACATTTTACAATTGTCAAAAAAAGCCACTGACACCTGCTAACATCTGTCTTTTATCTGCAGTGGAAATAAATACAATCTGCGTTCACTCCTCGCTCAAAAGATGCACGTTTATGCTTGTATGTGGTCATTTCACCATCTAACATGTAGCTGTGGAGACTACACCTCCTGGTAGGAAATACATGTATGTTCCTTACAAATCGTAATCGGAGAATGCAGTTTAGTTGTGTGGAAGCAAAATTGATAGGATTTAAGGATTAATATGCTTGTTTTTTAACGAGTTATTGAACAAATGGGGGCATTTGGCTCATGATCTCCATCACCATTAACTTGACAAAGGACTGTTGGTTGTACACAAAGAACACATGTCTACTGTATGTACCATGATATACTGCCTCACCAGGAAAAAGCTGTTCTGACTAACTGAAACACGGATTTCATGATCCAGATCCAGAGGAATCTTGATTCTACAAGACACAGAGATTAAATGTCTGTCATTTATCGTGTTAGTTTTTTGAAGTGGTGATTGCATGAGTAACTGACACATTAGTCATATTCGTGGTGTGCTTGCTCTCACTGATAACAGAATCACTTAAAAAACATATATTAGGATTAGGTTTTTGACTTTATGTCACTGTTAGACCGCCTGCTCCAGCTGGAAAATGATGTTCATTCTCCCGCACCAAAGTCCATTGAGAAAGTCAGTATTTTTGGTTCATGGACACATAAGCTGACTGCTTTGTTGCTGCTCCTCTTGGAAATTTGGTGTCACGTTGGACAATCCAAATAATCCCAAAACAAACCCAAAACAACACATTTGAACTTACCGATTGGGGCAGAAGTGGATCAACAAGTGGATCAACTCAACTGTGAGCTGTGATGTCAAATCCAAGGTTTTTTTTTTATGGACTTAGGTGTGGATGAGTCAGCAGTTTTTAAACCAACAAATACCTATTTGTTCTGTTGGAAAAGGCTGTAAAGTTGAAGGAATAAAGTGTCTAACATCATTGTAAGATAGTGTAGCCTTAAGCAGGAATAGATTTTATCAGGTGAGCCTTTAATTTAGTGGCTAACAAGCCATGTTTTTACCGAGAGTGAGCCTGCAGAAGACTACACACACACTTCCAAAAACACAAACTGTTGCTTTAAAACCAAATTCATAGAAATAATGACAACAAATTTTGCAAGTGTGATAAACTGTTACTTTAAAACCAAATTTATAGAAAAAATGACAACACATTTTGCAAGTGTGATTAAAATTAAATGTTGAAGTACTAAGTTCCTTCTTTTGAATAAAACATAACCTGACAGTGGATCGACGGCTCCTGGTTTGGCAGAATATCACCCAGAAACAAAGGAAACGCATGCCCTCATTATCGCCCTCTTTGCTCCCATTAATCCCGAGTCATGTTTTGTGTGACCAGCTGTGGTCATGGATATTATGGTTATATATTGCAGCAGCCAGTGTGACAGAATCTGCTGAATGAATTATCGGCCATTGCCTGCCACCAACTGAGCTAGAGGAGGGGATAATTACTGGAATGACAGCCTGTCAAGTGTATACGTGTGTGTGTGTGTGTGCGTGTGTGTGTGTGTGCACGTGTGTGCGCACAGGCTGGTGTGGTCCACAGAACATGTGACCTCCCCCTCAACTTCCTTGTCTTGTCCTCCAGTCACCACTAGGCAGTGTAAGAGGGTTTCTACCTGTGTGATGACTAAACCCAGAGCTGTCCCCAAGTGTTTCTCATGTAAGATGCATGCACTGTGTGTGCGTGTGTGTGTGTGTGTGTGTGTGTGTATGTGTGTGTGTGTGTGTGTTTCCTGCACTGCCTGGAGTGTTGTTGTTTTTTACTGTAGTTAGATGATGAGTGAAGCAATTAGCCGTGGGCTCCCCTGGGAGGTATAATCTCAATCTCATAGCTTGGTTATTGTTGCGTAACCAGCTGTTTGACCCCGTTACCCCATAACCCAGCCGCGAGGAATTCCTCGCACGCATTCCTTTCATCCAGGCGGTTTCCTTCGCCGCCTGCGGTGGTGGAGCGGGAAGGAAACGGTCGTCTGCAGTAAAACGCCCACCTTCACACTCCCAACATCGCGACACATCTGGTTCTGCTGCGAGTTTAGAGTCTGACACGTGCGTTACTGAATAAAACTCAACTTTTCACATTTGACATTTGCCTCTTAAAGCAACACAATGTTGTTCAGTACAAGGGAATTAAATCGTGACCTCGGAAGCCAAAGAACAATGTTGACTGATGAGGCACCTATTCAATTCAGTTCAGTTCCTTTAGTTCATTTAGATGATTATTTAGTTTCTTCCACAAAAAGAAGACAGTGGTGTAAAAGATATTTTTCCCCTGATGGCATTGACATAAAACAAAAACACCTCAAATCTGCGCAATCTTAGTCAGAAAATATAAAAACAACAGAATTTGGTCGCTCAACTTTAATATAAAACTCCATTTTCACAGGTCAAATAAACCTGGTCAATCCAGTGTTTAATCGGCATTCAACAGTGCATGTTTTTTTATCGGTTTTAACTCCGATCGGCATCATAGGAACGTCAGACCCAGGTGGACATGCACATTTCTAATTTGTCTATTTTTACCCAAGATGCACCATTTCCAGAGCGAAGCCACACACCTTTTTGTCCATGAGCGTCAATGTTTGCCATGATGGTTGGTTATTTAAACTTAGCATGGTACATAATATCATTTATTTAATCATCATACCATCAGATGGGTCACAGAGATATATTTTTGGTTACACCTGTATATAATGCAGTCGATCGTCGAGTTTGTGTATGATCAAAAATGATTTGAAGCCATTATTTACAAAAAACAGAACATTGTGTTGCTTTAAAACCTCAAATGTTGGTCCTCTGAACCCCAGGTGAACCCCAGGTGAGCCCATGGCAGTCTGTGTGTGTGTGTGTGTGTCTAACTGTAGGTGGATGTGTTGGGTGGTGGAGGGTTGACGGGTGCAGTCAGCGGGCTTTCAGGTGTTTGTTCATGGTGGATTACAAGTTTCCCCAAAACACTCGGATGAGATCTGCACAGGTTCAGTTTCAGTCTGGACTCACAAAAGTTTTGTGTCATGAACGTGACGTCCTGAAATGCAAACACTGCGTCTTCATTCACACGTGGAGACAAAAGATCATAGGAGACAAACAAATGCTTCGATGTGGGAAGAATTTATCCTTTGGATCTGATTATACTATCAATAAGTCAAATATTCTTAAATTAAATATTTCTTTTGTTTTGAGCTGATGGGCTAAGCAAATCGTGCTTGGCTGGAATACTTCAGACTGTAATGTGCCATAAAGATTAGAAAGAAAGTTGTCCTTATTACAGGCAAAGAACTTCTGTCCTGTAAGAAATGTGTACTTACTGTACATCCTTTAGTCAATTAGGCTGACTTTAAGAATTTATACCTCGCCGCCAGCAGCTCCATCCCACTTTTGACGACGATTGGCACGTGGTTCACCTACCATCGAGTTTGCATTTCATCCTTGTGGGTTCATGTCACAAAATGTTTGCTGCCGTATCGTCAGTGTTGTCTGTGTTTGGTCAGTCACTGTCAGAGTCGACTGTATCGTCTCACTGTAAGTTACTGTGTGTGTGTGTTTGTGGGTAAGTATGAAGTCACACCGGTGTCTGACACTGTGACCTACTGTGCTGTCAAACCACGCTGGGCATCACTCACTGTGTTCCAGAGCAAAGCAGCTCATTAACACCACATGTAGGATTTATTCAGGCAGTACAGAATGGTAATTGTATTTTAAGAATTAAAAAAAAAAGAAAGATGCTGTCAAGCAACAAATTTGCCAAATCGACATTATAAATCTTGCTAAATGTTAAGGTTTTTCAAATCTGGCAGTTTTGACCATCATTTCACTCAAACATTTTAATATTTCAATAGAGGTAGACTGATTAATCAGTTGGGCCGATTAATCAGGCTGATATTTGCAAATGTTTTAGTCATCAATAGAGGTGTGGATCGTTCAGAATCAGAGATTTTTTTGGAAAAAGACATCGTAAACACAATCAAATCCAAGTAAAATTTGAACTAAACTTGCTTAAGTGTCCCAGGAAATGTGTTTTTGACTGTGCTGTAATGGTGCAGGTCTTAAACTGCATTACAACGTTTAAAAAAAAGATTTTTGGAAGTTTTTAAATAGATTTTAATTCTTTCTTGAACACCTCTAGTCTTCGTCATTGACCAAGTATTACAAATAATGCATTTTTATTTGTCAGAAACTCAATACATCACAACAAATGTAATTCTTTGCGTGATGACGTGTGAATGAAATGCATCTTTGAAATGATTTGGTGTTTATCTGCGTCGCTGACGATGCCTTTTATGGAGATGAAAATGATGGTCAAAGTAACCAAGGGTTCCGACAACTCATTGTTCTTGTTCAGGCTTTGTTTTGAGTCATTGGTCACATTGAGCTGCTTTGTGTGGAAATAATATACAGGTGTGCGGAGAAGGGCTGGTGGCTGGTCATGTGACAGATGCTACAAATATGGATATCCTTAATAAAAGGTGTAAAAATGATGATCAATGTCACTGTAGAGGCATCACTTGCATCAACTTGTTTTTAAAAGATTTATTCAGAACATTTATGACTTTTTTTTTTTTACTCTCTAATGTCTATTTTGGTCTTTCAGTAATAAACAAATGAAGACCTGAAGCTCCAGGTTCCTTTTTACTTAGTATTTATCTCAACGTGATCGATGATTGCGAGGCTTTCTTCACTCAAAGTGATGGTGGACGGGAAAAAGATGTTGTAAATCGACTCCCTCCTTCCATTTATCTCTCGCTCTCTCTCTCATCCCTGCTGAGATGGAGTTCTGGAGAATCCTGGCACAAAGTCGGCTGACGAAAGTGATCAGTCAAGCAGCAGAGGCACAAAGCTACAGACAAAATACCAGAGCCAGATGCTCTGATGAGTGGACTGCCATGAAACTTGTATCTAATTTACACCAAAAATCTGATGATAATGGAGTGTTTAAGTGTGAGTAAACATGCTAACATAATTCATCTCACTTATCTTTACTTATCTAATGGTCCCCGCTGTTTTCTCTTACTCGATGTTACAAATGCACCGTAAATAAAAAAAAAAGAACGACAATGTCATGGAGGTTACAATTTTTTGTCTTCCTTTCAAACTCCGCATATCTGACGAGATAAAGTAGATGCATTACAAATCAGAGGTGGAGCCAAGAAAACCTGCAGAGTCATTGGTTTCTATTCCTGTCCCAGATAAATATCCTGATATTTGCAGGTGATAAATCCTGGAAGAATAAATAATAAACCTTCCTGAGGGTGTTTTACAGTGTAAAAAAAAACTAAAACTATTCCTTTTAAGCCAAGTTATCCTTCACTCCATTACATCACTCTCTCATTTTCAGGATAAGGTTATTAACATTCCAATTTTGTGTTCCCCCCCCCTTGTGAGTAAACAGGATTTGATTAGTTAGGGGTGGAGTGGCTCAGTGGTTAAGACCAGTACACTATGTGCAAAAGACATCAGGGTCGCAAGTTCGACTCCACCCCTGGCTGATTGTACTCAATTCCACTGTAAGTCACGTTTGGATAAAAGCGTCTGGTAAATGACATGTAATGTAGTTAGCAGATTAAAAACTAGGTTTAATTTAAACGCAATCACACCTGAACCATATTTTCAGGTCTCAATTTTTGGTCTCTTTGAGATAATTTCCACACAGTATTAAAGAAATTAGTGAAACGCAATGGATGGACAACAGCTTGAGCAAAAACATTGGTCATGAAACACTAATGAACGAGAAGAGTAGAAAATTGTGTAAAAACCAAAATAGAGCATCTCTGATACCAACACAGACTTCACCAGCTCCTCTCCGGCTCCATTTCCACCCGTGTCTGTTTCTTCTTAACATGATTTCACCTCATGTTTCTGTTTTTTCCCGTCAGGCTACATCGAGGCCGTGGTTATTCCTGCAGGAGCCAGGAGAATCAAAGTTGTGGAGGACAAACCCTCACACAGCTTTCTGGGTAATGACGCATGTTTTCACAGGATGTACCGGTAAACGTGCTCACAAACACAAACACCATGTGTGTTTCTGAGCAACACTACAGTGTCAAAGCAGAACTGTGCAGGCGTTTTTCTAGCCTAATTTAACAACTTAAAATGTCTTGTTGCGGGGAGATTAGGGGCCGTCTCCGCTGCCCCCTATTGTCTGTTTGTAGAAAATCAGCCTTGCAAGATCAGGGCCGCCAACCTCATGGTCCTCAGAATCAGGAGGTCTTGCAAAGTCAGATCTTGCGAGAAATGTCTGCCGTGATGAGCTGGCAAAAAAAAGAAGCAGAGAAAACTGTTGTCGGAGGAAGTGAAGAAGAGGAAACAACAGCTTTACTCCTACTGTTGTGCATTGGAGCCCTGGAAGAAGAGATCTCTATGAAAACTTTCCTGGCTAAATAAAGGAAAAATTGATACAACCCAGCGTGTAAACCACTCACTCTTCTGCGCCAAAGTCCACAAGTGCTGCTGGTCTGGTCTGGTCTACTGCTGCCTCATTTGCTAAGATTGAGTCATGGAGGTGAACTCAGATGAAGGATTTCAAAATAAGAAATCACAAAATGACCCATGTGAACTTGGATCAACAACTCCTGTGTGCTGTGATTTAAAATCACATATTTGTCAATGGACTTTGGTGCGGGAGAGTTTTACCAACGGTTAACGGTTTACCAAGCAACACAGACTTCAGTGTCCAGTATAAAAATAGGCAAGTTAATGTGGCAATCATATTATTAAGATACATTGACTTAAGGAGGTTTAAAATGTATCGTGTGAGACTTTTGTTCAGTGGCTAAAATCCCTGGCTGCAGCCGTGTCGTCAAACATGTATCAAAACCACACTTGTAAAAACCTGGACTCCAGCTTCAACACAACTGTCTGGCTGGAATCCTCAGTCTCTGGTGAAACAAGAGAACTTGAATGTTTTCAAGTAAGCCAGTGACAGAATCGTTATGGTAACCACTGAGACCAGCGGATTCCACCAGACGTGAGCGCATCAAAGAAGCGTCTTGTCCGACTTAACTGTGAGCTTGAATTTATTCATCCACCCTTTTTCCATCCACTGTGTTTTCAGTGATGCACAAAGCAGCTGAATATTTCCATCTGTGTCGCTATGATATTTACATTAACACACTATCAAGTGGAGAAGGTCTCACCTCAGATGCTGTTTCAGCGTTTCTGGCGTCCCCATCAGGGCTTTTTTAGATGCTTTCCTGAAACCCCAGGTCATCATTTATCATGATCCTGGTGGATTGTCCAGTTGCTAATGTTTTTAATGCTTGTCGTTTCATGGACCTCACATACTCAGACGTACTGCTCCTTCTGAGGTTCGATCAGACAACAGAAACACAGTTGTCTTGGATTTAAATCAGATTTGTCCTTGAGACAACTTAATGGAAAGTCCAGCTCCACACACTCCAGAAGAGTGATTCTCTGGACATGTGGTGAGGTAGTCACTTGGCTGGACTTCACAAAAACTACAATCCACTTTCAAGTTTTAGTTCTGCCAGAGCAGTCATTGTTGAGGGAGAGAGTAGCCGAGGAACTAAACAACGCTGACTATTTCAGAAAGAGGATTTACTGTTTGATTTAACCCTTAAAGAGCATTCAGAGTTTATGAAAATAATATATAAAAAGTACGATTTAAAATTTTGCAATATTCTCTTTAAAAGTTTAGGTGGAAAAATTGCGTCCTCGAGTAATAAATGGTACGTTCATTTTATTGCGAGTGTTTTAATGGAATGGAAACTCTGATTGACAGAAATCTATCAACTTTAATCCCTGTCGGCGGGATTTATTGCAGGACTCACTCTGAGCCCAGACCTTCACAGAAAAGCTTCGGTGACATCACTTATCTGTTGGTTGACGAGTCGTAACGTTAGCTCCTCAACTCATTGTTTTAACCTCGTCATCCAACCCTGATGGACCAGAACCGGGTTCGTGTCCAGTAAGTCCAGTTTTATGAATTTGGAAAAGCTAGACCCCATTAGCCGCTAAACACCCATTGGGCACATACCTAACATTAACACTGGAGAGTGTGTTTGACCGATGCTTGGCGCGAGAGACCCCTTTGTCCACCATTGTTGAGAGCATTTGGAAAAAAAATTCTGTTTGGGTAGTTAAAGGAATACTTGTTATCCTGTTAACTATTAGCAAAGATGGCGGACAAACAAAAAAAGAATGAAGATATTTCTCAACTGAGGTTGGGAAGCACAATTTTTCCAAAAATACTACCGCTATTCTAGTAATACAAAGCTAAATGCTAATCGGGGAAGTATTCCTTTAGTATTCCTTAAGTATTTAAGCTGCGGAAATGAATGGGATTTGATTGGCTAGCTCCTTTTTGGTATAATTGCAAACTGTGCTTTGATTGTCCGGTGCTCAAGTTTCAGCAAATCATTAAAACACCCACCCAGTGTGTGACGACACACAAGATCTTCGGTCAAACAGTGGTAAATATACATTTTGTTTTACTATGCTGCTTCACGTTTTGGGCCCACTAAGAGATTCCTGAAAAGAATTCACGGTTCAAATCCACAAATCAGCAGTTCCGTGTTCACACAATAACCTGAGGGCATTATTTTGAATTCCGCGGTCAGGACTTGGTTGTGTTGCTCTATGATGCCGTTAATTCAGTAACAAATGTGTTTGAATCACACAGGATCCAGTATTTTCAGATTGGAATGACTGAATTTCGAAGGTTTTTGGCATTGTCGTGGAGATAATATTTAAGGCTGTCATTGTGAATGAACGTATTATTTCTGACTTCTCGTCCACGCAGCGCTGAAAGACTCCAGCAAGAGATCCATCAACAGCGACTGGAAGATTGAGCTTCCAGGAGAGTTCGAGTTGGCCGGGACCACGGTGCGCTACGTTAGAAGAGGACTGTGGGAGAAGATGTCTGCCAAGGGACCGACGAAGACCCCGTTACACCTCATGGTAAACACATCAGTCATCTTTACTCTTTGATGTTTCATCACTATAAACTCGTCATTGCACTGTGTATTAATTTGTTTGTGTGCCAGCAACAAACGGCACAGTCGGTGCACCGCGTTCACAGTGGCACGGATTCCAGTGCCAGTCCGACCAGTCGTCGTTCACAACTCGACGAGAGTTCATAGGTCAAGGAATTGTCTATCACGGCGACCAAAGTGTTGTAGGTGATGCTCGCGGTTTTGTGCTCAGAAGACTTTAGACTCATTTCCTGGGTGTCACAAAGAGGACAGTATGTACTGGTCTGTAATCGGCCCAGTCAGCATTAGTCTATGAACGACATAACGTCTTGTCAGACTGACTTACAACGACACAACTTATCTGCACACATGGACAAGTAGACAAGTAGGGCAGGGTGATTCATTGAATAATTTAACAAATTATTTGGACTTCATGTTGTTTTTAAGGAAAACCTATTACAGAATCAGATTACTTATCATAATAACAACTAAGCAGCACTTAATGGGCCGTCCCGTGTGGAGTAACATGACTGAACAGCTGATTACATTATTGGGCATAACTGTAAACCACTGGTCTGAAGTGTAATGGAAGCTAATGAATCTCATGTCAGGGATTTATATTTGTGCCATGTGCAGCTTTAAAAATAAAGCTCTTATAGTCACAAGTGGTTTTTTTTATGTGTCCCTTTTCCATAGTTGCTCATTTAAAGGCACAGTACACAGGATTTATCGTTTGATTATTCCAAAAATAACCTTTTCAGTCGCTATGATTCAATACAATTCTTTGTTTGATGTAGACTTGCGCACATCTGTGATCTTTACCGTGATTTATTTACATTACATGTGATTTATGTAGTTTGTATTGTTTTAGATTGCTTTCCATATATTTTTGTCAAAGATTTACACAATATGAATCAGTATTTGGTGTTTTCTTAAATAGTTAAGAAGAATAATTCGATTGACTATAGATAGATATTATAATTCTTTTTTAAGCAATGTGCGCATTAATTGCTTTAAAATAATGCTCTAACCAGTACAGTAATTATTTATCTTTTAGGGTAGAAATGCTCATACCTGGATAATGTGCGTTTAAAATGAGGGTGTGTTCAGATTTGAATTCCTTTTTAGTTTTGTTTATTATTCAGAATGCATCTATTTTATGGGATTAAGAAAGTTGAACACAGAAGTGGTTGAGTTCACGGTTGACGTTCTGCCTTATCGTCCGTGGACAGTGTTGAGCAGTGTGAGGCGGGTTCTTTTAAAGTCCCGGCGTCTGTGCCTCATAAATTCTGTCCCACATCTGTGCAACCATTTGCACAAATGTAACGTAGACTCTCGCTGACCTTCACAGTTATGCAAAGGCAGGTTGTATAAACGACCTACAGTTTAACATGTTTGAAAGCTCGAGCCCACAGACTCCGCTCTGATTTATGGAGTCTCCTCCTCAAAGAGGGAGGGGGAAGTCGTGTGGAGCTGTGGCCGTGGACAAGCAGTGCGGACGCTTTTCTGTGACACTGTGCTGACGGCAGTTGATTTGTTCGCCTTTAATGAGAATTTGTAAGTGATTTATTCACAAATGACACAGAGCGTTTGCCCCCTGAAGACTTTTTTCGTCTGACTAACGGTGTTTCCAGCCAATTTATTCCTCATTTGAATACAAAATGATCATTTCTATTCATTTACGTATGGATGCGTATAAGAAGAAAACTGACTCAAATAATTGTGCAGTATGCGGCATTTTATTTTGATGTCATGATGACAGCAAAATAAACAATACACTATCTAAATTCAAGTGTAATTTAAATCCATTTTCCTGGAAAATTATTTTATCCGTGTATCCGTCCAGTGATGCAGTGCCATACAACTCGGCACAGTACAGTTTGGAATGGTATGCCCCGATCTGGCTTGCGTTTTCTTTATTGGTGTGTAAACTGGAAGGCGGTCACCATGGTAACTGTGTAAATAATGGGATGTCGTACTGGGGAAAAAGAGACACTCAAACGTCCTCAAACATGGGACACTTTTTGACAGTCAAAGTCAAATGATTGTCAACGACAAACTAAACTAAAATGAATCACTACTAGGATCATAAAACACAGTAAATCATGATCAAAAATTGATTTAAAATGCCAAATAATGGAGGCAGTTCCATCATTTTTGGTACAGCTATAGAGAAGTCGTGATCAAAACCCAACAATACGTATTTAAAATCAATCCTAAAACCATCAGGGAGCCAGTGGAAGGAGAACAACACTCCTCTTCTCACCAATCTGAAATCGAGCAGTGGTTTTCTGGATTAGCTGCAGGCAGTAAATAGAAAATTGGTCCAAGCTCACATTTATTTATACAGTGCAAGGAACGTCTGTCTGTCTGTTAATTGCCAGGCTTCAAACTTGGCAGGTGACTTATTAAGGACACGAGTGTGTGCCGCGCCAACCTTGGTGTTGTTTGGATGAGAATTGTAAGATATAGCAGAAGGAATGTGACATAATTTGCCTGCTTCCCTTAGCCTCTCTCACACGGTTACTTGAATCTGTCCTTTTTTGTCATTCTTATTATTATAAGTCATTATTTCAACATCTATATCCATGTTTGATGCAAAAATAATTGACACAACTTTTTTAGCGACCATTCTGACACCAAGGGCACGATTCTGTCACGATTATCCTAACCAAAATGATTGCAATTCACAATATTATCGTCTTAAACTTGAATTCAACGGGGTAGCCTTCCGTCTGCACTTACACTTTTTTTTTTGGTGAAAAATGGTTTTTAAAATCTATTTTATAACATTGTAATAAGTCAGGAAAGATGCATCTCCAGTTGTTGCACATTATGAAATAAATCACAAGGACTGTATGATTTTCTCCATTCACGATTATCACAGTAATAGAAATTCACTTATTGAAAGTGCTTTTTATCATAGTGAGTGATAATATTCTATAATCCAGCAGAGAAATTACATTAAACCGGAGATTGGCCTTAATTTCCACGTATCAACTTGAATAAGGTGGACGATGTAGACTTTGATGACTTTGACGAGATCTTCTTATTAAATATCAAAATATACTCAAAATGGACGAAGGCTCTGGATGATTTGCTCTGTGGGGCTTTGTTTTACTTTGTCTCAGCCCAGGCCAGCTCTTTCTTTTTTTTATGGTGACCCAATTTTAAAAGATGACGAACCATCGTCGTGACCCAGTTCACAATATACTGTCATCGTGACAAGAGTAAATCTGGAGATAATACAACATTTCTACTGCCAATTCTGTGAAGTAGGACAGTGGGAGATGCCACTCTCCAGCCCCTCTCACACAGTTACCCGTGACTTCAGTAGCCAAAGGCTCATCTTCGCTGCCACCAAACACAACCACAACAGCGCGGCTCGGCACAACCGCCCCCTGCTGTGAGGCTGTGGAGCAAACACGTCATCGCAGCTGGACCAACCTGGAGTCCTTGGAGGAAAACAAAACCTTCTAGGGTTGATCTATTGTTGAAATGGAAGTAATCACTGTAATTGACTTCATTTGCTTTCTATTATCTGCTGCTGAGTGTTGAGCATCAGGGAAAAAAATGCAGATAAAGATTTGTAAGGAGATGTTTCTCCCTGTTAGAAAGTCTTTTCTTCTCCCCCCATACAAAAGTTTTTAGCTCAGAGGGACACACAAGCTGCTGATCTGCTGCCTCGTGTGGTCACTTTGAATCAATGAATGCATTTAATACACATTCAAATGTAAACACAAAGTCACAAAAGAACAATTGAACTTTCAGATGAAGGCAGCAGTGGTAGTGAAATAAAACGGCCGATTTTCTTCTATAGACTTTGGTGTGGGAAAGTTAGCAGTTTACAAAGTAGTTTCCAGCCAGAAAATGTTGTCCAACAGCGAAACAAAGCAGTAAACATATTCTTAAGAGGCAAGGTTTTTAATATAGGGGGCTTTTGTTGAGTGGCTAAAGTCATTTTCTTTCAGGCAGATGAACTGTCAATGCCTCATGCAACCATACCTTTAAAAGAAATACATATTTTCAATGAAAATGAGTGGCTATGCATGCAGGTGAATCCACATATGAGTGTGTTATGCCAAGTCCTGCCTGCTGTGAAACACATGCCTGAGGCGGAACCACGCACAGGACTTAACCGTGCAGGCCGATTCCTGGATTTCAGAACTACGACGCTTGTTTACACTTCTCTCTGTCATTGTTCCCAGGTGCTGCTGTTTCACGACCAGAGCTACGGGATCCACTACGAGTACACGGTGTCACTGAACACATCTCAGGACAGGGGCAATGAGGAGCACAGAGAGCAGGAGTATCTCTACATCTGGACACACAGCAGCTGGCAGGACTGCACTGTTCAATGTGGAGGAGGTAAAACACACACACACACACACGATCATGCAACTATCAAGGGCCTAAATAAAGCTGTGTTCCTAACCTTAACCCAAACACTATTCAAATCTTAGCCCCATATTTAAAAAAATGCTCCTCAGAAATGAGGTTCTGCCTCATTAGGACCAGGTCCTGGTCTCCATGGGGACTACTGGTCCTGACGAGGTCAGTTTTTATGTCAGAAAAGGTCCTAAAGAGGTAAAAAAAAAAACACACACACACATAGCACATGATGTCATATAAAATACAGTGTTTGTGGGGGAAACCTTGTTATATCAACAGTAAAAGCATGTTAGGTTGCAGCAATGAAAATGTGTTTATAAATGTCATCTGGTTTATTTTTCTTTTGAACGGTCTTTGCAAAGATTCCAACCATATGTGTTTATGTTTTCGGGGACGTTAAGCCTGGTTTTCTTGGAAGTAGCAGATGGATTCAGAAACCATTAGACGCCGCGTGCAAATTTGGAATTGATCCGTCTCATCGTGTTCTTAGATTTAGAATTATTGTCCCCGGGGGTAAAGCTTCGAAGGCTGACTGTCTAAAGCAGGGGTTCTCAAATGGGGGTTTGAGGACTCCTGAGGTTCCGTGGCACACTGCCAGGTGGTCCATGATATAATGTAGGCCTATATTTATTCTTGTTTTTATCTTACCAAAGGTTTCAGATACAGATAAGAGTAATACTTCCCAACCATACTACACTACCTTCATTTAAAAACACATCAATTCTATTATATTTGAAAGCACAGGGAGTATTAGCACAGATTAAAGGCATGCATGTTTAATTGCAGTGTGAGAAATAGTGCACAGGCAGACAGATGTGTGCGCGGGAGTTTGTCTCCGCTGAGAAGAAACAGAACGTTGAATAAGCAGCAGCAGCAGCACCAACGTGCCTCTGGGCCTGAGATTGCATTCTACCAGCTGTTCGCAAACATCGCAGCAGCCATTTAATCTCAAAACAGTAGGAGGTGCTGCACACACAGCGGCCGCAGCAGATGTGCAACTTTCACAACCTTTTAAGAGAACCTGAAAGTCACACTGATATTTGAGATCACCTTTTATACAGACTACAAACTACAATCAGAATCTCTGGTTGAAGGAAACAAAAGTCAAGAGATTTTGAGCTTGCCGTGTCTGGGTCTTGTTATTGTGTGATAAAGATCCAAATACAAAATGTGACCAGACTAGCGCGACTTGCGTAATACATGTTGCGTCAATTGCGTGTTTACAGAAGCTGATCTGTTCGCTGAAGTGTGCTCCGCTTGTCAAATCACACAACCGCACGGGTTCTCAAGTCTAATCCAGCACTAAGAAGTGATGCTCTGAGCTGTGGTGGTGGGTTTTACCCCCAGCTGCTTCTCTGACTGCTAATCCACAAGCACCTGACCTCACATCACCTCACGTCACTGCCTGGATACAGTCATTTCTGCTAGTAATTATTTGGAGAACGTCAGGTGTCTGTGATGCAGAGAAAACAAAAACCCACTTGTGACTGAAATAGTTTGACAGGATTTTTTGAGCAGCTCCAACAGAGTTAGAATGAGTGTAACAGAGTTTATATGGTATATTATTCCACGATCTGTGGGAAGGGTGGCTCTAGGGCGCCCTCTAGGTAGCAGGTCAAAGAGGTGAGTCGCAGAGCTGCAATGTATTTATGTTTGTACGTCTAAAAATCCCATTTCATGGTAGGGGGACAATGAACAGTACAATTTCAGAGAGTAATTCCCAGGATACGTCCGCCCTGTCCCCCCGGGACTTAACACCCTTGGTTATGAGTGAGTTGTTGCGCGCTTAATTGCTAAACATGTCCATAAATCGTCAGTGAGAATGCTAACTAGCCATCGTGTGAATACACCTTGCTGTGTGGTGACTGCCGTGTGTGAGCTGTATGAGTCTGACCAGTTCCGCCTAGAAACTCGTCTCCTGCTCTTGAATCTTTAATAATAATAACAAAAATAATAACAATAATAATAATAATAATAAAAAAAGACACAACTCAAGAGTCAGGAAACGTTGAACCAGCAACCAAGTGTCGCTGTGACACAAGCAGTCGCTCTCGGAAGACAAACAAGTCAGTAAAAGGCCTCAAGTTACTCGCTGAAGTGAATGGACCTAAGATTTATTGTCCGTGAGACGTTCGCTGCCCCTTTGTGCAGGTCACATGACGCCTGCGGCAGCGTTTCATCAGTGCAGTGTCCTCAGGATCTGCAGCTGCACGGTGCAGGAGGGTTAAAGGTTCAGCAGTTTGACGTTATAGATCGGTGACTTGCATTATAACCTGTGTCGTGGAAATCAAGTGATGAGAGAGAGAGAAATGACATTTCAACACCTCTTTGTGGCTCAGATCCCTACATCTGTATCATCTCAGGAGGCTTTGACCAATCACTGGACAGTTCAAAGAGAGAGAGGGCGCCTCCTGTTGGCTGTTCTGCTGCTACTACTACAACAGGTCCCTTCAGTGGATAAATTACTAGCAACAACTGACTACGCTGCAAAGAAACTGGGAAATGAGTCTATGTTAAACACAATTAAAGGAGCAGTATGCAACACCTTCACAGTCCCATCTCTCATTTCCATGCACGTAATTATCTGCAAATTTGTGGTGTATTCCGTGATTAAATAAAAGTAACTTTCCTATGCTAAAGTAAGGTCTATGTTTAGTGCATATGGAGTCTTAAAAGTGAATTCTTAGCATTAGTAAGTTGTGCATGCCGCGTGTGCAAGCTTGTCTTTCGTGTCCCCAAGTCTTATGAACTAATTGAATAATAAAAATGATAACATAGCCTTTCAGCACTTCAAAGACACTAAATATTAGTCGTATTAGTTATATTATATGGTACAGTATATTATACAGTATCACTACTCACTCTATTATCACTGTAAGTATTTCAGGGGTAGCACGATCTGATAACAGACCAATAACACCCCCGTCAAATAATGCTCCCACTAATAAACAGACATATTACACCACTGCTCACTGAAAACATGAAACATTTTTATTTGTTTTTTTTATAGGATGGTGAAATATGATATTGATTTTTGCTGCGGTGACATTTTTTGACGGAGCAGCTAAAGCTGACAGAGCGCCGGCAGTAGTAGTTGCCCGTTAGATTAAACCAATTTGAAGATTTGAACTACTGTCAGCCTCCAGTTACAAATCCCATTCCTTTTCTCTGGATTGCCTGAAGGCACATTATCATCCACAATAATCCGATTCCTCCTTTGTAAATTATAAGTGGAGATGCTGGGGATTGAACCCAGGACCTCATACATGCGAAGCATACGCTCTACCACTGAGCTACATCCCCTCTATTAACACCAGTAAAAACATGACGTGCCTCAACTCCAAACCAAAATATGACCTCAGAATGAGTTGCAAGATTTAGAATTTAATAAACTTAGAGTGTTTCAGTGTCATCACTACAGCCAGTATTTAAAATGTATCGTGTTTCCTTAATCCTTGATGACAAGTCCAGGTCATTTTATGACGTAATACAATAAATTGACATAATGTACCTTTAACAAGGTGCTGATGGGACGCGACAGTCGATTATTTTTCCCGCTGCAGCTTTAATGTGATTATTTTTGTTCGGAGGAGTTTTGACGTCCGCGCATCGTCGTCATCATGGGAACAAGTTAATTGTTTACTCGCACGCGGTCAGATCGGAAAATGACGTCGCATGAACTCGGTCGAGAGGCTGCGTTTTGTTTTTCACACCGGCCATGAAAACGGAACATAAAATGATTCCAAGTGCCCTGGAGCCGATGATGATGATTAGTGATGTCAGGCAAGTGAGGTAAGACTCCGAAAACACGGATCTGCAGGGATTTTCACACTTAATTAAATTAAAGGTCAAAGGAAAGTGGCCGGAGTGGTTCAGGCTGACAGGAGGCCGATGCTAACGCAGCGGTACCCTCCACCAGCTCAAGTCAAAGGCGAGTTATTACAATATTATTCTTGTTTTTATTACCTTCTGTCCACCGGACACTAACAGATTCTAAAGTTAAAGTTAGTTTTTATTAATCCCCTTAGGGAAAGTATTCCTCTGCATTTTGACCCATCCTAGAATTAGGAGCAGTGGGCTGCCACACTGAGTAATGCCCGGGGAGCATGGGGGGTTGGGTACCTTGCTCAGGGGTACCCCAGCCCTTTTTTGGCCGGGTGGAGATTTGAACTGGCAACCTTCTGGTTACAAGTCAAGTTCCCTTTCCACTTGGCCACAGGCTATCCCCCTGGCCACGGGCTGCCCTAAAAGTGTTGCATGGACTTTATCTATTTCTGTTGCAAACAGCAGCCAACACGGTCAGAATGTCATAAACTGAATTTAAAAATGTGGTGGAGCATCAAAGGGAGAGGTGCAGGTTTTTGAAGTGTTGAGGTCGAGATGTAATATCAAACATCATCTTCAGCCTATAATATCTGAAGAATGTGTTTTTCCTCTCTTCTTCAGCATTAAAAACCCTTCATTGATCAAATCATTGATTTTCTCTATGGACTTTGGTGTAGGGAGAGTGTTTTTACAAATTTTACTGCCCAATCAGACTGTTTAACAGCGATGCGATATTGTAGACTTCAGTGCACGTGATGATGTCAGCCCCGACTTCACAGAAACCCTGAACTGTCACTTTAAAGCACAAAGCTATTTCTGGTGTTGAAAAGGGCAAACAGATAAAAAGGGCTGATTTTCAAAGTCGAGGGGGGTTTGATTGTCGGGGATTTGGACAAAGAGACAGACCAGTGGAGACTCGGCTGCTAAATCCAATCCTATGATCAGAGGCATTATTTGACATAGCAGGCTTCCTTCTGTGGACACCCCACTGACCACACACACACACACACGTTTGTGCGGCTATTCTTTTAAGGACACTGCATTGACAAACCTTAACCATAACCACAATTCAGATGTTTGCGCTAAACTTAATCAGTTCCTCAGAAATTAGGTTCTGCCTTACTGGGACCAGGATTTATGGTCTCCATTGGGACCACTGGTCCTGACAAGGTCCTTAAGAGGTAACAAATACAAGAACACACATTCTTAATAAGAATCTAAAGTCTTGACCCTCAGGAAGACCTTTAAGCTTGTGAGGACCAGACACAAAACTGTCCTCACAGAGATGGCCACTGATTTCCTGCAGCTGCTCTTTCATCCTCTCACAGAGTTGTGATATTGGTTTGCAGTGCTCACAACATTTTAATTCACAAGGTCAGGTGCTTGTGGATGAGCGGTGAGCGGAGCAGCGGGAGGTCAGTCCACTCACTGCTGCTCTGCTTATCTCTCTTTAATGGTCCATTAGCATTTTATCCATCACACTGTATCAGGTGCAGCAGGAGCAGGGGCTGCAGCCTCTCCGCTTCAAACAACGACAAAGTGTTACTGTTCCTTAAAGTGATATTTTACTAACATAATGTTTTACTGGGGAAGGAGATAGCTGACACACTTTCTCTATATATAACTTTATTCTCTTACTGGTAAATAATCTTGCATTGTTTCACAGAGGACGTCACGATAAAGAATCTTGAATCTTAAATCCCCTAAAGTCAGTGTGGGTGGATTCACTGGACGAAACACAGCAGCATTTTAACCCTTGGAACTCAGAGCTTTTTTCCATTACTATGTTTAAAAGTACAGTATATACAGAGCGTATAAGAATATCCTTTTTTTTCCAGCACAATCTATGTAATTTTAAGCAACTATATAAACACACCTGAGCAAAAAGTGCTCAAAATATTCAAAATTCGATTGTATTTGTGAAATTTGGAAATGCGTCACAGTTCAAAGTTCAAAGGCACAATTATTGCTACTTTATATCACGACTAAAAATAACTTTGACTTCACAACACATGAGAAGACAGGAAAAAAAACACATTTTTTAAAGCCTGAATAACATTATGTGACCTATAAACACACAACCCTAAGATGTCCATATAAGGAGTTTTAGTGTATTATTCCCACGGCAAATGACCATGGGTGCACCTGCGGCACAGGTCCATGCCACGTGAGCACCAAAGGGTTAAACAGAAAACAGCAAATGGAAGATGCAGTCGTTGGTGTTCACCGTCCACACCGGAGGCGCTGAGATATTGGTCTGCTGCCCTCGGAGGATAATTTGTCATCAAACAATAAGAATTGGCTCCAAGATTACTCTGCGGGGCGAAATGGAGACGTTCCCGTTTGGGCATGAAATGCAGCCTGTTTCAGAGTCCATTTATTCTTCTGATTGTGTGTGTGTGTGTGTGTGTGCAGGCGAGCGGAGGACAGTGGTTTCCTGCATGAGAATAGCCAATAAAACAATGGAGGTGGTCAACAACAGCTACTGTCACCTGGAGAACAGACCACTGCCTCAAGTACGAGCCTGCAACTCTCACCCCTGCCAGTACAGGTAAGACACACACACACACACACACACATTCACTAATCCTAACCCTGACCTCAGTCCTTCACCTTAAAATGTAGTCATTTACATTATGAGGACTTGATTTTTGTCCCCATAAGGAAGACATGTCTCCATAATGTGACTGTGTAAACAGATCTAGGATCTAGGAATACCAGGTACACACACATGAAGATTAGACTCTGAGGTGCCAAAAACCATTATTTTGATATTTTCATACTAAAAATGTTTCAGATTAGATTTTCTTAACCTCTGTCGTCATCACTGTTACAGTAATTTTTAACTGTGCATCATATTCATAACTGCGTATAAATCAACTGAGAAGTCACAATTTCTGTATTTTCGTCATCTACAGTAGAAGTGCAACATGCATCCTCACCACTAGATGTCACTAGGTCTCACACCCTAACCCTGAAAGAGTAGGCTACATACTGAGTATTTTGTGATACCTGGGGAACTTAAATGAAAAGTTAAAACAACAGTTACCTACAGTGAGTGTGGAGCGCCAAACATTAACTTTTTGGAAGTTTGGAAGATTTTTAGTAAGATTAAGAAGTTTTTGTATTTTATGGCCATGGTTACGCTCGACTTTTTTGTTCGTCTTGATCTATAACAACTTCCCAACAAGTTTGGGGAAATTCAGTGGAACTCAATTTTGCCTCTCTTTTCACCATAGGGGGCGCTTGAGAGCCCTTGAGCAAAGCACGGTTCCGGGAACTATGTCAATATCGCATTTTTGCCAGAACCTGACCACCATGCCAAGTTTCAAGAGTTTTTATGCACAGTAACCCCTCAAAAATGACCGGAAAGCCACGGATATAATAATAATCTGAAGGATAACGACAGGCTCCTCGCACAAATTCTTGCCAGGAGCCGTTTCGGCCCCTGCCATTTGTGGCTTGGGCCCTAATTAGATTAAAAATGAGATGTTGCAGGGTGTACAGGATCTAAATTTGTGTGTGTGTGTGTGTGTGTTTTCACAGGTGGGTGGCGGGAGAGTGGGGTTCCTGCTCGGTCACGTGTGGTAAAGGTCTGCAGCAGAGGGGTGTGGTTTGTGTTTATCACCTTCAGAATGGGTCAGTCATCAACACCAGAGACTTGTACTGTCAGGGAGGAAAACCCCCCGTGCTGCAAGGCTGCGAGGGCCGTCTCTGCCTCACCGTGTGGGAGGCTTCAGAGTGGTCCAAGGTGTGTTCACACACACACACATCAAAAGTCTATTTCTATTTAACCCTCCTTTGAAAACTTGCCTTCCTCTTCCCTCCCTTTTCCTCTAGTGTTCGGCAGACTGTGGTCAGGGAGTTCGCCGGCGGACGGTCTCGTGTACAAACCCTCAGGGTCTTTGTGATCCCATGTCCCAACCGACGAAGGAGGAGCCGTGCGAGGATCACTCCAAATGTTACGAATGGAAGACGGGAGACTGGTCCAAGGTATTATTTTCATAATCGATTAATCTTTCGATTATTATCTCGATTAATCGATTAATCGTTTGGTCCATAAAATGTCAGAAAAATCTTAAAAAATAGTGATTGTGTTTGTCACACCTGGAAATGGCGATGTTCTCAAATGTCTTGTTTTGTCCACAAACCAAAATGATTAACTTTTTATGACTTCTTTGTTATCCAGAGCAAAGAAATTACGAAAATATTCACATTTAAGAATCTTAAAAGATCAGAAATCTTGTTTTAATCATGAAAAAAGCTTCAAACCGATTCATCAGTTATCAAAATAGTTAGATTAATCATCGATTCATCGATTAATTGTTTCAGCTCTAGTTCTTTATGTAACGTAACCCATAACGCCTTTTTGTCTCATAGTACATTACTTATGTAACATAGCGTATCACAAATTTTTGTCTGAGAAAGTACGTTATTTCATGTAACATAACAAAATGTCATTTAGTCTCCAAGTACGTATAGTTGTGTGGAAATGTACATTTTGTTGGTGAGGAAACAACTCAACCTGTGACAGAATAATGTGTTGCTGTGCTGGAATCACAGCATTATTTACATTTAAAGTCTTACATTAGCTGTGGCTGCCTCTGTGGATAATTCTAGGCTGGAAATACACAGATTATGAATTATTCATTTAAAAATGTGATTTTTATTTTAACACACACCGTGTCATTAAATCCTTGCTGCTGCTGCTGCTGCTGGTTGTGGAGGCCGTGACCTTAAAACCTTAATACTGAAATCCTTTAATTAACACTCAGAGGGTGAGTCAGGCTGTGGTTGTTAAAATGTATCCTGTTGCTCAGCCGCTACATACATAGTGGAAATGTCATTAAATGTTTGAGTTGGTCTGTGTGCCAGTCATAATACTGGCACAAATGGTTCCCATTACACAATGTATTAACATTACGGCAGTTTGCATGCCGTCGTTAGGCCCCATGGTCACCAGTAACATGAATATTATTATAATTAAGAGAGAGGGGCAAAGGCTTTTATCAGGTTCAAGCAAATGTGTTACAGATGGAATTAAGATGAAATTAAGAGAGGGGGGAAAAGCTCAAGGGCCCAAAAAGTTAAGAGGATTAATCTGTCAAACACAATCTCATTTTAATCCCTTGTACCCCAAAACTAAGTTCAACTTTACATTTGATATAATTACTTAGTAAACATCGCGGACAAAAGGGAAAAGCTCCTGCCGCAGAAATGTCATCATCACCTTTCCCTGTGTTTCAGGCTGTAATAGACCACTGACCTGTTTGTTCATGTCATCAATGACCCTGCACAGAAACAGAGACGCGCGTCATTTGCAGATTTGGGAGGTTGTTTTTTTTTTTTTTACTTGCACAGGTTCGTCTTCCACGACTTGACATCTCCGTCCGCTCTTTCAGTGTTCGTCCTCCTGCGGGAAGGGTCTGCAGTCACGGGTGGTCCAGTGTATGCACAAAGTCACCGGTCGCCACGGTAACGACTGTCCAGTCACGCTAAGACCGCCCACCTACCGTCCCTGTCACCAGGGCGCCTGCAACGAGAAAATCAATGTGAACACCATCACCTCCCCCAGGCTAGGTGAGAAACCCATCACCACTCAGTGTGTCACAGTGTTTAAAGCTGCTGCATGTACGTTTTTCATCACCTCAAAGACCCTGTTCACACCTGGCATCAGTGGTTTGTTCCGTTTGTAGTCGGAACTTGGAATTTCCAAGCTCAGATTTCCAAATCAGAAACTCACTCTCACTAAGTAGTGATAGAATCTGGCTGATTCTAATTAAATTATTCCTTAAGTATCTTCCCTTAATCACACTGCGGTCCTTGTAATTAGACATGTATTGAATAGTCGTCTAAGGGAGAGACGAACACGGTCACTTCCAAATGTGAGGAAGACGGGGTGACTCAACTCGAATTACTCACAAGAACCTCCATGGTTTAAATGAATGAAATGAAAAATGAAATCAATCAAGTGGTTATTTATGGGAAAAAAAAAAATCTGCTCGCAGCAACGGCAGCACTGTGCACTGTTAAAAAGAAAACAAACAAATCAAACAACAGATGGAGTAACTGACAAAAGCAATTAACAGACATGGTTAGAGTTTCGTCAGGTGTGAGCTGTGTCAGTGGAGACAGATGGTGTGTGTGTGTGTGTGTGTGTGTGTGTGTGTGTGCGCGTGTGTGTGTTTCCATCCACAAGCACGAGACACAGCTGCTCTCACAGCTGATTATAAAGAATGTGTTTTGTTGTTTTTGCTCGCTGAAGACGAGGCCGAGTCACGCGCTACGCGTCCGGAACTACGTGCCGATGAATCAGCGTACGCCTTCAGTCTGAATCTGCGCGGACCGCATGCGCCACGCGCTTCCTGTAGCTCAGCACTTTCCATTTGATGCTGGAGTCTGCTGGTGCACAGGTGGACAATTCAAGGCAGTGATGGTAGCTCAGTGGTGGAGCGAGTCGGCTAGTCTACATGCCAATGTGTCCTTGGGCAAGACACTTAAAGGAATACTTAACCAATTCGCATTTAGCTTTGTGTGACTAAAATAGGGGTTAGTATTTTTGAAAAATTGTGCCTCCCAACCTCAGTTTCCCCTGAGTCGAGAAATATCTTCATTCTTTTTTTATTACGTGCCCACCAGTGACACTAAAGTGCTAATTCTGCACTTTTAAGACTCACTCGTACGGGGACTGTGTCGGCCATCTTTGCTAACAGCTACGCTAACAGGACGTGGCTCCCGACGGCTGTGAATGAGCGATAGATGCTCTATGAAACTGTGAGTGAGAGTCGGTGTGAATGGGTGAATGGCAAAAGTGTGGTGTGCAGCAGATCAAGACTAGAAATGCATGATATATATATATATATATATACAAACCATTTAGAAATGAGGGTGTTTTCCTGGTGGGTAAGTTATGAAAACAGATTGTCGCGTACGCAATGTGACTCGGGTCTTTGCGAGTGTGGAAACATGGTAAAAAAAAACAACAACTCAGCACTCACAGAATGAACGAAACCGCGAACACGCACTCACATGAGGGAACGTAACAGTGTTCTACACGAATGGAGAAAAACTCGGTGCTTAAAGAACAAACAGAAGCACAGGCATGTACTGTACGCACGCGCGGAAACGTTAACGTTGCTCTCCACCGACGCGGAACAGCTCACGACGTACACTCACACGCGAGAACGTAACGGTGCTCTCAGCGGACACGGAACAACACAAAGAACAGAACGACGCACTTGTACTCAGACACGTGCAGAAATGCCACGCAGCTTCTCCGCGAGCGTGTCAGCGCGGTGAGTATGAGCCCGGCCCTCACAGATCTGCACATGTCAGCGATAAATGTTGACGCATCGTTTCCCGTTTTCCTCCTCAGCTGCTCTGACCTACAAGTGTTTGGGGGACCAGTGGACGGTTTACTGCCGCGTGATCCGGGAGAAGAACCTGTGTCAGGACATGAGGTGGTACCAGCGCTGCTGTGACACCTGTAGGGACTTTTATGCCAAGAAAATACTGCACAAGAGCTAATGACCAAATGACATCTGTTACTTTCACTCTTTACAAACAGCGCTCCATTTTGTAAATGTTTTTTTCTTTTTTTTTTCTGTTTTTTAATATTGTTAAATAAGAGAAAAAAAAAACAGTGTCTATTATTGATGGAACTTTTTGTATTTAAAAAGAATTTGAAATGAGCTTCTAGTTTTGATGAAGACTTGAAAATATCCATATTTTCTTTCTTTTTTTTTTTTTGCTGTACACCAAAACATTTTTTTTTAAAGAAATGGAGGAGCCTTTGAAAAAAAGCCCACGCTGGCTTCTTTGTTGCACAGAATGGTTGGAAATAAGTGCTTGATTTTTGAAGTTGACTTCTAGCAGGTCTATTATCAGATAACACAGGAGTTAACCACAACTTTAAAATCTATTTTTACCCTGTACGGTACTGTATATAGCTAATTATAGCTAATTGTTGCAATTTTGAATAACTAGTCAACAGGTTTTTATATATATAGGTGAACCTATTATACTTAAGTGTTAAGTATACTGTAGTAATATTAATAATAATAATACTGTAAAATTACAGTGAATGAAACCAGCCAGTGATTGGAGACCCACTGATCCGCCGCTCGGTGTGGCGGCCGTGGATAGCCCATGTAGCAGAACATTCTTACACTTAAGCTCGGTACAGACGGTACACGCTGGTCTTTTGATTTAGATGCAGACCACTTGCTGGATTCAATACGATTCTTGCCGAAAATATTAATCTGTGGTTTCTTAAAAGCAGCTGTTTGGCAAAAATGGTATAAGTTATATAATGTTGTTTAATGCTTTTTATGGAGCCCTGGAGGTGACGTAGACGGGAATGTTTTTCAAAGCGCTCACGCTTTATCATTTGCACACGCGAGATAAGAAGTCGCACGCACGCTTTACTAAAGCGAACGCGCGAGATAATAAATAATAAAGTTCATTAACTTAACTTGCGCAGGTGAAGTTATACATTTCCGTCTATGTCACCTCCAGGGCTCCGTACCTTTTTAAACGCGATGGTTCAGGTTTTTAAAACAGAGCTTGGTGCTGCCTGAGCCGTGTGCGCCCCCTGTTGAACCAGTGTACGACATGGCATGGAATATATTTACTACTTTTTCTCGTCATTAAAGAGCCGTTTTCCCGGCTGGAAAGTGAAGTTTGCGTCACTCAGTAAACCGTTGGCTCTCCCTGCACCAAAGTCCATTAAGAAAATCAACAATATTAAATCACAGCACACAGGAGTTGTCGATCCACTGCTGCCTTTATCGGTAAATTCAAATGTGTTATTCTGTGACGGTGTAATCCTTAGTTTGGATTTACCTCAGTAACACAAACTGACCACACGAGGCAGCAGTGGACCAGCAGCTCCTCTGTCCCCGTGGGCTAAAAATGCTGATTTTCTCTATAGACTTTGGTGCGGGAGAGTGAGCGGTTTACAAACTTTTTGCAGCGAGATAAATTAGCAAAATATATTCTTAAGAAGTTATACACCTAGGGAGGTGTAGATTATATTAGGTGAGCGTTTTGTTTAGAGGCTAAAGTTTGTTTTTTCAGTTGTTTTTGGGGAACACAGCTCAGGCAGCGCCTCCTTACAACCACACTTCTAAAAAAACCTGAATTATCTGAATTATAAGGTCTAATCGACCTCTGGTGCTTTTTTTGTTCGTTGGACGTCACACAGACGAGAAGTGGTGCTGATTCTAGATGCAGCAGAGGCCGTGTAGATTAACCTGGTGTTAAAATCCCGCTTCCTTCTGCCGCGTCTAGCTTTCCTTTTGCAGTTTCGTGACGTCGTAACATTAACTTCACAAGCGAACTGTTTCTGTAGTGATCTTGCTCCTGCGGCTTTAACCTTCAGCTTCTCTTGACTCTGACTTATGCATTGTGTTTGTAGACAAATCCACTCCAGAGGTTTCCGCTTTCCTTCACAGAGATAATGAGAACACGTGTGTAAATTGCAGAGGCCCCGTGAGAATTTATTCACCTGTTTGTTATCAGGTGGAAAATGGGGGCCTTTCGTTCTCCGCTGCTTTAAAGGTCCAGTGTGTAAAGAAGATACAAGACTCCTCCCTTTATAAAGGTGCTTTTATAGCAATGAGGGCGGAGTCAACATACCACAGCTGCATGAAACTGCTGTGACGTTTTATATGCAACACAATCTAATGACTTTAAAGCAAACTCCATAACATTAACTTTACTGGGCTCAAACCTGGGTCTTTTTGCTGCAAAGGTAAAAGTGCTAACCACTACACCAACCGTGTAGCCGTCATTAGAATCAGTCGATTAGAAAGAGTTGTTCACAGAATCGTTCATTGCTTCCTGCATGACCGGAGCACAGACTCCCTCTGACACTGAAATACCGCTGAACGTGGTCGTGATTCGACTCACGATCGCCAGGCTTTCAGCAATGCTGTCGCTAAATACACCAGACTCCTGTTAAATATTGACTTTTTAGACATTTCCTTTGCTAAATGTTGCAGATTAACGCATGATTTCAGGACTTTTTAAGTCTTTTGAACTGATCTACAGTTCGGCATTGTTCGGCTTGGTTCTTCGTGCTCATGACACTCTCTGACCAATCAGTGGCCGACAGTCTGTTGACGTCACACTGTAGTATTGGTTGAGCTCGCTTGGAACCTCACCAGCAGTTCCCTGAACACTTTTGAATCCGCAAAACCTTCCGACAACTTCTCGACTTTGATGCGTCTCGCTCATTCACATGCAGGGTACAAATTGTTAAAAATGGACACCAAATTTCCAAAATGGCTGACTTCCTGTTGAGTTAAGGCCATGGTTACGGTGGACTTTTTTGTTCCCAAGTTTTGGGAAATTCGGTGGAAGTCAACGTATGCCGAAGTCATATGGCACTTCCTGTTTCGTGGTGAATGGTCGAAATTTGCCCAAAACACAGAGGGTTGCCGTGGCTGCGCCGTTTTGAATCTGCAAAACCCTTCCACAACTTTTCAACCAATTAATAACCTTTGATCTGTGTTGTACAAATTGGCGCATTTTTTTTTAACGTCTGTGCGACAAACGCGCTCGGACAAGTTCGCTCATTCACGTAGGGCGCATATCACCAAAATGGACGCCAACATTCGGAATGGCCGACTTCCTGTTGAAGTCTCCTGAGTGTTACACACTGGACCTTTGAAATGTTGTTTTCAGACACTTTTCTTTCCTCCTGTGAGTCAAACTACTGACACTAAATGTCAGGAGGAGAACAAGTAATGATTAACCGTCAGTGGTCAAGCGTGGAATATCTCATATCACCTGTGTGTGTGTGTGTGTGCGTGTGTGTGCGCGTGCGTGTGTGTGTGTTGTAACGTAAATAAAAGCCCTCAGTCTTCTCCGTTGAATGGTGCTATCTTGTGACCTGTTTCACTTTTGTGGAATTCATCTTATTGTCATTGATCCTCTTTTCATTGTTTAATCCGTTGTAATCTGTTTTATATGTTGTAGGTTTATTTAACAACATTGCCTTCATTGATGAGTCTTTTTTTTTTTTGGCAGATATAGTGAAAATATTCGTAAGTATTCCTGTACTGTACTTTCTTCTTTTTGTAATGCTGCAGTGTTTGTTACATTAACTGCCCACTACGTGTATTTGATGGTGCTGATTTGAAAGGTGACTAAATAATCTGTTTATACAGGGAATTTAACCATTATTTTTTTGTTCTGTGCGTGCAGTCACACTATATTTGTACTTTCATCCTCTCCGTGTCATCAGGCCGTTCAGAGCGAGAACCTGGGTGATTTGATCCAACTTTAAAGTCTACTGTAAAGTGATTTTATTTTTACTTTTGTTCAAACAATAAATAATGTGATTTTACACAGAAAAAAAGAGTGTACTGCAAAACACATTCTGTATATAAAATACACATTTTCACACAGAGATAAGTATTTTGAAAGTTTATATTGTGGTAATTAACTAGTAAAAAATCAAAAAAGGTTAAGGTAAAGCAACATTATGGATGTTAGCTGTTGTAAAACACCAAAGAAGACGAACAATCACTAAAATATTCGGCGGTATATATATGTAATATATGGTGTCACCCTTGTTTTTGTGTAGTTGTGTCTGTTTGTCCTGTTTTTATTGTAATAATGAAGAAACTCAGTGGAATCCTTCCAAACTCGGCGCAGATGTTCATTTGGACTGATGTTACCTTGGTTGTGTGACGTCGACTACTTCAGCTCTGTTGATTCAGTGAGTAGAGATGAAAATGATGAAAGTCAAAGTCGCAGCGTTTCCTACAGTAAACAGAGAGTTGCATGGAGTCTGGATCCAGATGCAGAAGCAGCAGCAGCAGCAGCAGCAGCAGCTGGTCAGTGATGGAAATGCGTCTCAGCATCACACACAGATTAAATCGGTGATGGGGAGCAGGTGGGACGCACAAAGGAAGCTCCAACAAGACAGATGAGAGGATTTACAGTGATAATTAAAGAACGGGATCCAGATTGACTGAGTGAAGGAGCGCAGGCAGAAATGACTCTTCAGCGAAGTCTGCTCACGCGCGACTGAGTGAAGGGATTTGACTGTGACGGAAAGTAACAAGAGACTTGACTGAAAGTTTCTTCATCCATCCACGACTTCAGACCTTAACCATAATTACTATTGGCCTAATCCTAATCCTGACCTCAGCCTAACGCTAAAACTAGGGATGTCCCGATCTGATATTGATATCGGATATCAGCCCGTTGCGATCACGTGGGCTCTGCGTGTTGGATGCATGTAGATCACATGATCACAACAACAGCGTGTGTGTGCTACTGCTATTTCAGAGGTTAAGCATTTTTTCTTTGGAGCTAGCTGTTAGCACCACGCTAGCTCTTCCTGAGGCGAGCTGCTAAAACAACATTATTTCATAAACCAGCGCCAACCTGTTGACTTTCGATAGCCTCAGTTTGTTAATTATACCCCAAAAACCAGCTGAGCTTTCTGTGATTTTAATGTGTCCTGAAGCTCCACACACGGAGCTAAGTACGTCTGCGGGGCCGGTCCCCGGGCCCCGGGCCCCGGGAGTCACTCACCCTGTGTGTGTTGGGCTAATCCAAAAGAGTGAAAACAAGAACACGCTGTTACCTGTGAAACACGGGTGCTCTGAAAACACCCCCATGAGAACATGGTACTTTCCTCCTGATGAAATTAACCATAGACTGTATGAAAATAACATGGCAAAAAATCCAATATTCTTGTGTTGAAGGTTAAAATTGATGTAACCCATTGGTTAATAATAAATGGGTCAGTTTTTTTCATAACTACTGTTGCTGACTATTGTTCTCTGTTTAAGTAATATCACTTCATCAAGCCTATTCTAACATTCCACACGACAAAACAAGTCATTAAAGTATGTATGATTCGTGCTGATATCGTATCGGCCAGTACTCAAGGCTGCAATATCGGCATCGTATCGGAAGTGAAAAAGTTGTATCGGGACGTCCCTAGCTAAAACACCTTCAATTTTAAGATCTTAAGATTTAGGTCCCCGCAACATAAGGAATACCAGCTACACACACACACACACACACTCGTCTATGAATAAGACGAGAAATGTGTCGTCATGAAATCTGGCTCGCGGCACACAGCTGCCTCTGTGTAAGCGTCTTATAAAAGTTTAATGATGTTTTAGTAAACTGGCACAACATTGGTGTCGTGAACACATGTTTCCTCTTCACCTGACGAATGAGTGTAATATTCACTCTCTCATAGCTCTGCCTTTAACTGGTCCACTGTGTTCACACCTGCTGTAAAACTCAATCATAAGCTCAATAAATGACAGTCAATTTTCAGTTTTGACACAAAGTCAGCACTCGGTGTGTTGTTGAGCGCCCCCTGCAGGGAGAACCAGATTAAAGCAGCTTGCCCCTTGTAACATACTTTACATCTTTTCTGTGCCATTAGTCAACAGTTTGCGGCTGGAAAATTAAACTTTGAAACTTTCTCCTGCACCAAACTCCATAGAGAAAATCATCGATTTTACATCACAGCACACAGGAGTTGTCGATCCACCGCTGCCTCCATCAGAGAGTTCAAACGTCTTATTTTATCATGTCTGTGTTTGAAATCCTTCATTCAGATTCACCTCAGTGACACAGACTGACCACACGAGGCAGCAGGGGGACCAGCAGCTCCTGTGATCCAGTGCGCCAAAATCGCTGATTTTCTCCATGGAGTTTGGTGTGGTGGCAAACGGATCGACAGTTTTGTTGACACTGAAGCAGGTGCGGGTTTCAGCTGATGCAAAGTTGTCAATCAAATAAAATATCTTTGTGAGGACCACACAACTTTACCTGGATTTATGAGGCTTAAGACCTGGTTTTAGGGCTAGTTTTAGTGATAATAAGGTGAATGCATAATGTCTATGAGTGTCCACACACTATGACAAAATAATCCCAGAGGATTAGCAGTGTTAACACTCCAGCGACTCAGCGGCTACGTTTAAATCTCCATTTTGTAAGAAATAAGAAACAACAGAAATGTAATACAACATTTATAATTGTGTTTTTATTCATTTAATATCACACAAGTTAAGAATTGTGCTGTTTTTTTTACGCTAACACCGAGTCGTCTTATGTCATGTCTGCCGTGTTAGACGGAGCGGGTGTTTGTGCTGTGTCATGATTTGAATCCCCACGTATAAAAAAAAAAACCATATTCCATTAATATGCGTGCAGATTAAAACGTGCCGGAGCAGAGAAACAGCCGATGAACCACGGTTCATGTTGCTGTCAGTTACAACAGCGACGGTAAATCAGCACTTTACAGCGTGTGATTTCACTGTGACCTTCACAGCTGACGATCAAGGAGGAAAGTTTCAGAGTCAGAGAAGAGACGCAGAGAAACATGGACACTCGGGGGGAGATTTTCTGAAAAAGAACCTTTCATACATTTTCATTCTCTGCTACGTTCAAGCTCAGTCTCAAAGTCAATTCTGGGTCGTTTCAAATCCAGATGAACGTAATGAATAATAAAGTGATCTTCAGCTGCTGTTTTCAATTTACTTCACCGTTTGTACTGTCATTGATGTCAGAGTTGAAGGGTTTCTGAGACCTGTCTTACCAACACGATCAATTATTTCCTTTAAAACCTGTTGTATATGATCTTGATACCTGCCCCCTAGTGGATCATCACTCCACTGCATTTTTTTTTTTGGTCTTTTCAAAATGTCATTAAATCATCAATCACACACTTTTGGCAGGAAAGTCTTTGCTAATTTCAGAAATCTTTAGAAATCTGTGTATCAAATTTGCACGTATTTAAGATGCTTCATCTCTGAAAATTCACAATTTGCATCAAATCTTCAACAATACCATTGCACACTATTGACTGAAATGCCATTTTAAACTACATTTTGGGTATTTTCACAATAACAATTCCTCTGAAATCATAATTGTGACGCTATATTGACCAATTTTCTAAGTGTGTATTAAAGAAGAGAGGAAAAAGAAAGTGCACTGAAATACTGTGAGGAGTGTAAGGTGTGTGTGAGAATCTCAAAATACCACACATTAGCGTTCTGTAGCTCCTCCCACAAAAATTAACCACTACCTGAAGACCAAGACGCCGGGTTCTGCGATTTCCCTTATATTTGTGTGTTTGTGCATACTTAAGCCACACGAGGGCGCCATCACAACATTTATAAACAAAAGTGGGAACATCATTTACAAAACATGCATCATGTTCTCATGAAGAAGAGCTGAAACCAGTGATTAACGACTCAGGAAAATGTTTACTGACGTTATAAATCAAGTGAGAAATACAGGACGAGCAGTGGAGTCGCCCTCTACTGGCTATTCAATGTATTGTCACTTCCTTCTTGGCTTCAAAGAGCAAATGAGAAGTTCCATAATCACTTGTTTCCTGATTATCTTGCGCTGCAGAATGTTGGACATTAGACCTTTCGGGGACATGAATGGTTGACATTAAAGAGGACATTTGGTTTTTTTCCTCTCTTTCTTCCTCCTCTCCATCTATATTCAGTGTTTGTTGTGAGGAGGGAACGTTTGTGTGCAGATAAAACATCTGTCACGCTTCTTTTGTTGTAAGTTATGGCGACTGCCACACCCTCCAATCCATCACTGTCCCCCGTGAGACGGGGACATAATTATAGACTTGCATATGTGTGTGTGTGTGTGTGTGTTGTCACATCGTCAGTGCAGGCAGATCAGAGAAAAGTGCTGTTCATCAGCCTGATTGAATTGGTCAGAAGGTTTGCAGGAACCATCACTGTAGTGATTGTGTCTTTAATCATGTCTGTCTGTCCGTCTGTCTGTCTGTCTGTCTGTCTGTGTCCGTTTACATTCAGGGACCATTTTTCCTTTTTTTTATATTGTTATTAAATCAAGTTTTCTGATATTTCAGCTTTTTACATGTGAATATGTTCATTTTTCTTCACTGCTAAAATAATTAGGAACATCAACTAACACCATGACAACATGATTTGGATGAGTTTAAATTCTTATTTATTAAAAATCACATGAAGAAATTAAACAACATGAGTAGAAAGTTCTAAATGAATGAAACGAAAAGTCTTATTGTTTTTTTGTAGGTAAACTATGTCACATCCAGCAGCTCCTAAAAATGCTAAAAAGCTAAAAATGCTGATTTTCTCTATGGACTTTGGTGTGGTGAAAAACCAGGTGAAGAAAACTCACCTCATGTCAGATTTTACAGCTTCAGAAACTCATCCTTTAAGTGGATGCAAACAAACTTGTTCACCGCTGTATGTCACTGTTTTCCTGCCTTTTTCAACTAGAAACTGAAGTTTGTGTCACTTTATAAACCCTTCACTCTCCCACACCAAAGTCCATAGAGCAAATCAGTGATTTTTACATCACAAGCTCACAGTAGTTGTTGATCCACTGCTGCCTCCATCGGTACGTTCAAATATGTGCTTTTGTGACTTTGGGGTTTGAAATCATATGTTCAAATTTACCTGAGTGACACAAACTGACCACACGAGGCAGCAGTAGACCATCAGCTCCTGTGTCCCCGCGAGCTCCAAACGTTGATTTTCTCCATGGACTTTGGTGTGGTCTCAAAACGGGGTGATGGAAGCGTCACCTCGTGTCGTGTGTGGTGTTTGGGCCTCGGGCAGCTGTTCCCGCTCCCTCGTCTCTGCACATTCTTCTGCTAATGACTCGGATTGACAGCGGGGATGTGGAGGATTAATTAGTGTCTTAATTAGACGGAGCAGACACAGACACAATACTCATTAACAAAGCTGACCCGAGGCTCGTTGAGCAGGACAGATCTCACTCCTGAACCTTCTGCCTGCTGGACAGTCTGGAAGCCACTGGGTTTATTCATCAACTTGAGCCTTTTTTCAACCTAAAGTGACATAATGAGCTAATTACACGGCGTAATTATGCTTCTAAAGGGCGTTATTTACCTCGCTAATTTCAAAAACTAACTATTTATCTTAAAAATGTTAATGAAAGTCTGTGATTTATTTTTCCTCATTTGGGGCCAGTGTGGAACAGGTGACGCCCTCTACTGGCCAGCCAAAATTGAGTTTGCAGGAGTAAACAGACATAAAGTACAAGATTCTTTTATTATTTTTTTAAATGTAAAGAAAATAAGCTTAAATAAAACATAAATATTACAAAAGAGAGAGAAGAAAACTGTTAAAAAATCACACATTTTACAGGGAATGTCAAATTAAAGCAATTTAATGATATGAAATGATTGTAAATTCTAAACATGTCAAAGGTGACAAAGTCTTCTATGAAAAAGCTCTTTAATTTTCAAAATGTCCTCAAATGTCTTCACACGACATATGGTCCTCGCAAAGCAACAAAAACAAGAACACGCACGGTGAAGATCTACAGGACCGTCTCATGTCTTATCTGTGTGTGTGTGTGTGTGTGTGTGTGTGTGTGTAGTTACGTCATTCTAAGTAGAAACAAAGCACCGCAGCTTCAACACAGCATCGACCAGTCTGTGACCGGAAGTGACACACACCACCTTCAAAATAAAAGCTGAAACAAAAGTGGATGAGCAAAATCACATTTTGTGTTCGAGTAACCCTCTCATTTATAGTGTGAACACAGCCTGTGGCAACAGTGTAATAAATATATATATGTACAGTATATACAGTATATATTACATACATGTATATATATATATAATTAGCTTTTAAATGTATATGGTATATGTCTGTATTAAAATAATAAAAAAATGATAATACAAATAAAAAAAAACATCACTGCCATGAAAGGGCATCTATGAACTATAAATTATAATCAGATTTGGTGCATAAAAAGACCTGATAAAGACATTAATCTGTAAATACAGAGTGTCGCAGAAAGTGCAATAAAAGTGATTTTTTACAAACTTAAATTCAGACTTTATTTTTTCGAATGCACAACCGATTTTAAATTAAGTTACATTTTAAAGTATATCTGTAAAAAACTACTAAGAAGCAGTAATTCTCAGTAATTTTGTTTCTGAATGAAAACGTTTTAAGACACTTTTTGCCCAAATATTCAATTGCTTACAAAGCACACCTCATTTTGCTGCTGACCTCTGACCTAAAAGGTTAACGCTACCGTCTTCTTCTGCTGCGTTTTTTTTCTTTTTTAAAGCTTTTATTTTGACAGTAGAGCGGAAGTGTTGCTGTGTGATGTCTCCACATTGACACTTGCTCTGTGTGTGTGTGTCTATGAGTGTGTGAGCAGCTGCTGCTGTCGGACAGCTGTGACTGTGGAAGTCCAGGATTGGACACAAACGCGGGACTGAGACGGAGACAACATGAGACGCATGGACGTGCGCTCACCACCGGCATCCGCGTCCACGTGTGCGCGTGCGTGTGAGGGTGTGAGTGGACGCGTTGAAGTTGCTCCGTGCATGTGAGTGTGATGCTGCGGATTCCTGAGGATGTTTAATCCGATTCAGAAGATGCTGATGAGACGATTCTGCGCTCAGAGGACAGTCCACTCTCACAGTGAGTGACCAGTGTGTGTGTGTGTGTGTGTGTGTGTGTGTAGGAATGCAGGTGGAATCAGATCAGCAGCTCCACTCGCCTCTTGCCACTCATCATCTTTTTGTTTTTAAAAAAATCTGATATTTTTTAATGTGCGCGTGTTTTTTCCCCCAGATGATGCTTTTATTCTGAAAGACAATAATCAATAATTGATCAGCAGTGAATGAGTGAAGGAGAGGGTGATTGGTTGTGTGTGCAGCACACAGAGCTTCAGAGATGTCAAAGTACGAATTCAATTTAAGAATGAGAAGAAGAAAAGAAGCTAATTTTTTTTTGCAATTTATCAATGAAAATATTAAAATATGAAAAAATAAATCACAAATTGTATGACAGGAAATGTCAAATTAAAAAGTATTTTTAACATCTTCATCCAAACAAAAACAGGAAAAAGAGCATTTTATATCAGAAGTAATATGATATCTGTGTCCACACTGAAAAAAACCCATCACATGACTAATCAGGTTTTCTCTCTGTGTAAACAGAATCAAGAATTGTTGTTTGTTTGTTTAGTTCCAGAAAGAACGACAAACAACAAAGGGATTTTTTTGATGAGGGGAAATTGAAAGTTAGTGTGAACAGAGTTTTTTTGTTGTGGCCGAACCAATAGCCACTCAGGAAAACACGCCCCTAGAAAACCCACGCCTACTACAATGTCTATATCTTTTCCCAGGGGGCGTGTCTTTCCACAGGATTGTTTTCTTAATTGGCTGCAGGTTCCCATTTTCTGTCCATCCACACTCATTTTTTCCATTTTTTTCAAAACATTTTTCATTATATTTCACAGCAACAACAAATTTTTTCGCGTCAATAAAATTTTTTCATATTTTAGTGTAATGCTGTTTTTTAAACCCGAAGTACAATTTTAGCTAGAGTGGGAGGAGCCAATTTACAGTTAACAAAGCCATGCAGTTACTTTTTCCTGACTAATCATTTAAATGTTTTTGTTTCCAGGTGCCAAACTTCTCCTGAGGTAGGAGCTTTTCCGTAGGCCTGTCCCTGCCAACCAACAGCCATGGACCCTGTCCCAGAATACTCTCAGTTCCTGGTCCGCATCCTGGAGGAGCTGGACACCAAGCACAACACCATGTCCTACCAGGACCTGTGTAAGTCACTGTGCGCCCGATTTGACCTGGCGCACCTGGCCAAGCTCCGCAGCCTGCTCTTCTACACGGCGTGTCTGGACCCCGCTTTCCCCGCCACGCTCTTCAAGGACAAGATGCGCTGCTCCGGCGAGGACCCGCAGTCCAAGAAGCTCATGGTGGCGGCGGACATCGTCACCATGTTCAACCTGATCCAGATGAACGGGGGCATGGCCAAGGACAAGCTCCCTGTGGTCCACAGAGCCAAGTTCCACAAAAACAAGTCGTTGGACATGTGCAGGTCCGACGGCGACGCCTTCAAGTATCAGGACTGTGACAGAGCGACGGCGTACGATCACATGGACCACGGCAGAGACGGACAACACCACCATCACCACCACCACCACCATCATCATCACCGCTCCCCCCAGCAGCACCCGGTGGATCAGAACTCCTCCCCCTGCCCCAAACGACCCGAGTGCAACAACTGCCAGCCGTTCATTCCCACGTCAGACCCCAACTTCCTCCTGGGAGTCAGCAAGGACCTGAAATGTAGAGCAGCCTCTCTGGACAAACTCCACCATCTGCCCCAGTATCCCAGCAGCAGTCCTCCCTCTCCGCCCTGTGAAATGCAGAGCACCTACTTTCCCATGGACATCGACAGCGAGTCGACGACGGACCACGAGTCCCTGCAGCACATCGGCCACGCAGAACCCTTTTCTGTCCACTCCTGCATCCAGAAGAGGAACATCTTCAAGGAGGACTTCCACAACTTTGTGGCCTTCTCACCACAGGTGTGTCTCTCTGTGATCGTGTAGAGCGGTGACCTGAATCACAACATCAACCAAATTTACAGTCGTGTCCGTGGCACCACTTTTGATTGCTAGACAAATCGTTTCCAATAACAACTTCATTTAATGCATGTTATTGAAAACGTACACAAGTTTGTTTGGGGACCCACAAAAAAAAAAAATCTCACGTGACTCTTTAACATCTTAATTGTCATTGTTAAGAAACAACAAAAATGCTCACCAGGATTTGAGTGGGAGTTTGGGGCGGGTGAAATATGTGATGTTGTCCTTTAAATGAACATGACGGGAGCTTTTCATTTTATCGTCCTCGTAAAAACAGAGCTCAGCATCTCGAGCACACACACACAAATCCCGACCCTGTGAATATGTGTCACAGATCACAGGAAATCATTTCATTTGTACTTTGAGAAATTGAAATTAGCAATTGAATATTTGTCTAATAGGCAACAAAACATGGTAAATAATTATTTAATGGGCCATAGAATCCATCTAAAAGGCATTAGATCATTTAAGATTCTTAAAGTTAGATAAAGTAAGGTTCGAGTGAATGGGTGTGAATGAGTGAATGACAAAACTGAAGTGTAAAGCACTTAACATTTAGAGAATCGTGACTTTATTTAAAGAATACCTTAAAGTGTTCCAGTTTGTTGTGAACATAGCATAGCACACCCTTCACAGGTACTTACTTAGCAGCTTGGGATATTATCCGTGGAGTGGGTTGTGTAATTGACATTCAATGTCATTCTGAGTGGTATTTAACAGTCTTCAACCTGATCTGGGAATCAAACCCTGGCTCTAACGTGATCTGGAAATGATCCAAAATGAAGAAAAGTTCATTTTCCTCCAGTGGAGTTCACCCTGTACTGGACTTTTACCAAAGAAGCAATATGATTCAGGAAGTGCCTGAAAGTGTAGTAGAATAGAAAGGCTTTGTTGTCATTGGACAAGACGATGACAGAGGTGGTAAACGTACAGGAAGTAATAGATATTAAAAAAGTACTTGTGTTATAAAACAAGATGAGAAAATAACATTTCTGCTTTTTATGTGGCCTAACATTTGGGATAGAATTTAAACGAGACCATCTGTATTTTTTATATTAGCCATATAAACATAAGCCTTGATTTCACTGTTTTGGGCAATTGGGGAAAAATACTGTTGTTTTCTGCTTTGAACAGTAGCCAGGCTGCTCCGGCTTCTTCATTCTAGAGTCTTTAAAACAGTGACAGGAAACAAAAGTTGCCTCTAATTAAATGGTCTCATTGAGTCTCATTAACACGCTCGACTCCATCTGCATTCTGTTTAAGCGCATAAATAAATCCTGGACGGTTGTTGTTATGTTTTAAGTTTATATTCCAACGACTCAGTGGTTTGTTGTTGTTTCTGTCGCAGATCGTCACCAAGGACAGCAAACAGGGCGGTAAGGCTGCGCCTGCGGAGAGCTACCACAGGAGGGAGCTGCACAAGCCCGCCACCTTCTTCAACCACAGCTTTGAACTGCCTTACAGTAACCCCTACTTCGAGCCGCCACTCAACTCCCCACTTCAGGACCGACGGAGGGTGAAGCACGAGAGTCTGGACGACTTACAGGCGTCCACGTACTTCGGTCCGACCACCGTCTCTGAGTGCGTGAGCAGCAGGAAGTACATCAACAAAGCGGGGAAGCAGCCGTCGTGGCCGGTGAAGAGCCTCAGTCTCAACGCGGAGGAGGGGCCGCCGGACTTTGAGAGGTCGTTCCTGAACAGCAAACCGCTCAAAGACAACCACCATCGCACCATGAGCATCATCAGCCAGGACAACGAGCAGCATTTTCAGAGCCCAAAGGAGAAGGTGGGAGCTTCTCCTTCTGGGTTTGCCAAGAAACAGAATGGAGTAAAAAACAAGGATGTGGCTCTGGCAGCGAGTGGACCTGTGGGTCTGGACAAGAGAGAAGCAGCCAAACGGTTCAGGGACAAAAGCATGAACAGTCCGTCCTTTCAGGGTGGAGACATTTCCTCCAGCATTGGGACTCAAACAGAGCAGGCCGAGCAGAAGAAAGCGAAGGAGCACCCGGTTAAATACGGCGACGTGCGAGAAAGACGTACCTTCAAACAGTCCGACGACGACTCTGAGATCATCAGCGACGACATCAGCGACATTTTCCGTTTTCTGGACGACATGAGTGTCTGCGACTCTCTGGGCGTCGTCCAGTCGTCCTGCTACAACAGCAACGGGTCCCTGTCTCAGGTAACGCTCAAGTCGGAGGGCGACAGCTCCCCTGAACGCAACACCGTCAAACTAGCCAAGTCCAAGCTGGACCGCCTCTTCCATTCCCTGGAGAACACGGACGACGAGCTCAAGTCCAGCGTGTGCAAGCTGGTGATGCGGATCGGGGAGATCGAGAAGAAGCTGGAGTCTCTGTCGGGCGTCCGCAGTGAGATCTCGCAGGTGCTCTCCAAACTCAACAAGCTGGACGAGAAGATCCAGGAGCCGGAGGGCAACGGACGACACAGGGAGACGGCGTCGGCCACTCCCGACAAGCCGCACCCTCACCAGCAACCACATCTGGACGCCACGCTCTCACCTCACACCTTCCAGTGTCACACCACCGGCCGCAACGTCAAAGTGGAGAACGGGCTCATGGGGGAGTGGTGCTGCTCGGACGGGAGTAACGGCGACAGCCTCAGGGTGAAAGCTCTGAAGAAGAGTCTGCTCACCAGGAGGTCCAACCGATCGCTCAACGAGGAGAACAGCGCCACCGAGTCAAAGGTCGCCAGCATCACCAACTCCCCACGGGACTGGAGGACAGTGTCCTACTCCTGTCACCCTGGAGACGAGGGCAAGGACAAGGACAGAGACGGCAAGGACCGACACCGGAAAGCCAAAGAGGTAGAGACACGTTTTATTTTTTGAACGTGGCATAAATAGAACGTGATTTGCTCCATGGAATAATTACAGAGAGCAGACGCAGTACAGCACATAAAAGAGACATCAAATATACATAAGTGTTTATACAGAGAGAGACGGAGGCTGTAAGCGAGAGCAGGAAGTCTTCTTTCACTTTGTGTCGAGGGCGAATGCAACGTTTAATTACGTAGCAGGGAAGTCGCAGCACGAGTCCTTCACACAGGTCCTGTGTCAGAGAGAAAGACCTGGTGCATTAAAGCTGCAGTAGGCAGGATGGATCGTTGGTGGTTGAGTTTCATCTGCTGGATGTTTTGTGATCTTTGTCTCATCAGACGAGCACAGACAAACACGCTCGTTTCATCAGATCAGAGGCAAATTCACTATATTTGAAAGGCTCCAAAATAAAGATTTGGCATCGTTGAGGTAAATTTCCCACCAGGAATTGTGTTAAATTCGATTCATCGATAATTAATCGTCAACTATTTTGATAATCGATTTTTCAGATGAATCAACCAGTTTCTGTGATTTTTCAGCTTATTAAATGTGGATATTTTCTTGTTTCTTTGCTCCACATTAACAAAGAAATCATTAAAACTGAATCCTTTTGAATTGAGAACATCGTCATTTCCACATTTTTCAACATTTTCTGACATTTCTTGGACCAAACCAGTAATCGATTAATCGATAAAATAATCGATTATGAAAGCCCTGAAAGACTTGCATACACTCTTTTTTGTGAGAGTTATATTTAGGTGTAATTTTATCACTTTTACATGTATGCTGTTTTGAAATAACAACATTTTCACATTTCAGTGTCAAGTATTTAGTGTGAGCTCTGCACTTAGACTACTTCTTAAACCTGGGGTGGAGCCATGATTAATGTTACTGGTTCGATTATTTCATGACGTGAAAAGTGTCTTTTACACCAGGTTGTTCTAGACAGTCTTCATCATTACATGCACATGTTGTATGAGTTAAACGTTTGGACATTTTGGACGTCACGTCCAAATGTCAATAATCAGAGAATTTGAAAGCCTTAAAAACAACAACTTTTCACAGCCCTGTGTTTTTATTTAATTTTTTAAGGTTCATTGTGTTTCTAATCACATCAGCAGTGAACAGCACAAACAACCTTCACACAAGTGTCATTGTCCATCACTTCCACTATTTATAATGAAGCTTTATGATCATCAGTGTTTTCTTTAGTGGGGAATTTCCACTTTAAAAACAGCAGCATATTAAGTCACCATTTGATTCTCTATCTATTTGACCTTGTTCTTGTTTGGGTATGTTATCATTAAAAGCTGCAGTGTGTTTTCATCATTGTGCAAAATAAATAAACATAAAATCATAGCAGAGTGATAAAACCTTGGTAATTACCATAATGTAAAGTCACTTTAGTTTAGATATCTTCATTTTGTTGTGATGTTGAAATACCTAATATTTCTCTATGTTATTGATTATCTCGTCTTTATTTGTACTTTATTTTAATTGATCCAAAATACATAGATTAACTCATTCATTCACACACGTTCACACACGTGGTGTCATAGTGTGTCATATAATGTACGGAGCAACCTTTGTGGATTTATCACCTCGGTTCAATCTCAGGAGAACGTCTGAACTTCAGAGTGAGTCTGACAGCGACTTATGACGGAGACAGGACGTAGAGTTTGTCCAGTCAGCGCAGGCATTTAGACGACAGTCAGTCTGTGAGATTGTGAACGTTGTGTGGCTCAATTTGTTTCAGTGTAAATGTCATGAAATGTCACCACCACTGAGATTAGTCCAGAGTGACCTTGTGTGAGATTAGTGGAGACAGAAATATGATTTTAGCCACTAAATCCTGAACCCTTAGCACGTGTCTCGCGTCATGTCTCGCTTTCCGTGTGTCAGTTCATGGTTGTAATTAGCTCTAAATTCACTAGAGACCAGACTAAAGTGGACCTACGGAGCCTCTATAGCTGCTAAACGTTCACTCTCCTCTGTTTACAACTGTTTTCCAGGTCAGTGACATTTCACAACTCGAGCTTCATGGCTGCAGTTTGTTAAATTATGTAAAAGTGAAATCCTTCAGTGAATATCCGTGTTAAATAGGTCTATATTTTGAGAGCTAGCTAGCTAGTCTGTTAGCTTGGGTCTCAGGGCTCAGACAGTAAATCTAGAGGGAAACAGACAGGAAGTTAGCCAAATGTTAGCCAACTGTTAGCAAAAAGAATAGAGCATATATTAAAAATAGTCAATCAGGAAGTAAAAATATATTTAATAGCCACCAGTTACTGTATAGTTCTTCTTTATTAACAAAACCATTAATATATAAAATTGAAAGTAGTAAACTACAGGGGTGGAACTCTTTAGGTTCACGATTCCATTACGATTCTTGATGATTATGTCATTGTAAAACAGCGTAAATACAACATATTTCACTAGAAACACAAATCTAAATCTTCTGCAGTGAAAATAGCAACAGAGTTTGAGATGAGCTTCATGTTTTTGTCGTCACTTGCTAAATTTTTCACTGGTCGTTTGTTTATCCTCCACCTCCAGGGGGCGCTGACGTGACATGTTGTTGCTGAGATGTTTTAGTTTGGTTTCACACAGCGTATATTATATTGTGTGTCTTTTGTCCACCTCGCCTTCTTCCCCATACTTGATAGAAGCCGGTCGGATTTTACACAACAACTTTGCTGAAACGCACAAGGTAACACGCGGGTTACACAAGAGGTCTCTAACTCGTGGCCCCCGGGCCACATGCAGCCGTCCTTAATATCAACTTATAATGAGTTATTTCGATATATCTTTTTTTATTATGAGCTCTATATTGTTCCATATCAAGACAAACACCGTTATTTTGAAATTGTTTGAAATATCGTCACTAACATTGTTTTTGAGATGTAATATTAAGATCCTATCGCCCACCCCCTACTGAGTAGTCACATTTTCAAAAAATTAGATTTTTCTTATTTTATTTGTCTAATTATCGCTGTTTCATAGTCATTTAAAAGAGAAAATATACATAAATAAATTATTATTATTATTTTTCCCCACCTCCTGTGAACTGTACAGTAAACGGAAAATTAGCTGTCATAGCAGACACTTTGATGCGTGACAACAGTAGGAAAAGCAGCGTTGTAAATAATAAATGAATTCCATTCAGTTTCAAGGTCGTGGTATAGTTTATTGCACGTTCCCTGAAACACACGCAGCACACGTGGTTCACTTCATCATGTCCTCTGTTTTCCACACAACTAATTCACTTCACTCTAGAGTATGGTGACAACATGAATGAGGGTTACATACAGAGTTTGGTCTCAACAGATCCTGAGTGACAGGTAAACGGAGTTGCGTATGAAGGTAATTACAATTTTGATGATAGCACCAAAACACGACTCTGTAATTGCACATAATGTGTCATTAAAGTGTTGTGTAATGCGTAAACAAGCTGGAGGCAGCAACAGTGATGCTGTGCACACGTTTTTAATGCTAAGTTCTCTTACCGTACAAATGTGTTTGTTTGGGAGGCGCTGTCTCTGTCGCTCCATATAAAACCTGTAATTTCCCAAAAGTCACTGAGTGTGTTGGTGAAAACCAAGTCATGAAGTCCAGGGAACTCCCTGTAGACCTTCAGGCTGAAATAGTGTCGAGTCATGGATCAGGGCAAAGGTATAAAACCATTAATAATGTCTGAGTGTTCTCAGGAGCACAGTGGCCTCCATAATTGTGAAATGGAACAAGTTTGGATTGAACAGAAATCTTTCTGAAGCCACTTCAGCGACGTCTCCTCTGCTTCAGGTGATTGTTGTTCTGGAACTGTCAGCCATAAACTCTGCAGCAGGTTTTACTGAGTTTAACAAACTCTAGGAAAAGTCTGTTGAGGATCTCGGCTAAATCCAGGACCAAAATACAAATACAAATATGTGTATGTGTCAGGGCTGTGCACTTTATAGCCAAAAGTAGTGGGACGCATGACCATAACACCAACATGGGTCTGTAATGACGTATTCAAATACATATACCCGACTGTAATATGGAGTTCCACACTTCTTGGAAGACTTTTCTCAAGATTTTAAAGTGTTTCTATGTGAATTTGTGCCCGTTCATTCTGTAGATCAGTGGTTCTCAAACTTTTCACAGTACTCCTTCTTTTTAAAAAGAAATCTACTCCAATGTTTGGCTGAATTTGTGAATTTGACTTTTATATGTCAGTTTCAAAATGCATCAAGGCTGTTGTGCAAAATCATTTCATCGTTTTTTTGTATTGCTTTGATTTTTGTCTTCATGTACCCCCTACATCCCTTTGCGTACTCCTAGGGGTACAAGTACCCCAGTTTGGGAATCACTGTTGTAGAGCATTTATGAGTTCAGGCACTGATGTTGGAAGAGAAGTTCTGGCTTACAATCTCTGTTCCACTTCATCCCAAAGGTGCTCCATGGGGTTGAGGTCAGGGATCTGTGGGGGGGCCTTTATCGTTCTTGCTTTGTGCCCTGGGATGGGACACAGTCATGATGGAATAGAAAAACAGACCTTCCTTTAAGCTGTTGCCACAAAGTTGGAAGCACAGCATTGTCCAATATGTCTTGGTATGCTGAAACGTTAAGATTGTCCTTCATTGGAGATAAAGGGCCTGATTGAAACACCAGAATTCAAAACTTAACAGGTGACGACAAACACCTTTGTGCATCTTGTCCTTAGAAGTGAATGTAGTGTGTCTGTAAGATGGTGTTGATGTGTGAGCCTCACATATCATCCATCATGGCAATGCGATCTCCTTTTCTGGTTATTTACGCACAATTAACCAGCATGACGTCTTTGGCCTCAGAGACACTTCCCATCCATTGCAATGAAGCTCCAGAGGGACTGAAGGACAGAAGGACATAAGTCGACCGGCTGATGCAAACCTTTCAGCGAGTTAATCGAGACGACTCAGGCGATAATTGCTGCTTCTACAAAGATGTTAATTAAAGCTCTGAATATGTAAATGAGCATTTTTCAGCTCACAGAGACACAGGAGCTGCTGGTCTTTTGGTAAATTTGTGTCACTGAGTGAAGGATTTCAAACGCTGAAATCACAAAATGTGGGACTGAGCATGTGTGGAAAGGGTGCAGTCACCTCGCACTTTCAAGACCTTTCTGACCAACATGGATGAAAATGTACGTAATTGGATAAACCCACAACCAATCAGACCATTGATGCGGATGACGTATGTAGAGCGACGCCAACAAACGTTGCTGGTTGTCGTTGGAGTGGAGACAGCTGCTCTTTGGTGGCCGCCATGTTGGATGTATAAAAAAGCTGCTAGATCAGTGTTTGTCAATCGTTTTTAGGAGATTCTGAAGTTGACCAAAACGATTTTTGGTGCCTTTGGTGGACTATGAGAGGAAACCAGAAGTTACTCACTCAGACCAGGTCGTGAACCCAGGTCTTTTTGTTGTCAGGCAACAGTGCTAGCCACTCATCCACCGTGTGAGTAAAGCTTTGATTCACGCAGCTCGTCCCGACTCTTTTTCTTACTCCCTCTGTTCTTCACGCTGACTCACATACCCACACACAGAGACTCTGACATCAGACACATCTGTACATTCAGATCCTTTAAAAACACAGTTTTATTCTTAGGAACAGACATGACGTCAGTGTGTATTTGAATAAAGGGGGACCGAGGCCAGTTATGATCTCATGTGGTCACAGGAGACGCATCACGGATGTGTTTTAATGCCAGATGAGACTTAGGTCTATACACATATGATTTGATCACAGAGGACAGAGGTTAATACCAGGGGCCATAAAAGTGTCGGATTCAGATTGTCCTTGAGAATTATGTATATTTAATGGAGCAAAACCACCTCTGCCAGTGTGTGTGTGTGTTTCTCATCCAGTGGAACCGGCTTTTAATGGTTCGGCAAACACCGACTCGGTCCCAGATGCCCAGATCTTGACCCGTAGTGGAAAATCTGGCAATGTGCAAAACGAGGCAGACAGATAGAGACGGGCAGACTCGTCCAGAAGCAGCGGGCGGAGTTTCGGGCAGGAGGAGGTCAAGAGTTCGAAAGACACGTGTGCGCGTGAAACGGCCTGGGATTCAGGAAGGTAACAGATGGTGGGAAAGCTGAGACGGAATCACAAATGACACTCTGGCAGGTGAAGGAATGGGAGGTGTGTGTGTGTGTGTGAGAGAGGACCGTGAAGGTCAGGAGGGAGTGAACGGCGGAAACACAAGGTTAGACCATGTTAGTGCAGGAAAAAGGGGCAAATAAGTGGGTGAGACTAACCTCGCTATGACCAGAAAATGATATTTCTCTTCTCTTCCATGTTATTTGTATAGCACCTTTCACAATAAAGGTAGAATATAATAATGAGAACAACCAAATTACAGAACAGTCACACAACACATAAAACAGACAATCATATAAACCCTCGTTCATCTAAAAGCTTGTTTAAAAAGTCAGGGTAAATGGTGAGAGTGTGTTCCAGGTATTCCTCATGTTACGTGGACCTGAATCTGTTCACACCGTCACATTTGGGGACTTGACTTCAATGTGAGGACAAAAATCAAGTCCCCAAAATGTAAATGATTCCATTTTAAGATGACAACATGTTGTATGGTTAGGGTTAGGTCAGGTTAAAAAAAACACACTGTCTGTGTGTTAAGGAAGGAGTAAACACAGTGTTTGTTTTTCATGTGAATATATAATAAGTCCCATGAGGACAAAGGATGGACTTCAACATGAGAACACTTAGAGTTTGTATAAACAAAGCATTATGGACTGCACATGTGTTTTATTCTTGCCCTAGTTTATAATTTGAGTTTATTGTGTTGAGCTTTATTCTCAATCATTTACCAGAAATGGAGGAAAAGAAGAATGAGTGCAACATAGTTAGTGTTCAGTGGAGACAGAGTTGTTGTACTGATGAATTAGTGGTGTGTAAAAGAAATGCTGCTTTTATTACGTAAGTGATGCGAGAGAACATCATTCCAGACCCTTTCTTATTGGTTTTTATTCAAATGTTGTTGCAAAAAGTCATCATTTATTTATTCAAGCTGGTCGCTGCACTCACTCGGCTTTTATTTCAAGGGTTTACAGAGTAAGAAATGAGATCCTCGGCTGTTGTAGTGGATGGATTTACAGTATTTACTCTCCACTGATGCACTGAGTGTTTGCAGATCTTTATTTATTAATGTCTCTCCAGACGTAAAGTTTAATGACGTGAAAATGTGTTCCTGAAACAAAGCCATTAAGTGTTTGCCATTGATAATGTTGTAAATCGACATTTAAACCGCCTTTTTTTGACCCGAAACTCCAATTTGTGTCACTTTGTAAAGCACTCGCTCCCCTGCACCAAATCCCATAGAGAAAATCAGCGATTCTACATTGCAGCATAGAAGAGTTGTTGATCCACTGCTGCCTCCTTCGATAAGTTCTCACGGGTTTTTGTTTGATTTCAGCTTTTAAAATCTTTCGTTCTGTTTCACTTCAGAGACGCAAAGTTACCAAATAAGGCAGCAGTAGAACAGCAGCTCCTGTGTCACTGTGAGCTAAAAACAGCATTTTTCTCTATGGACTTTGGTGTGCGAGATTATTTACCCCCAAAGACACACAAATAAGTAAGTAATTAATATTAATACAAAATAAACACATGATTAAAAGCTGTAACTTCACCTCCCAGATTAAAAAATGTTTTTCTTCTAATTTATCAAGTGGTCTATATTGTATAATCTATAATTTGTTTCAGGGACGCATAAGGAACATTTAAAACAAAGGCAGTGGAGGACTTTAATGATTTCACTGCTACATTAAATGTAAGGCGGGGCGGAGTGAGGCTATTTAAAGCTATTTAAAGCTTTATAGACAAGTAGACACAGGTATTGACAAAGCCTGTGCAGTGTCTTCAGCAGCCGGTTAATGTGATCCATCGTCTTTGTTTTAGTTAAGACTCTAAAAGACTCTTGACCTTTTCTAAATGTGTGAATGAGTTTAGTCCAGATGTGTGTGAGTGAAAATGGGACTTTTGCAACAATCTGTATATAAGACGTTCTTCCAGTTGAGCTCAGGTCTTTAAGAGTGTCAGAGCCGCAAAGACCTTTATTCTCCATCGGATTTCTTTTGTGCATCAGGCATCTGAGGTGATTAAAGCTCCAAGATAATTGAAAGAAGAGACATGTTGGATGCCTACATTTCCGTTCCATAAGCGGCACGTTGGCGTGACCTCTGACTTCGAGATGCTTGAGTCACTGACAGCATCGAAAATTGGAGTTCCTCAACTCACGCCGCAGCGAGAAGGACGGTATCTGCATATCTAAAATTGTTGACCTTGACACCGTTGATCACCTTCACTTCGGTCTCTGAGGTTGAGCTGAGATTGGCACAGCACCAAATGTGACCTCACGTGCAGGATAGAGCAGGAGAAGATGGATGGATGGATAACCGGAAAGCAGAGAAATAGAACTTTGCCGCTTTGCAATCGCAGACGAGATTCAGCAGCACGTTTGTGATGTTAGCTTCTCAGTACCGTGATTCCTAAACGGTTGAAGAACAGCCAGATATGGAAAGTGAACGTTATCTTGGAGAAAAAGGAAGCAGAAGAACTCACTCATTGAACATGAGCAACATGACGCACTTTTCTAATTCACTGTAGGTGAGTTTTGGAAAGTCTGTGGTTTTGTAGCTAATTATAAAGAAGCAAACAGTAAAGTCAGACACGTTACAGTCCATTCATCAGCTCAAAGCTCCAGAGACGACAACGCGCTGTCCTGAATGGAGGAAATCATTTAATGTGAACATAAATCAAATGAGCTGTAGAGTTTAACTGTAGTTTTGTGAAGTCGCTCAGTGTTTTTTTTTACTCTGTGACAAGGGAACTCATCTTATTGGCTCATTGATTTAATGATCATTTTATGGTTGGTCTTGCCATTTAGTGTCCTCGCTCAGACTTTGTCAGCGTGGCAGAAACACGCTGGGATTAGTAACAAAGAAAAGAGGAGGGGATGATGAGAGTTTGGACTCGAGAGACACAGTTACCTCTTCTGCCCTCCAACTATGCAACTGCAGAAATAAATGAATCAGTTATTTGATTCTCAAAATGTCTTGTTTTGTCCACAAACCAAAATGATTCCGTTTTAATGATTTCTTTGTTCTATGAAGCAAAGAAACCAGGAAATATTCACATTTAAGAAGCTGTGGACCAAACAAGACATTTGAGAACATCATCATTTCAAGATTTCACAAACATAGATCAATATCTTTGTTTCTGTGCGATTTTTTGACATTTTTTTCAGGGAAAAAAGAAAATCTTGTAAAAACAGACCGAAAAAGAAAATGTCGTAAAAACAGACCGGAAAAAATCTCGTTAAAACAGACCGGAAAAAAAAATCTCGTAAAACAACAGAAAAAATCAGAAAACAGACCGAGAAAAAAATTAAAAAAAATCTGTAAAACAGACCAGAAAAAAATCTTGTAAAACAGACCAGAAAAATCTTGCAAAACAGACCAGAAAAAAAAAAAATCCTACGTAAAACAGACCCGAAAAATCTCGTAAAAACAGACCGGAAAAAAATCTCGTAAAAACAGACCGGAAAAAAATCTCGTAAAAACAGACCGGAAAAAAAAAACTTGAAAAAACAGGATTTGTATAAGTGTTTCTATGTTTTGTAATGAAATCACAGTGTCACTGACTCAAGAGTGGAAAGAAAACAAGAGTAATTCATATATCATGAGACTCCGCCTTCATTGCAGAAGACGATAATAAACCATTTTTCCAACTTTTCTCATCCATGAAAACCATCTCTCTGCAGAGTGAAAGACAGTTGAAGCTTTGAGTCTCTTGATCATTAAGCTGATTGTGTGATTCACTCTATTTCCCCCCAAACACTTAGACAAGTAGAGCTCAGGGGCATAAAATGTGTTTGTGTCTGTGCAGAAACACTGAGGCGACGCTGAGGCACGAGATAAAGCAGCGGAAACAAGCGTCTTATGAGTGTTATGAACCTACAATTTATTTTATTTATCACACACAGTCTTACCTGTCAACATTACACTCTGGGGACGAGGAGATAATGATGCAGCCAGGGAAAAGAAAGCCAAGAAGGACTTGGAGTGGTAAAGGGATTTTTTTTTGCCACACAGACAGCAGCCGTCACCAGGAATCAACGTGAGACACGGAGGTTTGGTTCAACCTCACTGAAAACACATTTCTGCCACTTTAAGGTCCAGTATGTAAAATGTAAAATGTAGGTGGAATTATTTTTCATTTGGCAAATTATACTTCACCTGATTTAATACATTAGAAATTACATGGTCACTGAAATTCTTAAACTTCAGCTCATTCGCGCGGACCAAAGCCCATGCAGAAAACCAGCGATTTTACATCACAGCTCACAGGTGCTGTTGATCCACAGCTGCCTCAAATCAGTGATGTGTTATTTTGTGACTTCAGTTTTTTGAAATCCATCGCCCTGATTTACCTCAATGACACAAAGTGACCACACAGGGCAGCAGTAGACCAGCAGCTCGGGTGTCCCGTAAGCTAAAAATGTTCTTTTTCTCAATGGGCTTTGATGTAGGTAAAAAAGTATAAGGTAAACTTACACTCATAATGATTTCTTTGTTATATGGAGGAAAATATTAACTTTTAAGGTGCTGAAAAATCTAACATTGTGTTTTTATTGTATTTAAAAAACAACAACAGGCAGATAGTGGTCTAGGGTCTATAAATCTGAAAAGTGCAGTTTCCTGCCGAAATGGCGTTGTTGTGGCTTCCTGCCAAAATGGCGCTGTTGTGGCTTCCTGTCAAAATGGCGTCGTTGTGGCTTCCTGCCAAAA